>NC_137208.1:2536479-2753979 GCF_960531495.2 Zeus faber
AACATCGACTGTCTGGCTGGATGTTATCCTGCTTAATTCTCACCATTAGCATCGAGCCCTGAATGGTATCTTCCTCTCTGACAGGAGAACCACTGGGCAGACGGGTTGCGGACCGCGCCGCTCCTGGAAGAGGAGTCCTGCCCCGGTCCGGCCCCCGTGGCAGACCGCACCCCTGTGGTAGACCGCACTCCCCTCGAGCCTTGGACCCCCACCGCCAACCTCAAGGTGCTGCTCAGCGCTGCCAGCCCAGACATCAGGGAGCGGGAGCTAAGAAAGGTACCAGTCAAGGTCTGGCTTGAGGTCCGGTTCCGGGTCCCTACATATTAATTAGGTTATTACATTTAGTAATAGGGTATTACATTGTGTAATAGGTTATTACATTTAGTAAAAGGGTATTACATTGTGTAATAGGTTATTACATTTCGTAATAGCTTTCTACATTGTGCACAGCATTTAGTAATACATTATTTAACAATGTAATGTTATTATGTAATGTAATACATGATTACATGGTGTAATAGATCATTACATTTAATTTGGTTCTCCAGTGTGAAGCTGTGGAGGAAGAGGGGGATGAGGAGGAGGAGAGGAAGCCTAATAGGAAGCAGAAGAGTCTGGCTCTGCTCTGTCAGAGGTTCCTGGCCTTGTACCCGGACCACCCGGCCCCCCACCACCACATCCAGATCTCATTGGACCAGGTGGCCGCCAGGCTTGGTAAGATCCAAGTGTGGTGAGAGGGCGTGGTCAACCTATGTGGGGTTCCCAACCTGGAGAGAACGTCCAGTAACAACTGTTTGGATCCAAGTTCCACTGAGTCAGATCTAATAAATAAGAATATTGATCTGATTGGATCCAGCTGAGCTGGACGATCTGTGTTGGCCTGAGCAGTACGACCGCTGCTCCTCTGCATTGAGAGGAGTCAGTTGGTGGTTGTTCGGGCAAGTTCAAGTTCAAGTTCAAGTTCAAGAGATTATTTGTCACATACATACACATACGGTCATACATATATGCAGTGAAATGTCATGACACCCGGTGATTACGCACAATAAGCTCTATAAGCTCGAAAAATACGAAAAATACTCAAATGTGCGTAATCGACACGCAGTGCTCACGCAGGCGGTCAGTTGGTGGTTGTTCGGGCATCTGGTATGGACGCCCCCTGGTGGCCTCCCTTTCGAGGTGCACCTGGGAATAGCGACGGCAACTCTGGTGGAAGTTGCAGGTGAAAGGTAATGTGTCGTGGAATGCGATTTCCGATGTCCTCTGTAACGCCCCATCCCTCATCCCTCATCCATCGCAGCCGTGGAGCGCCGTCGCATCTATGACATCATCAACGTGCTGGAGTCCCTGAGGATCGTGGGTCGGGTCGCCAAGAACCGCTACACGTGGCACGGCCGCCGGGACCTGGACGCCCGGCTGGCCGAGCTGCAGCGCCGTGGCCGACGCCGGGGGCCTGGGGTGGCCTGCCACGAGGAGGAGGGTGGCGGGGTCCGCCATGAGCAGGAGGACAGGGAAGAAGCAAATCCAGCGACCGGTGAGGAGGCACCTTCCGGGCAGTCACTCTCTTCGATTGTTGCGATTGAAGCGATTGTTGTGGGAGTAAGCTGCTAACGGACTAATGACAGGCTAATAATCAAAGGAGTTAGCCAGCTAACCAGTTAACAGGCTAATGAGCTAACAGACTAACGTTTCCCGTTGTTGCGCAGCCTCCAACAGGAAGGAGAAGTCGCTCCGCATCCTGAGCCAGAGGTTCGTCACTCTGTTCCTGGTCTCCGAAGCGACGTGTGTCACACTGGACGCCGCTGCCAAGGAGCTGATCCAGGACAACATGGCTGCCGCCGCCAGCCACAGCAAGTACAAAAGTACGACAGTGTACTAAACACACACACACTATACTACACACTACACACCAGTGTCCCAACACGTCACACTTTCTATGATTCAATAATCCTACGAAGGCGCCGCTATCCTGTTTAACCACGTTACAACTGTGCTCATTATTCTTATTATGGCTGACTACAAGTGATGCAAGACTCTAAACGATTTGTCGTGAACAAATATTTCAAGTGAATCGGGAGGCTGGGGTCTCTCCGGTGAATCTTCGACCAACCAACTGGAAAGTAATGACTGAACTAAACTAAAGTCCATGGTATTTGTCATAATTCTTATTGAATGTAACAGAGTTACTCTTTGCCTCCAACAAAATAAATAGTAGTAGCAGAATGAAATGATTCCTGTGAGAGTTCCGTTCCCGACTCGGAGCCGACCTGACTCTTCCTCCTCTGGTTGATGCTTCAGGAGGTCCTCCCTCGCTCAGCGTGCGTCACACCGACCGAAGCCAAGGAACCCGGAGCGGGACAAACGGAACGACACTTTTTAGCCAGCGAGTCGTCAGGAAGCGCCTCCCAAACAGAGTGGAACCTTCCATCACTACTAATAGTTGTGACTTTCAGAGAGAAACGTGTTGTTCTGACGGAGCTCATCCATCACATGGATTAGTGCGACCTTGTAGGTTAGATCTTGCGAGTAGATTCCATCATTTATGTATTTTAGTGGTTTCTGGTTCTGTTTCTGGTTCTGGTTTTAAATTGAACCCCTGACTCTCTGCCGGCGTTGCAGCCAAGGTGCGGCGGCTCTACGACATCGCCAACGTGCTCTCGAGCCTAGGGCTGATCCGCAAGGTGCAGGTGAAGGAGGGGCTCGCCAGGAAGCCGGCCTTCCAGTGGCTGGGCCCGCTGAGCTTCCACCAAGGTACGTAGGCGAGCCAGGGACCCTGGTGGCCATCGGCGGTACTGCAGGTATCTGGATCTCACGTTTAAAAAATAATTTGTAGAAAAGAGAGAGAGAGAAATATATATATATATATATATAGATAGATAGATAGATAGATAGATAGATAGATAGATAGATAGATAGATAGATAGATAGATAGATAGATAGATAGATAGATAGATGGATAATTCAACAAATAAATATAAAATATAAATGTAATCTGTAAATATAATGTGTAATTTTACCACTGTAATTCCTCCTGGGACCCCTAGGGGGCGACATACCGCAGACAGACAGTGCCAGAAGAACCAGGAGGAACCAGACGCTGGATCAGCTGGAGTTAGGCTCCACACCGTGAGTGTGGAGGGTGTGGCGATGCTGGGTTTTGAGACTAACCTGGAACCTGTTTACTGTGGGCTGGAACCCTATTGTTTTTCCTCTGATTTTCAGGGGTCCAGCCCTTTGGAAGCCTAGAACTATCTGAAAATGCAACTTTTTCATAACACAAGAACACAAAGGTTTACAAAGACCTCGCGGTTGAAGTTTCATCCAAATCTATCCACATATGGAGCAGATATTAACCCAAATATTCAGTTGGTTTGGTTAACACACGTCTGGTTCTAAAATGAAGGAAATTATATTTACAGTAAGACACTTTATGACCATATCATATTATTTCCTATAAATTATATTTACAGGAAGACGCTTGATGATGTCATCTTATTATTGACTATAAATGTACAGGTTGTGATTGAGAATGTGCAGTTGAACTCGGTCACTCTGTAGTGTTTAGATGTTACCAAACTATGGATTTACGTGTTTATTTTTATAACTTCTTACCTGGTAGATGTCAGTAGAAATGTTAGATTGATATTTGTGACTCACCGCATACTTGAGGGTCATTCGGTGGCTTTCGAGTTTTTTTTCGCATCATTTGAAAGTGGAGAATCAGAGCTTCCAAACGAGGTGTCACTTGTGCAAATCAAGCAAATGTTTTTAAAGCTGTGACTTGTTAATGACAAGGGTGTAGCAAACTGTGATTCTGAGACAATCACCTCCAAAGTTTTACCCACACCAGCTTCATTCAGCTCCCACAATGCAACTGGGGTTGGAGGACCAACAAAGCCTCATGGCTACTTAACATACTGCTGAATGGGCAAATCACAAACAGCGTTGAACAGCTCAACAACACAACTCATTTTGCTTTTATTTATATTTATTTTTATTTATTTATTTTTTATTTATATTTATTATTTATACATGTTTTATAAAAGTGGAATTATTTTGGAGTTTAAAAGTACAGACAACACAACAAAATGTAGAGCCAATCAATCAATAATATGAGGTTAGGAAAATCTGAAATCGGGAAATCTGTCACCAACCTCAACGGACTTCATCGCGTCATCAACTTCTTCCGTTGTAACAACAGCGGGCGTATCGCTGTGGGAGAACTATCACCGCGGAAAAAGAAGTCCAGTACGCGCTGCTTACACTGACTTGGATCTATTGCACTGGTCAGATTAAGGTCCCAAATATGATTCAGATCTTCCTCCACCCGCTTCTCATAATCAATATCAACACAGGGAAATTAAAGTTTTCACAGACAAGTGAAACCAGATTCTTTGTACCCCCACCCAGATCCAGGGTGGGGGTACAAAATAGAAATAAAGGGAATAGACTTATGTATATGGGATAAGCATTTTATGTATATACAGATATGTGCATTAAAGTGGCATGTGAATAAAGTGAGGTAGTGGCTGTGGAGGCTCTTGCTCGACCGCAGCAGCTGGAACAGTCCGTTGTTGGGGTGATGAGGATCCTTCATGATCCTGCAGCTCTGCTACTACAGCTCCTGGTGTATAAGTCCTGCAGGAAGGGGAGGGTTGTTCCAGTGGTACGTTGGGCTGAAGGCAGCACCCTCTGCAGGGCCTGCCTGTCCTGAGCAGTACAGTTCCCAAATCAGGCAGTGATGTTGCCTGTCAGGATGCTCTCCTCCGCTCCACAGTAGAAGGACTTGAGTTTCCTCAGCTGCGTGAGGTGGTAAAGACGCTGCCTCGCCTTCCTCACAAGAGTGTCTGTTTGTAAAGTCCATGTTAAATCCTCTGTGATGTGAACTCCCAGGTACTTGAAGCTGCTCACCCTGTCAACAGAAATCCCATTAATCACCAAGGGCGTGTTCGTCCTCGGTTGTAATCCAAGCCTAAAGTCCACAATCAGCTCCTTAGTTTTGCTGACGTTCAGGTGGAGGCTGTTGTCCTGGCACCAGAGTGACAGGTCAGCCACCTCCTCACGGTAGGCTTTCTCATCGCCGTCGGTGATCAGGCCCACGACAACGGTGTCGTCAGCAAACTTGATGATGGTGTTGGAGCTGGACCTGGCCACACAGTCATGTGTGTACAGGGAGGACAGTAGGGGGCTGAGGACGCAGCCCTGGGGGGATCCTGCATTTAGAGTGAGGGAGCTGGACATGTGCTTCCCCACCCTAACCACCTGGGGCCGGGCTGAGAGGAAGTCCAGGATCCAGGCACACAGCGGAGTATTCAGTCCGAGTTCTTCATCTTTACAGCCAGTCTGGTGGGGATTATGAAATTGAAAGCTGAACTGTAGTCGATGAACAGCAATCTCACATAGGCCCCTTCCGGCCATCCAGGTGTGTGAGCGTGGTGTGCAGTACCTGGGAAACCATGTCAACTGTGGATCTGTTCTGCTGGTACACAAACTGCAACGGGTCCAAGGTGTGGGGGAGGAAGGCGCCGATATAATCCTTAATCAGCCTCTCGAAACACTTCATGACCACCAGGGTGAGGGCCATCAGATGGTAGTCATTCAGGCAGGCAGGAGAGGCACTCTTCGGGACAGGAACGATGGTGGACCTCTTGAAGCAGAACGGGACCACTCATTCAGCCAGGGAGGTGTTGAATATCGTAGTGAGCACCGGGGCTAGCTGGTTAGCACAGGTCTTCATTACTCGTCCAGATGCCACCTGGGCCCGCAGATTTCCTGGTGTTCACCCACAAGAGCACTCCTGACGTCATGCTCTGACACTGAGAGTGCGTGCTCATCCCCACCGTGCATTAAAGCAGTTCAGTTCGGCCTGGGAGGCGTCCGAACTTGTGGCTGGGGAGAAGCTGCATTTGTAATTTGTTATAGTCTGCAGCCGCTGCCACAAGTGTCTGGTGTCCTGTTGCTCCATCTGTAGCTCCACACTCTCTCTGTACGTCTGTTAAGCATAATATGTCAGTAGTAGTAGTACTAGTAGAAGAAGAAACAGTCTTTATTTGTCACGCAACAACACATGCTTGCACACACACACACACACATGCTTTGACGGTGGCCGGTGAAATGGATCCTCTGCATTTAACCATCCTGGCTTGTCCTTCCTCCGGGGGCACAGCCAGGAGCAGTGGGCAGCGTACGTGGACGCGCCCGGGGACCAGGTGATAAATGTCCATCGCTGGTCAGACCATGATGGGTGCATGTTTTTGAGGGGGGTCCTTACTGACGTGAGGTGGAGGAAACTCCATGTGAGCACGGGGAGAACATGCAAACTCCACACAGAAAGGCTCCTATTTGGGAGATAACCCACCGGAGCACGGTGCCAACAGCGCCCCAGGCGGGAATCGAACCCAGGACCTTCTTGCTGGAGGCAGCAGTGCAATGCACTGCGCCACACGTGCCATTCATTTTATAATAATAATAATAATTATTATTATTATAATTATTATTATTATTATTATTTTATGACTGTTTTAGGGTTTTGCTTAAATCAGTTGAAGGATTTTTCTTGCATTTTCCTGTGATGATTATATTCACAATCAATAAAATGATTGGGTCTCCATGGTTACAGGGCGTGGCCTCCCGCTGGCCCCACCCTGATGATGCTGCACGGGGGTCAAAGGTCACCACCTGGATGGAGAGGCCAAAAGAGGGCGAGGGGGGAGACGCTGGTGAGGGATTAAAAAGGACGTTACACTCAGCTTACATTTATATATATATCATATTATATTATATAATATATTATATTATGTTATGTTATATGATTATTACATTATATATATTAGATTAGATTATTTTATATAATATTTATATAATATTATGTTATATTTTATCATATTATTTTATTTATATTATATCATATATATTTATTATATTATATTATTTTATTTAATATATGATTATATATAGTGTATTATATAATATTATATAATATTATATAATTGTATTTAATACTATATGATATATTCTTTTGTATTCAACTATACATCCATGTTATTGTGTGTTTAAAAGGTTCCCTCACAGCGGTGTGACCCTTCATCCTCATCGAGAGGCCCCGCTGCTCAGGAAGGGGTGGAGCCTCTCTTCGGGCCCGTGCAGGACGGGGCCCCGCCGTCCCACTACCTCTACTTCCCCAACAGTGCAGGTACAGGAACTTCCTGTTTCTAGTCTCCCACTTCTTAGGCCTTCCTCAATCTGCGTTCTTGTCTGTACTTGTGTTCTTGTGTGTACTTGCGTTCTTGTCTGTACTTGTGTTCTTGTCTGTACTTGTGCTCTTGTGTGTACTTGCGTTCTTGTGTGTGCTTGTGTTCTTGTCTGTACTTGTGATCTTGTGTGTACTTGTGTTCTTGTGTGTGCTTGTGTTCTTGTCTGTACTTGTGAAACGTCATCAGTCGCAGCCCAAGTACTGTTCCAATTCAAAGTCCGTATCAAGCCAAGTCCAGTCCAAATGCCCGGATGTGGACTTGCTCCGCCCATTTTATGGAGGATGCATGGGTGGTGACTTGTGTGGACCTGGGACAGGCAAGTATCCCAGAATGTATTTGCAGAATGACCGTCCTGCGTCCTCCCATCCCCGGGAGTCTGTACTCCCGAGTCGAACTTGCCAAGTATGAACTACCAAGTCCGCAAGTCCGGACTTCGCGTACTTGGTGTTGAGAAACAACCTTTGAATTGGAACAGTACTTGGGCTGTGACTGATGACGTTTCACAAGTCCACAAGAACGCAAGTACAGACAAGAACGCAGATTGAGAAAGGGCTTCTGACTTCCCTTTTCCAACTCTCCTCCTTCCTGTTTCTAGTCTCTGATTTCCTTCCAGGTCCAAACAGTTCCTAATTTACTTCCAATACCTTATGGCTAATGTGCTAATGCTAACAAATACCTTTTCAAGTGTTATTCATTTGAATATAGTCACATCCCGTCCAATCCCTCTCTGACCACACCACCTGTCCAGGACTGGACTTCCTGCTCTCCACCGGTCTGTCGCTTCCTGTGGGCGGAGTTTCTGCCCTGGCGCTGCCCTACCTGCTGCTCCCCTCACCGTATTCATCCCCCGTCCCCACCCCTCACCTCCACCGTGCCGCCCCTTTCAGCTTCCTGTCCGCCACCCACTTCCTGCTGCGCCCGGCAGGGGTGCCGGAGGACGCCCCGTCGCGTGTTCCGTCCCCGTCACGATCCCTGGTGAGAGGCTGAAATGACGTTACCCAGCGTGCATTGTGTTCTGACTCTTCCCTAAAGTTAAGAAGTGGTAGTTCTGTTTATCCCTTTTAAAAACAGCGCCCCCTATTGGCTCAGCCTTCAGTCCATTGTGATGTCATCACTTAGGTTGTTTCTCAACACCAACTACGCGAAGTCCGGACTTGCGGACTTGGTAGTTCAGACTTGGCAAGTTCGACTCGGGAGTACAGACTCCCGGGGACGGGAGTATTCTGCAAATACATTCTGGGATACTTGTCTGTCCCAGGTCCACACAAGTCACCACCGATGCATCCTCCATAAAATGGGCGGAGCAAGTCCACATCCTGGCATTTGGACTGGACTTGACTTGATGCGTACTTTGAATTGGAACAGTACTTGGGCTGCGACTGATGACATTTCACAAGTACACAAGAACACAAGTACACATAAGAACACAAGTACACACAAGATCACAAGTACAGACAAGAACACAAGTACACACAAGAACACAAGTACACACAGGAACACAAGTACAGACAAGAACACAAGTACAGACAAGAACGCAGATTGGGAAAGGGCTTTAGACTCGTTTACACTCAGTTTTCAATCAGAAAGCAGCGTCTCGTTTGGCCCCGAATCCAATGTCCAATCAGATCCATTTCCTGTTCCAGACTCCTCTGACCCCACAGGCTGCAGTGCCTTGCTCTAAGGCCTTCTTCCAGACACCAGGACCCCTGGGAACCCTGGGAACGCAGGGAGGCGGAGTCCTGGACGGACCCCCAGCACAGAGGAGGCGAAGCTCCGCCCAGAGGAGGCTGGACGTCGGGCACGCCCCCTCCTGCTAGCTGCTAGCCAGACCACAGGCTCGTGGTTCTGTCTTCCTGTTTGTTTACATTCCACCTTCAGTGCTTCAACACTTTGACCTTTTTACTTTGAATCAGGGACAAGTCGCACTTTTTAAATATTTTTTTTTATATTTAAATGTTTTATTTTTTTTTAAGAAAGAATGTATAATTCGTTTATTTAGTTTTTAGTTTTGTTTTAAACAAAATAAATATATATTCAGCTTATGTTCCTTTTCATAAATTGTGTGATTATTAACAAAATGTCTGAAATGTTTGACGTGTTTTGAGACATTCGTTCTGAAATGCATGTGGAATGAGGTCTTTTTTAAACGGTTTTATAAATTAAATAAAGTTCTGTTTAAAATAAATTGAAAATGATGTGTTTTTCACCTGATTCAATATAACTGCGACACCGAGAGGTGAAACAATGAAAGCAGTGCATTCTGGGTAAAGCAGAAGTGCTTTCTGCAGATTAAAGTAAAACTGTTGAGATTAAAGACTTCTTATTTGAACCAGTTCAAACTCAACTAAATATTCTTCATGTTTATCCTCAAGGCGTATATGTTAATATTGAGTGTATATGGAATGTACTGTAGGTGGATTGGCAGGCCAGCAGGCCCTAAGGGGGCAGCCCCCCCAGCTGGCTATCTGGCAATGGGCTAACAACCTCCTCCAGAGAACCTCTCCTTGTTACGAAACCAATCAGAAATAGCCGGACTGACCCTTGGTATCGACCCTTGCACGCCCCTGACTCACGAACAATCAATCTCCGACATCCCTTCCGTGTTGCTACATGGAATGTGCAAACACTTCGACGCACAGGACAGGCTACTCTTCTGTCTCGTGAACTGTCTCGTTACAACATCTCCATCGTGGGACTCTGCGAATCATGCTGGCGCGATAGCAGTGAGAAGAAAGAGGGAGACCACAGCTACATCTCGAGCGGCTCAAATGACAACAGAGGGCTGTATGGTGTCGCCCTAGCAATACCATGCCATGTTAGGAAATCGCTCATAGGATGGACCCCAGTCAGCAAACGGCTGCTTACCGCCCTTTCCACCACCAACACGGCAAGTTAACAGTCATTGTTGCCTATGCACCAACAGAGGTCGCAGCAGCCAGGCAAAGAATGCTTTCTTTAAACAACTACATCTGGTCATCCAGCAGATACCCCCTCAGGACATCACTATTGTTCAACTGTATTCTGCTTCACGGGACTCGCAGACCAAAAACATCATTGGCCCAGAATCTCCAGGTCCCATCACCAACAACAACGGTGACCGCCTCCAGCATCTATGCAGTGCTGGGGCCCTATCTATTGTAGAGACGTGGTTCCCCAGGAAGAACATACACAAATGGACATGGTATAGCAATGATGGCAAAACCCGCAAGGCCTTAGATCACATCATCATCTCCAGTCGCTGGAAATCCAGTGTTACCAACTGCTGTGTGTATCGTGGAGCCCAGCTAGGCAACAGGGACCACCGATTATTGGTTGCCCAGTTGAGACTGAAGTTAAAGGCTGTTCCATCATCACGGGCACCACCTCGACTGAGATCCTCTCATCTCCAGGATCCAACCATCACCTCAGTGTTTACCCGCTCCATCTCCAACCAGTATAATGCCCTGGCCAAAGAAGAACTCACCAACTGGAACCTTTTTGTGTCCACAATTAACCAGGCAGCTGCTGACTCCATCTGACGCCCTCACCATACACCTAACACCAACAACGCTAGAAATCATAGAGCTCCGTAGAGCAGCACGTCTTAGGGGCGACATGACTGAATACCGTCGCCTAAATCTCATACGCAACACCGCGATACAAGAAGACAGGGAGAGATTCTGGCAAGGAGAACCAGAATGCCTGGAGTCTGCCGCCAAAAATAACAACTTCACCCAAGTGTATCGAACCCTGAAGCGAGTGAAATCAGACCCCCAACAGAAGGCAGTCCAGGTAAAGGACGCACAGGGTATCATACTGAACTCTGAGGATGAATGCATCAGCCGCTGGAAGGAGCACTTCAGTGACCTTCTGCATCACCCCGCACCCCAAACTGACCCCACTCTCACCATTTCATCTGAAAATGCCAGCGCAAATGACAACTGCAGCATAGACCCCGTCACCAAAGTAGAGGTCGTGCAAGCTCTGACCAAACTGAGAAATGACAGAGCCCCTGGTATCTGCAACATCACAGCTGAAATGATGTAATTGGGCGGTGACAACACCATTGACTGGCTCGCCGAAATCATCAATTATGTCTGGATAACTGAGCACCCCCCAGAAGACTGGACCAGGGGTATCATCCTCCCTTCTGGAAACACAAGGGTGATAAAATGGTCTGCAGCAACCACAGAGGCATCACACTCCTGTCTATCCCAGGCAAGATCTTCACCCGCATACTTCTCACCCGGGCCCTTCCGGCCATTAGAAGGGAGAGACGCCCCCAACAGGCGGGCTTCATGCCAAACCGCTCCACAACGGACCAGATCTCTGCCCTCCGCCTCATCATTGAGAAGGTACACGAGTGCCGCCAAAACAGACACCTCTACATTGCCTTTCTTGATCTTAAGGCAGCTTTTGACACTGTGGACCACTCCTCCCCCTGGAAGATCCTCACCATCCTTGGAGCTCCAAGAAAGATTACCTCTCTCTTCCAAAGCCTCTACAGCGATGCCAAAAGCTGTGTGCGTGTCAATGGCACAAACTCTACCTGGTTCCCAATCAACAGCGGAGTGAGGCAGGGATGCGTAGCTGCACCAGACCTTTTTAACTGCATCATCGACCACATGATGGAACGGATATGTGCACGTATTCCTGGGGTTAAACTATGCAGTTACACCCTCACAGATCTGGAATACGAGGACAACACCTCACTATTCTGCTCCACTCTTGACCAGTTAAAAGAAGCCTTGGAAACCTACCAAGAGGAAGCCAACAAACTGGGTCTGAAGGTCAGCTGGCCCAAAACAAAATTAATGCACATTGGAGGTGCCGCCCCCCCTCCGCTGCACATCAGTGCAGAGGAGGTTGAGTTTGTGACCTCCTTCACCTACCTGGGGTCCATCATCACCAACGATGGCAACATTTCACCAGAAATAAACCGGAGACGTACCCTGGCAGCCAGTGCCATGAAAACACTTTGGAAGCCGCTATGGAGACACCACTCCATATCAAGAGCGACGGAAGAGCTAAGGATTTATAACACCTCAGTCCTCTCCATCCTGCCCGGCGCAAGGGGGAGGGCCACCCCACTGCAGCCAACCAGCCCACTCAACCGCCCCCAGGCCAACCACACCCCCACACCAACCCGCCAGCGACCAGCCACCCCAGGAAACTCCAGTGAAAATTACGGGGTTGGAGGTGCGAGTCCTTCTGGCAAGTCGAACCCGAATCACTCACACCCCTCCTGCCCCGCAGACCGTGGAGTGTTGTTCGGAGTAGGATTGGTGTGCCACTGTATGTGTTCTAAACTAATATGAGTGGGATTAAAATTTCGGGATGGACGAGAAGCACGCTTGGGCAGGAGCATGACAGGCAAGATGGCAGCTGCCCGACGTATCCCCACCCACATAGCTTGCACTCCACCCATCCCGCAAGCCCTTGTTCTATTGTGTGGTGTATGTGCTGAGTATGAGTATTGGCACTGGGAGAGATAGGCGAATCGCGACCAGATCGTTCCAGGGGCACAGCAGGCCAGGGACCAACCACACGGACCCCCTCCCCCGGGACCCGACCGTGTCCTACCATGCCCACCTCCTGTACTTGGTGGCAGCCAACCTACATCAATAAGCCACGGTCGCAGAGCGGTCCGCCATGTGCCTCCGCCATCTCTGGCAGCTTGGTGCCCCCCTCAGTCCCCTGGTCAGTCCCCAGCCGCCGAGCATGCGGACCACAGAACAGAGGGCAGCAGACGGCACCCCCACCCACAGCCCGACCCCCCCAGCGACGATCGTCCCGTGCACCAAGAGCACCACAGGACAGGTACCCCGGCATGACGACAGGAGACCCCCACCGAAGGAGGCGAAATGGTGAGCCAAAAACATCCCTCTTAAAAAGTGTGGATCCATCGGTAATTGGGTTAAAATTCACTCCGGCAAGTGCTGCGTGATGGTCATCAAAGAGAAACTCAGTTTTGGAAAAGCAAAGGTAATGCAACACAAATACAAACTGGTATCATGTGTTGAGCCACAAAGTACAAGTCAGAGGCCACCTCCAATTAGATCTTGTGTATTTGAGATATTAAATGTATTTCCATGGCACTTCCTGCCTCCACACATCAGTTGAAGTCACCTCCATATGGTTTTGAATAATAACGGATTTATATGTTTCAAGCTCTCATTTAAACGGTCGCTGAGTCAGCGTTCTATATGGAAACATCTTCCACGGACAACGTTATGTCATCGGCATCGTCCAGCACTGGTTGTCAGGGGTTAACCACACCCCCATTTTAGGTTTAAGAGAGATTGAGGGGAAAAGCAGGAAGTGAAAGTGGCTGGAAGTGGCCTTTACATGACTTGATGTGGTCTGGATTAAGGGAAACTAATATGAACTTGTTTCTATTTCTGTTGCTTCCTAGGCAGCGTGTAAGAAAAATGGCGGTGCCCTTGCATCATTGAACTTCAACCCACAACTCAAGACTGCGTTCTGTTTGGTCAAGAAGTACTTCGGCAACGATGAACGGTTCTGGGTGGGGGCAGCAATAAAGTGAGTGGATTGTCTCTTCTACAACATTATGCACTGTTTACATGTGGAGCATCCAGGCAGATTGTTACTGTGCTTGAGAAGAAAAAGAAGGAACGGACTGAGTGTGGACTGTGAAGGAATGATGTTGAGGCACTAATATTCTGTCTGATAGCAATAATTTTGTTACTGAAGAATGTAACAAACTCCTCACATTATTCAGTGGAGAGCATCCCAGACGGGGTTGTAGATGGTGGATTAATAAGTCGATCCACAGTGAAGAAGAGCACTTTACTATTGTTGAGGTTTTCATTAATGATTTTAGAGAAGAAAGACTGTCCGGCCTGTTTCATTTCTATATTGTATCGATTGAGTCTATCCTTATTTCATGATGAACCTGAAGATTTGTCATTTTCATTCTGCCTGGTGACACTCTCTCTTAAGCTGCCTAATAACTGCTCAATTTCTCCAGGGGGACTTTTGTGTTTCTTTGTTTTTAGTTTTAACAGGTGCAATCTTATCAATGATATTTTGTATTTTGGAGTTGAAGTTGTTCACAGGATCCTCAGTTGATGATGCCTTGGACAGCGGTAACTAATTTACAATTCTCTTTAAGGTTTCACTGGTATTATTGTTAATGATACGTTTTTTAATCGTTGGGGTACCCCTCTGTTGTACAGGAAGAGCAGACACATCAAAGAAAATGCAACAGTGATCTGAAATAGCAACATCCATGACGTAGGGTACAGTGATTTTTTGTCCTTTTAATATGACCAAGTGTAGAGTATGCCCCTTATTGTGGGTGGGTCCAGAAACGTGCTGAGTGAGGTCAAATGCCTCTAATAGGCTAATGAAGTGTTGAGCATCTGGGTCTGTTTGATTGTCAACATGAATATTAAAATCACCTGAGATAATTACACAATCATAATCAGTGGAGACCTTGGACAGTAGCTCAGAGAATTCATCAAGAAAGCCACGTTTAGATTTTGGTGGCCGATAGACAGCGATGATTAAAATCGGGGCACTGCAGTTTTTAGATATAGCAAGGTGTTCAAAAGACGTGAATTCTCCGAGGAGGATTTCCTTGCAGGTATAGATATCAGAGAAGACAGCTATTCCATCGCCTCTCTGGTCAGCTCCAGTGGTTTGGATGAACTTGAAATTAGGAGATGCTGTCTCAATGAGTGCAACTGAGCCATTTCTATCCAGCCAGGTCTGTAAATAGAGCAAACTGGTAGTAAATTGTTTAGATTCCTGTATGTTACAGGCAAGTTATGTAATTTCAGTATATGGTTTATAAGTACAGGAATTTGTAAAAGCAGAGTGACAGTCATTCATGTCAGAGTGGATCAGACTCACCAAACATCAGCAGCGAACAGAAGATTTCAGCGTAAGTTCCATGTTCAAGGCGAGGAGGCGTGATCCGTGAAAGTTTGGATGAACTCCATCATGTCTGAAGACGTTTGGACGGTTCAAGAAGGTGCCAAAGTTGTCCACAAAAGGTATGGTGAGGGAGCAGCAGCATCCCTTGAGCCATGTGTGTAGCTGAAGGACACACGTGAATTTTACGTCGCCAAAGCTGGGACACGGCAGCGGGCCGGAGACGATAAACCAGCGTTCCGACTGTAGAAGACTGTCAATAAGCTTCGTAAAGTTCTTTAAGTGTCTCCGATTGTTGGTTCCTGAGATCGTTGGTTCCGACGTGGATAAGAACAGTGGAGGCAAACGGGTTTTGATCCAGACAGTCGAGCTGTGGGATTCTGTAGTCTATATCCTGGACGAAAGCACCCGGGTAGCAGATGGTTTTAGCCGCAGGCAGGGTGATGTGTCGAACCATGGAGGAGCTGACAATGAGCAGGGATGGAGGTCCGGCAGCAGAGGAGTTCCGAGGGACAGCAGCAGCCGAGCCAGGATAGCACCGTCCTCCCGAATCTGGTGCAGGCAGGCAGTCCAAGTCAGTGGCCGCGGGGCGCCCTGACGGGCGGAGGTCGCACTGCGGGAGCCGAATCAGCGCTCTTCGGTGTTGAAAACAGGCAGGCGATGGATAGACTGGCGGCAGTGGGAACGAGGCCGGCAGTGGTAGAGACCGTCTTGATTCCCTTGATGCCACGGTGGACTGTGAGCCCCCTCCCAAAGGAGGGAATTCCCGCTTATCTCTGGCATCGGCTGTGGGCTCCAGAGCTTGGAATCTGTTCTCCAGCCGGAGAGTCTCTGGCATAGAGCGGCGCAAGGAGCGCACGCAACGCCGGCCACAGCTCGCCGCCAGGGTCCAAGACTCTGGGGTGGAGCAGGTGCGGGACTTGGGCCATGGCTCCTCTTCACAGCTGGCGGGGCGTCAGATGGATCCGACTCACCTACATTGAGAATGGATCCGGGCCATGGGAGAGTGGAGTCTAAGTCCGGTCCGATCACAGCGGAGGACATGGAGCAGGAGATGTGCTTAGCCTGAGCGCTAGCGATGGAGGTCAGACGCACAAAAATCCGTGGAGGTAGGCATTGATGCCAGCATAGTTAGCAATATGCTAGGCTAACAGGCTAGCTAGCGTTAGCCGAGCGCTAGCCAAGCGCTAGCCAAGCCAGAGTCCATGTTCCAAAATCCTAAAAGACAGTTCAAGCAGGGGTCAAAGCCAGGAGAGAGTAGGGATATCATAGTGCAAACAATCCAAAATCC
Source organism: Zeus faber (assembly GCF_960531495.2). NCBI lineage: Eukaryota > Metazoa > Chordata > Actinopteri > Zeiformes > Zeidae > Zeus > Zeus faber. The sequence continues at coordinate 2,552,902 of NC_137208.1, forward strand.
GGAATATAAATCACGTCGTTTGGGAAACGATTCAAAGAAGTTGCACAAACACAAAATACGTTACCGGAACCGAAGTGGTGTCCGATAAGGCAAAACTTGTGATGCACGAATGACAATAGGGTGTTTTCCTGCTCTACAGCTGCAGCCCGACGAAAACGAAAGCAACGACAGCCACTGGCAGGAGTCCAAGGCTGACCGCAAGCACCTGCATGTGTGTGTGAGAATTAACACTGTGTGCTGAAATAAAGATATGTGACTGGGGCAATATGAGGTTGTGTACTTTATAATCTGTGTACCAATTTGTTTGAATGATTACATAGATTTAGATGTATTAGTACTGGTCAACTATGGAAGCAAATAAGTGCCATAATGTTTGGAATATTAAACGCCATTGCATCCTTTATTGAAATTTCAACTACTTTGTATTCATCACATTGAATTTTTTTCACTTTTGTTTCAAAACTTGATTTCAAATATGTTTTTTTCCCATAGAGATGGTCCCCTTTAGTAATTGTTTGGATTTTAATTATTCTCTGAATTTTTCGGGGTAAAAGTGTCTGGAACTGGAAGATTGCTAGAGCTACTTCAAGCACAAGTACACCCTGGTTATTCTCACCCTGGTTATTCTAATAATTATGTATATATTTTGGTAATTCTGATAATAATATACTGCGAGATGTAGAAATGTGCATGCTATCTTTGTCAGGATTTAAAATATTGCTCACTCTTATTATCTCACCCTCATAATCCCCCTCCCTTCTTCTCTTATCATCTCACCTCCCTAATCTCTCCCTCCCTACTTCTCCCATCACTCTCACTCTATTCAGTCTCTCACAAGGCCCCCTCTTCCCTCAAGCGCTCCCCGATAATACGCTCCCCAAGCGTATTAGAATATAGAAAGCCTATATGTATGTCGAACCCTGCAATGTTCTATGTTCATCTTTGTCTATTTGTCATTTGCTTATATACTAGATATGTATCCCTCCAAACTTCCTGCTATACTAGGACAGCAAAAAGGAATGTAAAGGAGGAAAACTCAGACCTATCTATGGGAAAACATGGGCACGGTAGTATAGCTACTGCCGTGGATGCACTGTGCCATCACCTCCTAACTTACCTCAATGACATCCATCAAGTTTGTTAGTTGGAATGTGAGAGGCTTGGGCTCATCACCTAAACATAGCAAAATCCTAAGTCACCTCACCAGGATGAACCCCAGCTTCTGTCTACTGCAAGAAACTCACCTCACTGCATCCGAGCACCTCAAACTCAAAGCTTAATGGGTTAATCAGATGTTTTCTGCATCACAAAACTAAAATAAGTAGATGTTTCTATATTGATCAATTAAAGTATCCCATATCAGAATAAAACCACAATATCAGACACAGAAGGGCGTTACATAATGATTAACAGAATTTTAGGTTACATCAAATTTACCATAGCTAATATTTATATTTATTTTTCCCAATGAGGACGACCCAAATTTCTTTCACAATATATTTTCAAAACTCTTCGAATTCTCTGACTCAATTATTATACTGGGGGGAGACTTCAACACAGTACTGGATCCAAGGGGCAAGAGGGACGCAGGTCCATGTCAGGGCAGGCGACCATCCCGACCAGCGAGCGCAAAGGAATTCCAGTGCTTTAACTTAATGTCAAGGGCCTTACTGGTCATACGCCATCTGGCCAAAACCAATGTAGAAGCAGCTGTCCTTCTTCAGAAGACTCATTGCACAGAAGAGGAGAAGCTCAGGCTGCCCGGGTTCCATCTCGCTGGGTCCATCTACAGTAGACACCATGGCCTGGCAACCTTTGTGAGGGATGACCTCAACTGGACAGGCAGTGGCCAGTCCCCACCTGGCTCCAGTGTTGAGTGGCTGGTCACAAAAAAACAGGATACATCTGTGGTCAACGTGTATAAGCCCCCACCATCAACGCTGGCCGTGATGTGGATGCGACTGCAACGGCACTTCTCCAAAAGCTGGATGCAACTCGTGAGGCCAGATGGACTGAAGTTGTTGAGTCAATCGACTTCACCGACTCCAGTCGCAAGGCATGGCTGACCATCAACCAGGTGACTGGCAGAAAAGCATCACCTCCCAAATGCCCGGTGACAGCAGATACCATTGCGTCCCTGCTTCTCAAGAATGGCCATTTCCCTGGAGCAGACAAGAATTTCACCCTCCTGACATCGCGCGAGGTTTCCAGCCTCTCCAGGGTGGCCAGTGCCGATGCCAACCTATCAGGAGACTTCACCACAGCGGAGCTCAGTGCGTTCATTAGCAAACTAAAGCAGGGCAAGGCCCCAGGCCGTGATGACATCCACCCGGAATTCGTGATCCACCAGAGTGCAACAATATCTGCTTGGCTCTAGGCCTTCTTTTCGTCCTGCTTCTGGAGATCGAAGCTCCCAAAGACCTGGCATCGCCTTCACACAGACCTCAGTCCCGCCACCCCTACAGCAAGGCGGCATAACAGATGCTCCACTCCATCCCGGAGGACTTGTCGACCACTGCATGGCTGGTGGCATCCTGGAAGCAGGAGTGGGAGTCGGCTGAGCCATCATGTATGCACGTATGCATTCAGGACCCGGTGTTGAAGCAGAAAATCCCCAACGCGGCCAATGGACTCTGCTGAGCCACCTGCGAACCGGAGTCGGCTGCTTTAAGTCCTCTTTGAAGAAATTGCTTGCTTGGCAGCATGTGAATGTGGCGAGCCAGAGGAGACTGCTGAACACATAACCACCACCTGTCCTCTGTACAAACCACCGTCAGAGATCGGCCTCTTCCAAGTGGGACCAGAGATGAGGGCGTGGCTGCAAGACACTGAGTTGGACATCTGAGGATGATACACGAGAAGAAGAAGAGCCCCAGCACCCCCAGCATCCAGGGTGCCCGCAGCAAAGAAGCCGCCCAGCAGGAGCAAAAGGCCAACAGCCGCCCCTCACACCCCAACCCACACCCACAACAACATGCAAACATTTCCTTCTCGAACACAAGTTGGTGTTTATAAAGTTGTAAGTAGTTAACAAGGGACGGTGGTTTTTTGTCATTTCCTAGTTAAGCTCCATGCATCCTGATCGGTCCGCGAAGCGCCACACTCCTCCATGTTGTTTACATTTGCTCGCACCTGCAAATAACGTAAAGCACGGTGACTCAAAACTACTTTACCTATTTCAAATATAGTAAAGCACTTCTGCCGGTGATTTGCAACAGAGTGATAGAAACAGTATAAAGCCCAACCGATATGGGTCATTATTTTACTATTTTGATTTTAACATCAGGATTGGCAGTTATGCAGCCCGTATGACCTGATTTTTAAAAAAGTATTATAATCAACAAAATCATTGATTATTTATCCTGTATTTGTCTGTTTTACACTACTTTTAAGTTATTCACAAAAATAAGCGCAGAAGTCCTACTAGGCATTATAAACCCATCCATGTTTATTTACACTCGTGTTTGGACACGGACAAGGCTCTCCAAGCAGGAAGCCATGTTGCGTTCATTAGAACCCTGGAACACTCATTCGTATCGGAAGGGATGCGTTCACTGGACCTCGGAAAAAGAAAACTAAATAAAAATGTTATTAAATAAGATCTTTTTCATTATATATTTTTGAAAAGGTTCTAGGTGTATTTATTTTAATTGATTTATTTGGAAATAAGTTACATTTTCTCATACATAGAAAAATAAAATAAAATATAAGTACATCTTTGGACTTTTTGGTTATATGTGCAACTTGTGTGAATTACATACATAATTCATGAAACACACTCTTTGTATCTTTACAGCAACACATTGTTGCTGTCAGAAATGGCTTCCTGTTACAGGCATTAATGATTCCAATGAATGTGTAGGAATTTTCCTTCATTTTGTCTTGTATTTTTAGCATCACTCTCTCACAGGTTTTTGACAGGGGCAGCGCCAACAGGTTATGCTGCAGTCCTTATTTTCTTGCATTGATTTAACTTTAAAAAGCCTAACCAGGTTAGTTAACCCTGACCAGGGTTGGGGTCATCTGTCTACTGTGTGTTGTACTAAGTGTTTGTAGCGTATGACACTACCAAGTCTTGCGTATTCATGTATTTACTACAAATTCTAAGCCCCACCACTAAATAATAAAGCCTTACTCAGCTCCAGCAAGAAAACATCTCTGGCACCACCCTGACCTTGGAAGACGACATGCACTCTGATACAATGCACATCTGAGTCAGGATGAACATTTTAGAAATTTTGATCAAACATGAATGCAGAAAGAACACAATGAACACAGGTATTTAATGCAGTTCTACTTTATTACTGTGACAGAGATTTAAATCATGCTTTCATGTATATTAGATATATTCATTATGATTTTGTCACATGGTTCAGAATTCTTTTATCCCCTTTTCACAAACAGCGTACTTCTCCTGCACGCAGCGATCGTCGTTGAAGCGGAACGGCTCTGAAAAGGAAAGTAACATCAAACTGGGCATGCTGTTGTGTTAAGAAACCACTATGAAACATTCTTCCCATAAGGTTTAATTTGACTGAATTATTGTGAGGTCATAACAATTGAACACAACAGAACCTTGGATTTGACTCCACAGGTGTGAATGAGCGTGAAAGTTGGAATTTGGTGAAATTATATGGAACCATCTGCACAGTTATGAGTGAGGTTCACTTTTTAATCTCACTGTCACATACCTTTCCAGTTCATCTCCAAACAATGCTCTTCTCCATTGGTGTTGTCAGGTTGGCCTTTCACAAAGAGTCTTTCAGAAAAATATTTCTTGTTGAACCACTCAAAGCCGCCGTCCTTCTGAAATGAGGGAAACAACTCAAATTAATGATGCTCTCATACTGCATTTCAATGTTTGAAATGCCAAGCTCAACATTTCCCAGTTTATTCACACAGCTGGAACCAAGCCACCTGCACTTTGATCATGAATGTCCAGCTCAACACTAGAGGGCAACAGCGTCACCGTCCCAGAGTTTAAGCGGCACAGACGATCATATGTTCATCATCTTCTCCTCTCACTATTAATGTTCATATCAAAGCGGTGCCATTTATTCTTTTTGAACAATCCATCACATTAGACTGGCAGCTCAATTAAATCAATATTGATTTATATTAATATTTTAATATCTCAAGAGCTCACTTTTCACAGTCCACACTCAGTCCGTTCCTTCTTTTCCTTCTCCAGCACAGTAACAATCTGCCTGGTTGCTCCACATGTAAACAGTGCATAATGTTGTAGAAGAGACAAACCACTCACTGTCATTGTTGCCCCCACCCAGAACCGCTCATCGTTGCCGAAGGACTTCTTGACCAAACAGAACGCAGTCTTGAGTTGTGGGTTGAAGTTCAATGATGCAAGGGCACCACCATTTTTCTCACACGCTGCCTAGGAAGCAACAGAAATGGAAACAAGTTCATATTAGTTTGCCTTAATCCTGCTGGATGATGCCAATGACATAACGTTGTCGGTGGAGGATGTTTCCATATAGAACGCTGACTCAGCAGCCGTTTAAATGAGCGCTTGAAACATAGAAATTAGTTATTATTCAAAAACATATTGAGTTGACTTCAACTGATGTGTGGAGGCAGGATGTGCCATGGAAATACATTTAATATCTCAAATATACAAGATCTAACTGGAGGTGGCCTCTGACTTGTACTTTGTGGCTCAACACATGATACCAGTTTGTATTTGTGTTGCATTACCTTTGCTTTTTCAAAACTGAGTTTCTCTTTGATGACCGTCACGCAGCGCTTGCCCTTCATATGAAACCAGTCATCGCTGGATCCACACTTTTTAAAAGATACTTCTGAGCAAACTGAAACAACATCCACATCACAAATTAGAATCTCAACAGTTTTAATTCCAGTACTTTGTTAAGTATTATGGACTTTGATTGAGTGAAAACCACAGTCCTGCATGGGCTGTGACTGAATGGAACTTACCAGGGAGTTGTTGTGCTGCTGCATCCTGGATGTAAAACGCTGTAAGCAGCAGAAGGATGGAAGCCCCAACACAACGCATGGTTCAGTCGTCTCTACTGCTCTCACTGCACTGGAAAATACTAATAGAAAGTGGGAAAGTCATACTCGTCAACTCCATCACAAAGCACAGTCCAATTCTATACCAGAAACTGTCAAAGTACAACTTTTCACCTGAGGCCTTGTGTTATTTGAATATGAGGAAACAAAAACACGATAGATGCAAGTTTAAAAAGTTCTTGCCAAGCATCATTGCACCTGCTTGTAGCTCAACGACACCTTATTTAACTCTCCTGGACACCTTGTCTAGATTTAGTTTATCTTTGAAAGCTGCTAGCGGAGTGAAGTCACTTCTCAAAGTGGAGGCATCATGTTTGGAATCTTCAAGAGGGCTGTCGGGACCTATTACACTGTGAGGCTTTGTATTCTCAATCCTAGATCTCCTGAATAGTGGAGGCTGAGGGACGTTGCTCTGGATTAAATGCACTCTAAAATGTGCTGCTGACAAGCCCTGGTGACATGGGACCAAATGAAAATACTTTTTAATATCTATAGTTGGGTACAATATTTGAAAGCCATAGTATAACTATAAGTTGAGAAGAATGTTTAATACTCTTACGACAAAAGGTAAATAGGATATTCTGTCAAGAGTTAAAATAACGATCATATACCTAATGGAATAAAATGGAGATCTCACCTCTCTGTGGTGCTGGTCCAACTTCTTGGTCCAACTGATCTGTTTCTCATCTGGTTCCTTATTTATATACAAAGCTCAATGTTGTGCATTTTAGGGCCATCACGCCATGATTATCAGTACACAGAGTACATAGAAGCAGACAAATGAGGCAAATATTGCCCATATGGAAAAAAATTAATAAATATTACATGACAGATCAAATATGTAATCTATGGGCTTGGTTACACTCTGTGGCCGGATCTGGGATCAGATGTCATGTTCAGCCAAAATATGTAAATTACTTTGTGGTGAAATGACGCTGGGTGCAGTGGAATCCATTTAGTTATTTGTACAGTGTATCTTAAAATTATATTTAGTGGGAGGACATTTTAACTTTTTGTCCTTCACCTACTGGGTTCTGAACATCCGAATGCAAAAAGATTCCTTTGAGCAACTACGTTCACATCTACATGAGCCACACACAGCTCCAACGTCATCCTCTAGTTTGCAGACAACACCACCATCCTGGGTCTCATCTCCAACAATGATGAGACCGACTACAGAGAGGAGGTCAATGACCTGGCAACATGGTGCCAGGACAACAAACTCTCTCTCAACATCTGCAAAACTCAGGAGATGATCGTCGACTTCGGGTAGCATGAGAGGGGTCATGCCCCCATTCACATCGATAGAGGTGAAGTGGAGAGAGTCTCCTGCTTTAAGTTCTTCAATGTATTCAACAAAGAGGACCTCACCTGGTCCAGGCCAGCGGACTCGGCAGTAAAAACTGCCCCAAAGCGCTTAAACTTCCTGAGGAGACTCAAGGATTTTGACATGTCTTCCAAATTTATCACCAACTTTGACAGGTTCAGCATAGTGAGCATCCTCCCTGGCTGCATCACTGCCCGGTACAGCAGCTGCCATACCGGGCATCTCCGATCCCATCTCCTCTTGCAGATGTTGAGAGAGAGGTTGTTGTCCTGGCACCATGTTGCCAGGTCATTGACCTCCTCTCTGTAGTCGGTCTCATCATTGTTGGAGATGAGACCCAGGATAGTGGTGTTTTCTGCAAACTAGAGGATGACGTGGGAGCTGTGTGTGGCTCATGAAGATGTGAACATAGTTGCTCAAAGGAATCTTTTTGCATTCGGATGTTCAGAACCCAGTAGGTGAAGGACAAATAGTTAAAATGTCCTCCCACTAAATATCATTTTAAGATACACTGGACAAATAACTAAATGGATTCCACTGCACCCAGCGTCATTTCACCACAAAATAATTTACATATTTTGGCTGAACATGACATCTGATCCAAGATCCGGCCACAGAGTGTAACCAAGCCCATAGATTACATATTTGATCTGTCATGTAATGTTTATTTTCCTACTTTTTTTTTACCTGTGCTGTTAGCATGCTGGGCATACAACAAAGAGTATTTGTGGCATTGCATCTCGGACAGAGTTAATCTGCAACCTGCAATGCAACTCTCTATTAATTCTTCAATCATCAAGAACTGCTGCAATAACTCTGTCCTGTGGACGGCCTGTAGAATGACAAGAGCACAGTTGGAGACACCTCTTTGGAGAACGATTTACTGTATCATGTTTGGGTCTTTAAACAACTGATCACGACTCCAAGAGGTGGAGAATCACCACGGGTGAGACAAACAGAACCAAACAGCATTCACAAAAAAACATAAACATTGGACGACAACATGTATTGAAAAACAGTGAATTAGGTCCAGGAAAACTGGAACTACAACTGGTCACGTGGCCTCTTCCTGTCAAAGTTATCAGAATCAGAATCAGAATCAGAATCAGAAATACTTTAATAATCGCAGCAAATGAGGGAGAAAAGAAGAGGAATGAAACCAGGAGGGTGCTGGTGTGTGTGTGTGTGTGTGTGTGTGTGTGTGTGTGTGTGTGTGTAAGATGTCCACCGGTGAGTGTACATGACTTGTCGGTATTATGTCGTGGCACCTTCAAGCAGCGGAAAGGGCCACCAAGCTCCCCTGAACTCCGCAGTCTTATAGACACCCTACGGCTGCAGGAGAGCCCCAAGCACCCTGCCCTGCGGCCACAGAAGACACCCGGGCCCCCAGAGAAGCCAGAGGGCCGTGGAGCAACCCCCACGCCCAGCCCCGAGGAGCATTACCCAGTCCCAGGGAGGACGAGGAGACCCCACCCCCCAGACACACACATACAACCAACCCCCAGGTGCAGGCACAAGACGTAGTCGCAGGCACAGAACCCGGGCCGCAGGCACCAGGCACGGACCACAGGCCCGACGGCGGCAGACCGGCACCCCGACAGTGGCCGGCGCAAGGGGGAGGGCCGCCCCACCGCAGCCAACCAGACACCCCACGTGCACATGCAGCAACGTGTGGTCAACGCAAGGCACCTGGATGGTACCCCCCCCCCCCCACCCCAGCCGATGACAACAGGCCGCCAGATGTTCAGGCCCTCCACCACCCCCAGCACCAGGGGCGCCCGCCGCAGAAAAAGCCCTGCTGCAGAAGCAAAAGGCCAACAGCCGCCCCCCAGACACCAACCCACACCCACAAAAACAAGTCGCCCCCCAGGGGCCCTGGAAAGCACCCGGCGGCGCTCTCCGCAGCCCCGCCAGGTCGCAGCACAACCTAAGCCACCAGCCGCAAGCCGCCAGGGCCCAGCCGGCAGGGGGGCCCACCCGACTGTCCCAGGCCAACCACACCCCCACACCTACCCGCCAGAGACCAGCCACCCCAGGAAGCCCCAGTACTCAATATGTGCATATTTATAATAATTAAGGTAATTGCAGTTAAAATTTGGGGGATGGAGGTGCGAGTCCTTCTGGCAAGTCAAACCCGAATCCCTCACACCCCTCCTGCCCCGCAGACCCTGGTCCGGTGGAGTGTTGTTGGGAGTAGGGTTGGTGTGCCAGTGTATGTGTTCTAAACTAATATGAGTGGGATTAAAATTTTGGGACGGATGAGAAGCACGCTTGGGCAGGAGCGTGACAGGCAAGATGGCAGCTGCCCGACGTATCCCCACCCACATAGCTTGCACCCCACCCATCCCGCAAGCCCTCTGTCTATTGTGTGGTGTATGTGCTGAGTAGGGGTATTGGCACTGGGAGAGATAGGTGAATCGCGACCAGATCGTTCCAGGGGCACAGCAGGCCAGGGAGCAACCACACGGACCCCCTCCCCTGGGACCCGACCATGTCCTACCATGCCCACCTCCCGTACTTGGTGGCAGCCAACCTACAGCAATCAGCCACGGTCGCAGAGCGGTCCACCCTCGTGCCTCCGCCATGTCTAGCAGCTTGGTGCCCCCCTCAGTCCCCTGGTCAGTCCCCAGCCACCGAGCATGCGGACCACAAAACAGAGGGCAGCAGAGGGCACCCCCACCCACAGCCCGACCCCCCCAGCGACGATCGCCCCGTGCACCAAGAGTGCCAGAGGACAGGTACCCCGGCATGACGACAGGAGACCCCCACAGAAGGAGGCCAAATGGTGAGCCAAAAACATCCCTCTTAAAAAGTGTGGATCCAGCGGTGATTGGGTTAAAATTCACTCCGGCATGCGCTGCGTGATGGTCATCAAAGAGAAACTAAGTTTTGAAAAAGCAAAGGTAATGCAACACAAATACAAACTGGTATCATGTGTTGAGCCACAAAGTACAAGTCAGAGGCCACCTCCAATTAGATCTTGTGTATTTGAGATATTAAATATATTTCCATGGCACTTCCTGCCTCCACACATCAGTTGAAGTCACCTCCATATGTTTTTGAATAATAACTGATTTATATGTTTCAAGCTCTCATTTAAACCACCGCTGAGTCAGCGTTCTATATGGAAACATCCTCCACTGACAACGTTATGTCATCGGCATCGTCCAGCGCTGGTTGCCAGGTGTTAACCACACCCCCATTTTAGGTTTGAAGAGACATTGAGGGGAAAAGCAGGAAATGAAAGTGGCTGGAAGTGGCCTTTACATGACTTGATGTGGTCTGGATTAAGGGAAACTAATATGAACCATTTTCCATTTCTGTTGCTTCCTAGGCAGCGTGTGAGAAAAATGGTGGTGCCCTTGCATCATTGAACTTCAACCCACAACTCAAGACTGCGTTCTGTTTGGTCAAGAAGTCCTTCGGCAACGATGAACGGTTCTGGGTGGGGGCAGCAATGAAAGTGAGTGGTTTCACTCTTCTACAACATTATGCACTATTTACATGTGGAGTAACCAGGCAGATTGTTTCTGTGCTGGAGAAGAAAAAGAAGGAACGGACTGATTGATTTAATTGAGGTACCAGTTTAATGTGATGGATTGGTCAAAAAGAATAAATGGCACCGCTTTGATATGAACATTAAGAGTGAGAGGAGAAGATGATGAACATATGATCGTCTGTGCAGCTTAAACTCTGGGACGGTGACGCTGTTGCCCTCTAGCGTTGAGCTGGATATTCATGATCAAAGTGCAGGTGGCTTGGTTCCAGCTGCGTGAATAAACTGGGAAATGTTGAGCTTGGCATTTGAAACGCTGAAATGCAGTATCAGAGCATCACTAATTTAAGTTGTTTCCCACTTTTCAGAAGGACAGCGGCTTTAAGTGGTTCAACAAGAAATATTTTTGTGAAAGTCTCTTTGTGAAAGGCCAACCTGACAACACCAATGGAGAAGAGCATTGTTTGGAGATGAACTGGAAAGGTATGTGACAGTGAGATTAAAAAGTGAACCTCACTCATAACTGTGCTGATGGTTCCATATAATTTCACCAAATTCCAACTTTCACGCTCATTCACACCTGTGGAGTCAAATCTAAGGTTCCATTGTGTTAAACTGTTATGACCTCACAATAATTCAGTCAAATTAATCCGTATGTGAAGTATGTTTCATAGTGGTTTCTTAATACTACAGCATGTCCAGTTTGATGTTGCTTTTCTTTTCAGAGTCGTTCCGCTTCAACGACGATCGCTGCGTGCAGGAGAAATATGCTGTTTGTGAAAAGAAGGAAGAGGAATTCTGCACCATGTGACAAAATCACATGTTTTCTTTTTTTAGTATTTGTACAGTGCCTTGGTTATATGCTATGTTACCATGAGTTGATATTGTAACCAATACAAAGAGCTTTTAACTTTTATGTTGCGCAGTGCATTGCACTGCTGCCTCACAGTAAGAAGGTCCTGGGTTTGATTCCCTCCTGGGGCACTGTTGGCACCGTGCTCCGGCGGGTTATCTCCCAAATAGGAGCCTTTCTGAGCAGCGATGGACACTTGGTACCAGGTCCCCGGGCGTCGACGAATGCTGCCCACTGCTCCTGGCTGCCCCCCCGGAGGAAGGACAAGCCAGGATGGTTAAATGCAGAGGCCACATTTCACTGGCCACCACCCAAAAAGCATGTGTGTGTGTATATATGCATGTGTTGTAGTGCGGTGTGTCATGTCACAAATAAAGATTCTTCTTCTTAAATCATCATGAATTTATTTGATATACATGAAAGCATGATTTAAAACTCTGTCACGGTAATAAAGTAGAACTGCATTAAATACCTATGTCCATTGTGTTCTTTCATAGTTGACCAAATTTCTAAAATGTTCATCCTGACTCAGATTTGCATTGTATCAGAGTGCACGTCGTCTTCCAGGGTCAGGGTGATGCCAGAGATGTTTTCTTGCTGGAGCTGGGTGGGGCTTTATTATTTAGTGGTGGGGCTCAAAATTTGTAGTGTATACATGAATACGCAAGGCTTGGTAGTGTCATATGCTACAAACACTTGCTACAAGCCCTGGTCAGGTTTAACTAGGGTTAGGCTTTTTTAAAGGCAAACCATGCAAGAAAAACAAGGTTATCTGGAACTTTATTTGGCAAGAGAACAATAAAAGTATAAATAATGTATAAAATACAGATGTCATCATCAATATAATTTCATCACCTGACTTTAAAACTGAGGAAAATAATTTGAAAAAAAAAAGGACAAATGCTGCTTGGAGCTTTGCTTCCATTGTGTCTAAAAAGAGACTTTTTATTACACATTGAAACAGCGAGAAAAGGATGATAAACATGGTCTGTTAAAGAAATTGAAGCGTCCCTTTAATCTGCAGTGTGTCAGTTGGTGGTTTTCAAAAAAAGAGGCAGACAGACATTGGTTTTTGCTTGTACAGGGTTGGATCGGAGACGTGCTCCAAAGCAGCTCCCTGAAAGGAACAGTTTACTTTTGGGTGGCAGAAATCTTTTACAGTCAGTTTGAAGTCACAATTTTGTGTGTGCTCAAGATAAGTCAAGTCAAGTCACACTTTATTTATAGAGCGCATTTCATACCAGGGCAACACAATGCGCTTTACAAAGAAATACAGAAAAGAAAGAGAGAACGTAGTTGTCAGCCGGTCATTACAAAAGAATGCCCCTGAAACAACAGCAACAACAAAAGCAACAACAAAGACAACAAAAACAACAATAAAAGCAACTCCAACCACAGTGGCAGAGCGACCACTTCCGGGATCGGAAGTGGTAGCTCTCACCGGAACCAGAAATCTCTTCATCTGTATTGAGTCAACAGTGTGTACCATCTCATCTCAATGAAGTAAAGCACAGCAAAGACGTCACCGGAACCGGAAGTGGTAGCCCTCACCGGAATCGGAAATTTCAACTGTGTGCACCGTCTCATCTTAATCCATTCAGGGTCCTTTAATTAGCGTCCCTAAATTACAGGTCAAGTTTTTCATTCTGACCTCGGGAGAGAGATTCTTTTGACTATCTCTCGGATGACACACCCTTCTTATAATCCTCCCACTGTAATATCACAACAAAAACTACAACAACAGCAACAGAAACAGCAGCAGTAGCAGCAGTAGCAGCCACAAAACAACAACAGCAGCAGCAGCAGCAGCATCAACTCCAGCAGCAGCAACAAAAAACAAAAGAAAAAAAAGACAACAGCAACGCACACGCAAAGAAGTCACCGGAACCGGAAGTGGTAGCTCTCACTGGAACCGGAGAAGTCACTCAGGTTAGAGACGGTTAAGTTGAGGTATAAGGTTAGAGGTGTTTAAGTTAGGGTATAGGGTTAGAGATGCTTAATTTTAGCTATAAGGTAAGCAAGGGTTAAGTTTTAGGTATAAGGTTAGCACCGGCCACAGCACCAGCACCAGCAACACATACAGACAGACAGACAGACAGACAGACAGACAGACAGACAGACAGACAGACATCAGTCAGTCAGTCATTGACTGTAGGGAACAGCAAGGTTTTTAACCTGCTTTTAAAAATATTCAGTGTGGGGGCCTATCTCAGGTCCCTCGGTAGAGGTAGGTTGCTCCATTTACTTGGGGCATAGATACAGAAAGCAGCTTTTCATGCTTTGGAGTTGGTACGAGGGATGGTTTAAAGACCACTGCCTGTGGACCCGAGAATTCTTGCTGGTTCGTGTATAATTAGCATTTCTTTTATATACTGATGTGCAAGGCCATTAATAGCTTTATATACAAGTAGCAGAATCTTAAAATCAATTCTAGTTTTGACGGGGAGCCAATGTAGAGATCTAAGAACATGTGTGATATGTTCAAACTTTTTTGTCAAAGTGAAAACGGATGCAGCCGCAATTTTGGATTAACTGTAGCCGCTGCACAGCTGATTTCGGGAGGCCGGTGATGGGGCCATTACAGTAGTCCAATCTACTCGTTATGAATGCATGGATTACTTTTTCGGAGTCTGCTTTTGACAGGAAGCCTCTTAATTTTGAAATGTTTTTTAGATGGTAGAAGGCTGATTTTGTGATTTGATTTATATTGCTCTTTACATTTAGATCGCCGTCTATGATTACACCCAGATTTAAGGCTTCATTCTTGCTCTCCAAGGACAGAGAACTGAGATGAGCTACAATTTTTGGCTTTGAGCCTTTGTACTAAAGATGAGAATTTCTGTTTTGTCTTTGTTCAGTTGTAAAAATTTCTTTGACATCCATGCATTAATATCATTAATACACTGAGTGAGGGAGTGTATGGGGAGTAGGTCATCAGGAGATAGGGATATGTACAGTTGTGAATCATCTGCATAGTTATAATTTATTTTGTGTTTCTTTACAATATGTGCCAATGGAAGCATATGGAGGTTAAACAATAATGGTCCCAGAATTTAACCTTGGGGCACTCCACATACAATATCAGCTTTGTTTGACACAAAATCTCCAATGGACACGAATAACTGCCTGTCCTTTAGGTAGGTTTTGAACCAATTTAGAACCGGGCCAGATAAGCCGACCCATTTTTGTAATCTCGCTAATATAATCTGATGGTCAACAGTGTCGAAGGCAGCACTGAGATCCAGGAGCAGAAGAACAGATCGTTTTTTTGCATCAGTGTTTATGTGTAGATCGTTCACAACTTTAATAAGTACTGTTTCTGTGCTATGGTGAGGTTGAAAGGCACATTGATAGGTGTCTAAAAGGCTGTTTGAGGATCGATAAAACAGTATGATTATGAAAATAGTTAAGCTGAAGGTAAACTGTTTTTTCAAGTATTTTGCTGAGGAACGGCAGGTTTGAAATGGGCCTGTAGTTGGCAATAACGGTTGCATCGAGATTGCTTTTCTTCAGGAATGGTTTAATGACAGCTGTTTTAAATGCTGCAGGGAATAAACCTGAAGAGAGCCGTTTAAAATTTCTAATACCTCATGTGCTAGGCAGTTAAAAACTGTTTTGGTCGGGAGGGGGTCCAGGCAACAGGTGGAGGACCTAAGCTGACAAACAATATTGTCCAGTCTTTTTATGTCTAAGGGGACGAAATAAGACATGGCAGCAGTCATATTACTGGGGAACTGAAGGGTAGGTTCATTTCTGGATGTTGAGGCACTAATATTCTGTCTGATAGCTATACTTTTGTTACTGAAGAATGTAACAAACTCCTCACATTATTCAGTGGAGAGCATCTCAGACGGGGTTGTAGATGGTGGATTAACAAGTCGATCAACAGTGAAGAAGAGCACTTTACTATTGTTGAGGTTTTCATTAATGATTTTAGAGAAGAAAGACTGTCTGGCCTGTTTCATTTCTATATTGTATCGATTGAGTCTATTGATCGATTGAAGATTTGTCTTTCTACATTTTCGTTCTGCCTGGCGACGCTCTCTCTTAAGCTGCCTAATAACTGCTCCATTTCTCCAGGGGGACTTTTGTGTTTCTTTGTTTTTAGTTTTAACAGGTGCAATCTTATCAATGATATTTTCTATTTTGGAGTTGAAGTTGTTCACAGGATCCTCAGTTGATGATGCCTTGAACAGCGGTAACTCATTTACAATTCTCTTTAAGGTTTCACTGGTATTATTGTTAATGATACGTTTTTAAATTGTTGGGGTACCCCTCTGTTGTACAGGAAGAGCGGACACGTCAAAGAAAATGCAACAGTGATCTGAAAGAGCAACATCCATGACGTAGGGTACAGTGATATTTTGTCCTTTTGATATGACCAAGTGTAGAGTATGCCCCTTATTGTGGGTGGGTCCAGAAACGTGCTGAGTGAGGTCAAATGCCTCTAATAGGCTAATGAAGTGTTGAGCATCTGGGTCTGTTTGATTGAAAAACATGAATATTAAAATCCAGGAGCCAGGAGAGAGTAGGGATATCACAGTGCAAACAATCCGAAATCTGGAATATAAAATCACGTTGTTTGGGAAACGATTCAAAGAAGTTGCACAAACACAAAATACGTTACCGGAACCGAAGTGGTGTCCGATAAGGCAAAACTTGTGATGCACGAATGACAATAGGGTGTTTTCCTGCTCTACAGCTGCAGCCCGACGAAAACGAAAGCAACGACAGCCACTGGCAGGAGTCCAAGGCTGACCGCAAGCACCTGCATGTGTGTGTGAGAATTAACACTGTGTGCTGAAATAAAGATATGTGACTGGGGCAATATGAGGTTGTGTACTTTATAATCTGTGTACCAATTTGTTTGAATGATTACATAGATTTAGATGTATTAGTACTGGTCAACTATGGAAGCAAATAAGTGCCATAATGTTTGGAATATTAAACGCCATTGCATCCTTTATTGAAATTTCAACTACTTTGTATTCATCTCATTGAATTTTTTTCACTTTTGTTTCAAAACTTGATTTCAAATATGTTTTTTTCCCATAGAGATGGTCCCTTTTTGTAATTGTTTGGATTTTAATTATTCTCTGAATTTTTCGGGGTAAAAGTGTCTGGAACAGGAGGATTGCTAGAGCTACTTCAAGCACAAGTACACCCTGGTTATTCTCACCCTGGTTATTCTAATAATTATGTATATATTTTGGTAATTCTGATAATAATATACTGCGAGATGTAGCAATGTGCATGCTATCTTTGTCAGGATTTAAAATATTGCTCACTGTTATTATCTCACCATCCTAATCCCCCTCCCTTCTTCTCTCATCATCTCACCTCCCTAATCTCTCCCTCAATACTTCTCCCATCACATATAGAAAGCCTATATGTATGTTGAACCCTGCAATGTTCTATGTTCATCTTTGTCTATTTGTCCTTTGCTTATATACTAGATATGTATCCCTCCAAACTTCCTGCTATACTAGGACAGCAAAAAGGAATGTAAAGGAGGAAAACTCAGACCTATCTATGGGAAAACATGGGCACGGTAGTATAGCTACTGCCGTGGATGCACTGTGCCATCACCTCCTAACTTACCTCAATGACATCCATCAAGTTTGTTAGTTGGAATGTGAGAGGCTTGGGCTCATCACCTAAACATAGCAAAATCCTAAGTCACCTCACCAGGATGAACCCCAGCTTCTGTCTACTGCAAGAAACTCACCTCACTGCATCCAAGCACCTCAAACTCAAAGCTTAATGGGTTAATCAGATGTTTTCTGCATCATACAACTAAAATAAGTAGATGTTTCTATATTGATCAATTAAAATATCCCATATCAGAATAAAACCACAATATCAGACACAGAAGGGCGTTACATAATGATTGACAGAATTTTAGGTTTCATCAAATTTACCATAGCTAATATTTATATTTATTCTTCCTAATGAGGACGACCCAAATTTCTTTCACAATATATTTTCAAAACTCTTCGAATTCTCTGACTCAATTATTATACTGGGGAGAAACTTCAACACAGTACTGGATCCAATGGGCAAGAGGGACGCAGGTCCATGTCAGGGCAGGCGGCCATCCCGACCAGCGAGCGCAAAGGAATTCCAATGCTTTAACTTAACGTCAAGGGCCTTACTGGTCATACGCCATCTGGCCAAAACCAATGTAGTAGCAGCTGTCCTTCTTCAGGAGACTCAATGCACAGAATAGGAGAAGCTCAGGCTGCCCGGGTTCCATCTCGCTGGGTCCATCTACAGTAGACCGCATGGCCTGGCAACCTTTGTGAGGGATGACCTCAACTGGACAGGCAGTGGCCAGTCCCCACTTGGCTCCAGTGTTGAGTGGCTGGTCACAAAAAAACAGGATACATCTGTGGTCAACGTGTATAAGCACCCGCCATCAAAGTAGGGGACTTCAACTGCCAGCATACAGACCAATGCTCTGCTCCTGTACCATGCACTACAGCACCCTAGCTTCCACTCTTCCCAACCGAACACCCATACCAACCCGGACCTGGCCTTCGCGTTGCGCGCAACGCTGACCCCACACCGGAGAGAAACATCCTTGATAGGTTCCCCAGATCACACCACCGACTGTCCATCATCCAGGCTCCATCCCTGGTGCAGCCAGTACCAGGCAAGCCCGTAAGGAGAAGGAACTTCAGGAAGGCCGACTGACATTCATACACAGCTGAGACAGAAAGAAGATCAGCCTGTCTGCCGGACCCAGATTCGATGTGACGCTGCGTATGCTGGCTACTGGGAAGTCCTCCTAGGGGGAGCGAAGAAATCCATCCCACGAGGCTACAATGAGAGCTATATCCCGGGCTGGGATGAAGAATGCAGCCAGCTCCTGCGAGACCACCAGCAGGCTAGCTCAAGGGAAGATGTGGATGCGACTGCAACGGCACTTCTCCAAAAGCTGGATGCAACTCGTGAGGCCAGATGGAGTGAAGTTGTTGAGTCAATCGACTTCACCGACTCCAGTCGCAAGGCATGGCTGACCATCAACCAGGTGACTGGCAGAAAAGCATCACCTCCCAAATGCCCGGTGACAGCAGATACCATTGCGTCCCTGCTTCTCAAGAATGGCCATTTCCCTGGAGCAGACAAGAATTTCACCCTCCTGACATCGCGCGAGGTTTCCAGCCTCTCCAGGGCGGCCAGTGCCGATGCCAACCTATCAGGAGACTTCACCACAGCGGAGCTCAGTGCTTTCATTAGCAAACTAAAGCAGGGCAAGGCCCCAGGCCGTGATGACATCCACCTGGAATTCGTGATCCACCAGAGTGCAACAATATCTGCTTGGCTCTAGGCCTAATTTTCGTCCTGCTTCTGGAGATCGAAGCTCCCAAAGACCTGGCATCGCCTTCACACAGACCTCAAGTCCCGCCACCCCTACAGCAAGGCGGCATAACAGATGCTCCACTCCATCCCGGAGGACTTGTCGACCACTGCATGGCTGGTGGCATCCTGGAAGCAGGAGTGGGAGTCGGCTGAGCCATCACGTATGCACGTATGCATTCAGGACCCGGTGTTGAAGCAGAAAATCCCCAACGCGGCCAATGGACTCTGCTGAGCCACCTGCGAACCGGAGTCGGCCGCTTTAAGTCCTCTTTGAAGAAATGTTGCTTGGCAGCATGTGAATGTGGCGAGCCAGAGGAGACTGCTGAACACATAACCACCACCTGTCCTCTGTACAAACCACCGTCAGAGATCGGCCTCTTCCAAGTGGGACCAGAGATGAGGGCGTGGCTGCAAGACACTGAGTTGGACATCTGAGGATGATACACGAGAAGAAGAAGAGCCCCAGCACCCCCAGCATCCAGGGTGCCCGCAGCAGAGAAGCCGCCCAGCAGGAGCAAAAGGCCAACAGCCGCCCCTCACACCCCAACCCACACCCACAACAACATGCAGACATTTCCTTCTCGAACACAAGTTGGTGTTTATAAAGTTGTAAGTAGTTAACAAGGGTCGGTGGTTTTTTGTCATTTCCTCCATGCATCCTGATCGGTCCGTGACACGCCACACTCCTCCATGTTGTTTACATTTGCTCGCACCTGCAAATAACGTAAAGCACGGTGACTCAAAACTACTTTACCTATTTCAAATATAGTAAAGCACTTCTGCCGGTGATTTGCGACACAGTGATAGAAACAGTATAAAGCCCAACCGATATGGGTCATTATTTTACTATTTTGATTTTAACATCAGGATTGGCAGTTATGCAGCCCGTATGACCTGATTTTTAAAAAAGTATAATAATAACAAAATCATTGATTATTTATCCTGTACTTGTCTGTTTTACACTACTTTTGAGTTATTCACAAAAATAAGCGCAGAAGTCCTACTAGGCATTATAAACCCATCCATGTTTATTTACACTCGTGTTTGGACACGGACAAGGCTCTCCAAGCAGGAAGCCATGTTGCGTTCATTAGAACCCTGGAACACTCATTCGTATCGGAAGGGATGCGTTCACTGGACCTCGGAAAAAGAAAACTAAATAAAAATGTTATTAAATAAGATCTTTTTCATTATATATTTTTGAAAAGGTTCTAGGTGTATTTATTTTAATTGATTCATTTGGAAATAAGTTACATTTTCTCATACATAGAAAAATAAAATAAAATATAAGTACATCTTTGGTGTCAGGGTTTGCCCGGGTCCTACCGGCATCGGCCACTAGATGCCGCCAGTACTGCCTTTTCAGGGTTGCTCTGCTTCACCTATTTCTGTTCCTGATTACCCTGCCTCATTAGGTGAAATGTTTCACCTGTGTCTCGTTTGGTCGTCCCTATTTAGACCCTGTCGTTTGTGTCCTCAGGCGCTCAGTCTTGAGTTTGTCTAACCTCATGACAACGCTCTTGTGCCAAGCTCCCGAGACTTCTTATTTGTTTTTGCCCAGTTTTTGTACTTGTTTTGAGTAAACCTCTATTTTTGCCACCTCGCCTCTGCCTTGTTCTCTGCACCTGGGTTCACTCAGCACACCTCCTAACAGCAAGACTGAGCCACAACATGGACCCAGCAGAGAGCCAGCCTCCAGAGGTGGAGAGCCTGCGGGTGGCCTTGACGAACCAGGGGGTTGCGATTGGCCGTCATGAGCATGATGCAGTCGCTCGCCCAGGCCGTCCAGCAGAGCCAGGCACAGGCTCCACCTATGGCCCCTGCGCCAGCGCTGCCTCCCATGGACCCGCGTCCTCCAGATCACCGCGAACCACGACTGCCGGCGCCAGAGAGGTACGACGGTAACCCAGGGGGTTGTCGTGGTTTTCTGACACAATGCTCCCTGGCTTTCGAGCTCCAGCCGTCACAGTTCCCCACCCAGCGCTCACAGGTGGCATACGTGGTCACGCTACTCACCGGCAAAGCACTCTCCTGGGCCACAGCCATCTGGAATCGGCAAACCCCTGCCTGCTCCAGCTACCAGGCTTTTGCCGGGGAGATGCGCCGAGTGTTCGACCACTCAGTCAGTGGGAGGGAGGCGTCGACACAGCTACTCCGGCTCCGCCAGGGGGGACAGAGCGTAGCGGACTACGCCATCGCATTCCGCACCCTCGCCGTGGCGTCCGGATGGAACAGCGAGGCACTCATCGCGGCTTCCAGGAGGGTCTCAATGAGGGTGTCAAGGACGAGCTGGCATCCCGGGAGGCGCAGGAGGACCTGGACACACTCATCGATACAGCGATTCGGGTGGACAACCGCCTCCGGGAGAGACAAGGGGAACGCTTTTTCCCCGCTTCACCAAGACCAGCGCGCAGAGCGGCTCTGGGGACGAGGCCTCCCGAGCATCCCCTGGCTATCCCGAGCCCGCCTCCATCATCAAGGGAGGAGCCGATGCAAGTAGGCAGCACACGGCTCTCTCGGTCCGAACGTGACCGGCGGATGAGAGAGCGCTGCTGCTTGTACTGTGGGATCCCGGGGCATTTCCGTTCTTCCTGCCCTGAGCTCTCGGGAAAAGCCAACTTTGTCCAGGGTAGGGAGAACTGCGACGAGGCCAACCTTCTCTCCCGAGCTCGAGGCGACCGGGGTCCGGCTGGCTGCCTCCCTCGCCTGGGGAGATCAACATCACTCCCTCCAAGCTATGGTGGATTCCGGCGCTGCAGGTAGCTTCCTGGATGTAGGGCTAGCAAAGGCCCTAAAGCGCCCTCTGGCACCTCTAGAGCATCCTCTCACGGTGACAGCCCTGGATGGAAGACCACTGGGGTCCGGTAGCGTGCGCGATCTCACCGCCCCCCTTTGGCTGTCACTGGAGGGAAAACATTCAGAGGTAATCCAGCTCCACCTCATCCACTCTCCTGAGTTTCCACTGGTCCTGGGCTACCCATGGCTAGCCCGTCACAACCCACATCTGGACTGGGCCTCCGGGCGTCTCACCGAATGGGGCCCTGCCTGCCACACCACCTGTCTTCGTTCTAGTCCGTCTTCTCACCCTCTCGAGTCTCCAGTCCGTGTCCAAGCTCGGGCCCCTGCCCACTCCGGAGTTCCTGTCCGTGTCCTGGCTCCAGTCCGTATTCAAGGTCCCATCCATTTTCACAAGTGCCCCACGAGTATGCCGATCTGAGGGCGGTCTCCAGCAAGAGACGGGCCACCACGCTTCCTCCCCATTGGTCCTATGACTGCGCCATCGACCTTCTGCCTGGCACCTGCCCTCCTCGAGGACGTCTCTTCTCTCTCTCTGCCCCTGAGACTACAGCCATGGAGGAGTACATCCGGGGGGCGCTCACCTCAGGTTTCATCCGCCCTTCTACCTCCCCAGCGGGCGCAAGGTTTTTCTTCGTGGGTAAGAAGGATGGCGGCCTGCGTCCCTGCATTGATTACCGTGGTCTGAACAAGATCACGGTCAAGAATCGCTACCCCCTTCCTCTCATGTCCACATCTTTCGAGCAACTGCAAGGCGCCACCATCTTCACCAAACTCGATCTTCGAAACGCATACAATCTCGTCCGTGTCCGCGAGGGGGATGAGTGGAAGACCGCCTTCAACACACCTACCGGCCATTATGAATACCTGGTCATGCCTTTTGGATTGGCCAATGCTCCCGCTGTCTTCCAGGCCTTTGTAAACAACGTCCTCCGTGAGTTTCTCAACCACTCCGTGTTCGTCTACATCGATGACATCCTCATCTTCTCCAGGACCCTTCCCGAACACATACAGCATGTGAGACAGGTCCTTCACCGCCTGCTCGCCAATGGCCTCTATGTGAAACTGGAAAAGAGTGAGTTCCACGCCACCACCGTTCAGTTCCTGGGGTTCGTCATCACCGAGGCTCACGTCCAGATGGATCCTGCCAAGACCGAGGCCGTCCGGGACTGGCCACCACCCACCTCGGTCAAACAGGTGCAGCGCTTCCTCGGGTTTGCCAATTTTTACAGGCGCTTCATTCGGGGTTTTAGCACTGTGGCGGCTCCCCTCACCGCCCTCACTAGGACATCCACAGCCCGCTTCACCTGGACTGCGGAGGCTGAGGGGGCGTTCAGGGCTCTCAAGACGCGGTTCACCGCTGCCCCTGTCCTGGCCACACCACAGCCTACCCTACCCTTCGTGGTGGAGGTGGATGCTTCCGATGTGGGAGTGGGGGCCGTTTTGTCCCAAAGGTCTCACGACAAGAAGCTCCATCCATGTGCTTTCTTCTCCCGTCGCCTCACCCCAGCGGAACGGAACTATGACATAGGGAACCGGGAGCTACTGGCAGTCAAATTGGCGTTGGAGGAGTGGCGGCACTGGCTGGAGGGGGCCCAACACCCATTTGTCGTCTGGAACGACCACAAGAACCTGACATACATTCAGGAGGCCAAACGCCTCAACTCCCGCCAAGCCCGATGGGCCTTGTTCTTCAATCGGTTCAACTTCATCCTGTCATATCGTCCCGGGTCCAAGAACCTCAAGCCCGACGCTCTCTCCAGACAGTTCGACCCTCCTGAGCTGGTTGAACTTCCCGAGCCCATTCTCCAGAGCTCCTGCATCTTGGCTCCGGTCCGCTGGGGAATCGAGACGCAGGCCCAAAGGAGGGAGGCAGATCCCGGCAACGGGCCCCCGGGTCACCTGTTTGTCCCGAAGGCTGTCCGATCACAAGTCCTGCAATGGGGGCATTCAATCCGCCTCACTGGCCACCCGGGGATCTCCAGGACCCTCGAGTTCCTCCGCAGGCGTTTCTGGTGGCCTACCATGGAGCAGGACGTCCGGTCCTTCGTCGCTGCCTGCACCATCTGCACCCAGAACAAGAACCCCCGGTCACGTCCCATGGGGCTGCTGCATCCCCTTCCCATCCCCAGTCGGCCCTGGTCACACCTCTCAGTGGACTTCATCACCGGCCTCCCACTGTCTCGGGGCCACACCGTCATCTTCGTCGTTGTGGACCGGTTCTCCAAGGCTTGCCGCTTTATTCCTCTGCCCAAGCTCCCCTCAGCTCTGGAGACTGCTGAGCTTATGGTGCAGCACGTTTTCAGGGTGTTCGGCCTGCCCCTGGACGTGGTGTCAGACCGCGGTCCGCAGTTTGCATCCCGGTTCTGGAAAGCGTTCCACCAGCTCCTCGGCGCCTCCGTCAGCCTGTCCTCCGGTTTCCACCCTCAATCCAATGGCCAGACGGAGCGGGTCAACCAGGACCTGGAGACAACACTGAGGTGCCTCGTGTCCTCCAACCCTGCCTCCTGGAGCGACCATCTAGTGTGGGCGGAATACGCTCACACAACACTCTGCGCTGCTCTTCCACTGGCATGTCCCCGTTTGAGTGCCAGTTCGGGTACGTACCTCCTCTGTTTCAGGAGCAGGAGGCGGAGGTGGGAGTGCCGTCAGCCAAGCGGTTCGTCCAGCGGTGCCGACGGACCTGGCAGAGGGCTCGTCAGGCCCTGCTGAGGACATCCCGGCAGCAGCAGATCCAGGCCAACCGACGGCGCAGACCAGCGCCTATGCTCCGTCCGGGCCAGAGGGTCTGGCTGTCCACCAGGGACCTTCCATTACGGGTGGAGTCACGCAAGCTCGCGCCACGGTATGTTGGGCCCTTCAAGATCGTGTGGCGGGTCAATCCTGCCGCATACCGTCTTCTGCTCCCCAGGTCCATGAGGATAAACCCTACCTTCCACGTGTCGCGGCTCCGACCGGTGGTCACCAGCACCTTGGCGCCCACCACCAGGCCTCCTCCGGCGCCTCGCATCATCGACGGTCGGCCCGCCTACACGGTCCGCCGGGTCCGCGGGGCCCTGCAATACCTGGTGGACTGGGAGGGTTACGGGCCGGAGAAGCGCTCCTGGGTTCCGGCCCGGGATATCCTGGACCCCTCTCTGATCCAGGACTTCCGCCGTCGCCGCCCGACACTCCCTGGAGGAACGTCGGGAGCCGTTCCTAGACGGGGGGGTCCTGTCAGGGTTCGCCCGGGTCCTACCGGCATTGGCCACTAGATGCCGCCAGTACTGCCTTTTCAAGGTTGCTCTGCTTCACCTATTTCTGTTCCTGATTACCCTGCCTCATTAGGTGATATGTTTCACCTTTGTCTCGTTTGGTCGTCCCTATTTAGACCCTGTCGTTTGTGTCCTCAGGCGCTCAGTCTTGAGTTTGTCTAACCTCATGACAACGCTCTTGTCCCAAGCTCCCGAGACTTCCTATTTGTTTTTGCCCAGTTTTTGAACTTGTTTTGAGTAAACCTCTATTTTTGCCACCTCGCCTCTGCCTTGTTCTCTGCACCTGGGTTCACTCAGCATACCTCCTAACATTTGGACTTTTTAGTTATATGTGCAACTTGTGTGAGACATACATAATTCATGAAACACACTCTTTGTATCTTTACAGCAACACATTGTTGCTGTCAGAAATGGCTTCCTGTTACAGGCATTAATGTTTCCAATGAATGTGTAGGAATTTTCCTTCATTTTGTCTTGTATTTTTTTATATAATTATTTTGTTCTTAGCATCACTCTCTCACAGGTTTTTGACAGGGGCAGCGCCAACAGGTTATGTTGCAGTCCTTATTTTCTTGCATTGGTTTAACTTTAAAAAAGCCTAACCAGGTTAGTTAACCCTGACCAGGGTTGGGGTCATCTGTCTACTGTGTGTTGTACTAAGTGTTTGTAGCATATGACACTACCAAGCCTTGTGTATTCATGTATTTACTACAAATTCTGAGCCCCACCACTAAATAATAAAGCCCCACCCAGCTCCAGCAAGAAAACATCTCTGGCACCACCCTGGAAGACGACGTGCACTCTGATACAATGCAAATCTGAGTCAGGATGAACTTTAAAGAATTTTGGTCAAAAATGAAAAAACACAATAGACACAGGTATTTAATTTATTTCTACTTTATTGCTGTGACAGAGATTTAAATCATGCTTTCATGTATATTAGATATATTCATCATGATTTTGTCACATGGTTCAGAATTATTTTATCGCCTTTTCACAAACAGCGTACTTCTCCTGCACGCAGCGATCATCGTTGAAGCGGAACGGCTCTGAAAAGGAAAGTAACATCAAACTGGACATGCTGTTGTATTAAGAAACCACTATGAAACATTCTTCACACAAGGTTTAATTTGACTGAATTATTGTGAGGTCATAACAATTGAACACAACAGAACCTTGGATTTGACTCCACAGGTGTGAATGAGCGTGAAAGTTGGAATTTGGTCAAGTTATATGGAACCATCTGCACAGTTATGAGTGAGGTTCACTTTTTAATCTCACTGTCACATACCTTTCCAGTTCATCTCCAAACAATGCTCTTCTCCATTGGTGTTGTCAGGTTGGCCTTTCACAAAGAAACTTTCAGAAAAATATTTCTTGTTGAACCACTCAAAGCCGCCGTCCTTCTGAAAAGAGGGAAACAACTCAAATTAATGATGCTCTCATACTGCATTTCAATGTTTGAAATGCCAAGCTCAACATTTCCCAGTTTATTCACACAGCTGGAACCAAGCCACCTGCACTTTGATCATGAATGTCCAGCTCAACACTAGAGGGCAACAGCGTCACCGTCCCAGAGTTTAAGCGGCACAGACGATCATATGTTCATCATCTTCTCCTCTCACTCTTAATGTTCATATCAAAGCGGTGCCATTTATTCTTTTTGACCAATCCATCACATTAGACTGGTTCCTCAATTTAATCGCTATGAATTTATATTAATATTTTAATATCATAAGAGCTCACTTTTCACAGTCCACACTCAGTCCGTTCCTTCTTTTCCTTCTCCAGCACAGTAACAATCTGCCTGGATGCTCCACATGTAAACAGTGCATAATGTTGTAGAAGAGTGAAACCACTCACTTTCATTGCTGCCCCCACCCAGAACCGTTCATCGTTGCCGAAGGACTTCTTGACCAAACAGAACGCAGTCTTGAGTTGTGGGTTGAAGTTCAATGATGCAAGGGCACCACCATTTTTCTCACACGCTGCCTAGGAAGCAACAGAAATGGAAAAAGGTTCATATTAGTTTCCCTTAATCCAGACCACGTCAAGTCATTTAAAGGCCACTTCCAGCCACTTTCACTTCCTGCTTTTCCCCACAATCTCTTTTAAAACCTAAAATGGGGGTGTGGTTCACACTTGGCAACCAGTGCTGGACGATGCCGATGACATAACGTTGTCGGTGGAGGATGTTTCCATATAGAACGCTGACTCAGCGGCCGTTTAAATGAGAGCTTGAAACATAGAAATTAGTTATTATTCAAAAACATATGGAGTTGACTTCAACTGATGTGTGGAGGCAGGACGTGCCATGGAAATACATTTAATATCTCAAATATACAAGATCTAACTGGAGGTTGCCTCTGAATTGTACTTTGTGGCTCAACACATGATACCAGTTTGTATTTGTGTTGCATTACCTTTGCTTTTTCAAAACTGAGTTTCTCTTTGATGACCATCACGCAGCGCTTGCCCTTCATATCAAACCAGTCATCGCTGGATCCACACTTTTTAAAAGATATTTCTGAGCAAACTGAAACAACATCCACATCACGAATTAGAACCTCAACTGTTTGAATTCCAGTACTTTGATAAGTATTATGGACTTTGATTGAGTGAAAACCACAGTCCTGCCTGGGCTGTGACTGAATGGAACTTACCAGGGAGTTGTTGTGCTGCTGCATCCTGGATGTAAAACGCTGTAAGCAGCAGAAGGATGGAAGCCCCAACACAACGCATGGTTCAGTCGTCTCAACTGCTCTCACTGCACTGGAAAATACTAATAGAAAGTGGGAAAATCATACTGGTCAACTCCATCACAAAGCACAGTCCAATTCCATACCAGAAACTGTCAAAGTAGAACTTTTCACCTGAGGCCTTGTGTTATTTGAATATGAGGAAACAAAAACACGATAGATGCAAGTTTAAAAAGTTCTTGCCAAGCATCATTGCACCTGCTTGTAGCTCAACGACACCTTATTTAACTCTCCTGGACACCTTGTCTAGATTTATTTTATCTTTGAAAGCTGCTAGAGGAGTGAAGTCACTTCTCAAAGTGGGGGCATCATGTTTGGAATCTTCAAGAGGGCTGTCGGGACCTATTACACTGTGAGGCTTTGTATTGTCAATCCTAGATCTCCTGAATAGTGGAGGCTGAGGGACGTTGCTCTGGATTGAATGCACTCTAAAATGTGCTGCTGACAAGCCCTGGTGACATGGGGCCAACTGAAAATACTTTTTAATATCTAAAGTTGGGTACAATATTTGAAAGTGATAGTATAACTATAACTTGAGAAGAATGTTTAATATTCTTACAACAAAAGGTAAATAGGATATTCTATCAAATGTTAAAATAACGATCATATACCTAATAGAATAAAATGGAGATCTCACCTCTCTGTGGTGCTGGTCCAACTTCTTGGTCCAACTGATCTGTTTCTCATCTGGTTCCTTATTTATATACTAGCTCAATGTTCTGCATATCAGGGCGCCAGTTGTCTGTTTGGTCAAGACGTCCTTCGGCAACAATGAATGTTCTGGCTGGGGGGGACAAGGAAAGTGAGTCGTTGTCTCATCTACAACATTATGCACTGTTCACATGTTGAGAGTGACATCTCCTTTCTGTATGTATCTGCGGAAAGTATGATAGTTAGATATAAGTGTGGACTAGATTATTCAAAATATTCTGGATATTGAATAAGGAGGAGTTATTACACTGATTACAACATTCAAGGAAGTGTCAGGAGTCAAATTTTAAAGAACATAAATCTTGTATTAGAACAAAATAAACCAAATGAAAACTAAAACAAAAGAGGCCATTTCAATTTCAACTTAATTTCACATCACACAATGCCTGAGTTCATGGTTGTTCTCAAACCAGAGGATTCATGTTCTACAGCTAAGTAAGTACACTTTGTTTACTCAGTAAGTTGGATCTACTTTCTTTACAGGAGAAATATCGGGATATATTCATTTTCTTTATAAAGTTATGTACCTTTATCACAAACACCAAAAACACAGCACGGTGAAACAGGGAGAGCAAAGGGAAAGTCTCAGTATTCGTCCGTTTGTTCATTAAGTCATGTGGGCCTGAGTCGAAGTCATTAGAGAAGGGATGTGGCAGGCAAAGTGTGTGTATGTGTAGTGGGGGGTGTGAGTTGGTGGAGTGAGTCTCTGCTGCAGTTTTTCCAACCGCACAGGCAGGAATACCATGATTGTTGCTGATCTTGAGGCTCTGGGCTCATCAATTGGAATAGCTCGACATCAGTTCCTTCACTTATTTCGTAGTCAGACAACCTGGCCTGTTTAAGCAAATAAGGTCAGAACTGCCTTTTAACAACCATTAACTTCTCTTTCATGAATTGTAAATACAAAAGTACAATAAACTTCAATTATATATCATGAATATTAAACACTGTTATTTTTTCCACTTGTAAGTACATTCATATTGTCCCATTAATATAAACAGAAGTCAAATTACATTCATACTGTCCCTTTAATGTGACAGAACTTACACATGAGACTAAATGTATATACTGTTAACCTTACTTAATTGAAGTACAATACCAACTCCTGGTTCTGTGTTAAGCTCCGCACTGCATATTTAGCAGCTGTTGCTTAACAAGCCACCAAACACATTGAGCAGCTTTCAACATATTCAAAATACTCTATAAAAACTACCAAATGATGACGACGCTTACAGCCTTGTGATTAACAACAGCTCATTCGATATGTAGGTAAGGTAACATACAAAAGACCACAGGTAGCAGCAGCGAACGTGAGATGCTAAATTACAACCGGGTTTCATTACCAATCGGTAGTGTAGCTTCACGTTAACCCCAGCATTAACGGCTTGACTAACCCATTCGACATTCAGAGTTTTCATTCAACGGCTCTTCAGTGACTTGAGGCACATCTACAAGTCAGCAACAAAGCACCACCCACTACACCTCAAGTTCGGAATTTTGTAGATGAAATGCAGCTGTTAAAGCAAACATTTCTTGTACTGAGCTGAGCAACTCTTCACCCATCGGAAGCACCATCATCTGACTGATGTGAACGAGCTGTGACCTGTTTAACGACCGTTCAGACTTAGAAACAGTTGGTATTGTATGCTGCCTTTATACACTATATACACTTTCTACCCTAGAAGAAGAATCTTTAATTGTCACACGCCACAACATCACACACACGCTGGTTGGTGAAATGGCTCCTCTGCATTTAACTCATCCTGGCTTGTCTTTCCTCCGGGGGACAGCCAGCAGCAGTGGGCACCATGCAACAATGCGCCTGGGGACCCGGTTCCATATGTCCATTGCTGGTCAGCTGATGATGTGCATGGTGGGGGTCCTTACTGATGTTAGATGGAGGAAACCCCATGTGAGCACTGAGAGAACATGCAAACTCCACAAAGAAAAGCCCCTAATTGGGAGATAACCCACCGGGGCACTGTGACAACAGTGCCCCAGGCGGGAAATGAAGCCAGGACCTTCTTGCTGTGAGGCAAGACACTATACACATTATATGTGGCACGTGTGGCGCAGTGCATTGCACTGCTGCCTCCAGCAAGAAGGTCCTGGGTTCGATTCCCGCCTGGGGCGCTGTTGGCACCGTGCTCTGGGCAGGTTATCTCCCAAATAGGGGCTTTCTGTGTGGAGTTTGCATGTTCTCCCCATGCTCACATGGGGTTTCCTCCACCTCACGTCAGTAAGGACCCCCACCAAAAACATGCACAAATCATTGTCTGACCAGCGATGGACACTTATCACCTGGTCCCCAGGCACGTCCACGTACGCTGCCCACTGCTCCTGGCTGTGGCCCCGGAGGAAGGACAAGCCAGGATGGTTAAACGCAGAGGAACCATTTCACCGGCCACCATCAAAGCATGCATGTGTGGTGTGCTGTGTGTCAAATAAAGATTGTTCTTATATATACTTTAAACACCAAATACACTTATATACTTTATACACTATATACACTATCTACACTGTATATACTATATACACAATATACAATACATACACAATGTACGTTATATACACTATATATACTTTATACACAATATATACTGTATACACTATATGCACTATATACTCTCTATACACTATATACACTATATATACTACACTATACTATATACTATATACACTATATACGCTATAAATACTAAATACACTATATACACTATATACATTATGTACACTATATGCACTATATATACTATATACATTGTATACACTATATACACTATACTATATATACTATATACGAGTTAAACACTATCTATACGATATACATTATATACACTATATACACTATATATATACTATATACACTATAAACACTATATACACTATGTTCACTATATACTCTATATATACTTTATACATTTTCTACACTATATATACTATATATCCTATCGACACTATATACACTATACTGTATATACTATATACACTATATAAATAATATACACTATATATACTATATACACTATATACACTTTATACTCTCTATACACTATATACCCTATATATACTTTATACAGTATACTATATATACTATATGATCTAGCCACTGGGGATGCACTAGCCAGTGTATCATCAGTGCCGGTCCCAAGCCCGGATGAATAGAGAGGGTTGCGTCAGGAAGGGCATCCGGCGTAAAAACCATGCAAATCAAACATGCAGACAACAAATCTGATTTGTGGAAGGGGAGTAAGGCCAGGAGTATCAGAGCCGGGTACAAACCGTTCTACCATGGAGGGGATGGCAGGAGAAATGGGGTCGGGATGGTCTTGAAGGAACAATATGTCAAGAGTGTTTAGGAGGTGACCAGAGTGTCTGACAGAGTTATGAGCATGAAGCTGGAAATTGATGGGGTGATAATGAATGTGGTCAGTGCATATGCTTCCCAAGTTGGGTGAGATGGAAGAGAAAGAAGAATTCTTTAGTGAGCTGGATGTAGTGGTGGAGAGCGTCCCCAAGGGAGAGGGAGTGGTCGTTGGAGCAGATCTCAATGGGCATGTTGGCGAAGGGATCAGAGACATAGGTGATGAGAAGGTGATGGGTAGGTATGGTGTCAAGGAGAGGAGTGTGGAAGGACAGATGGTGGTGGATTTCACCAAAAGGATGGAATTGGCTGTTGTGAATACATATTTCAAGAAGAGGGAGGAACACAGGGTGACATTCAAGAGTGGAGGAAGGTGCACACAGGTGGACTACATCTTATGCAGGAGGTGCAATCTGAAAGAGATGAGTGACTGCCAAGTGGTGGTAGGGGAATGTGTTGCTAGGCAGCATGGGATGGTGGTCTGTAGGATGACTCTGGAGGCCAAGAAGAGGAGAGAGTGAAAGAAGAGCAAAAGATAAAATGGTGGAAGTTGAAAAGGAGGAGTGTTGCATGTAATTTAGGGAAGAGGTAAAGCAGGCGATAGGTGGGAATGAAGGGTTACCAGGTGACTGGGAAACAACTGCACAAGTGGTGAGGGAGACGCCAAGAAGGTACTCGGTGTATCATGCGGGAAGAGGAAGAAAGACAAGGACTCTTCGTGGTGGAATGAGGAAGTACAGAAGAGCATAGAGCAAAAGAGGTTGGTGAAAAGGAAATGGGATGGTCAGAGAGATGAAGAAAGTAGAGGAGTACAAGCTAATGCGGCACAAAGTGAAAAGAGAAGAGGCAAAGGCAAAGGAAAAGGCGTATGATCAGTTGTATCAGAGGTTAGACAGTAAGGAAAAAGGACTTGTACTGATTGGCAAGACAAAGGGACCAAGCTGGGAAGGATGTACAGCAGGTCAGGGTGATGAAGGATAGTGCATGAAGCTAAAGCATGGAAATGTTTAGGTGAGATGGCGATGGCGTTCCTAACGAGACTGTTTAACACCATCCTGGAAAGGGAGAGAATGTCGGAGGAGTGGAGAAGAAGTGTACTGGTACCATCTTCAAGAGTAAGGGAGACGTACAGAGCTGTAATAACTGCAGGAGAATAAAGTTGATCAGCCACAGCATGAAGCTATGGGAAAGGGTAGTGGAGGCTAGGTTAAGAGGAGAGGTGGGGATCAGCGAGCAGCAGTATGGTTTTCATTCCAGGAAAGAGTACTACAGATGACATGTTTGCTTTAAGAATCCTGATGGAAAAGTACAGGGAAGGCCATAGGGAGTTGCACTGCGTCTTGTGGATTTAGAGAAAGCGTATGATAGGGTGCCGAGAGAGGAAGTGTGGTTTTGCATGAGGAAGTCAAGGGTGGCAGAGAAGTACGTAAGATTTGTACAGATATGTACGAGGGCAGTAGACAGTAGTAAGGTGTGTAGTAGGCATGACGACGGCATCAAAGTGGAGGTGGGATTGCATCAAGGATCAGCTCTGAGCCCTTTCTTGTTGCAGTGGTGATGATTAACAGATGAAATCAGGCAGGAGTCTCTGTGGACTATGATGTTCATGGATGACATTGTGATCTGAGCGAGAGCAGGGAGCAGGTGGAGGAGAGCCTGGAGAAGTGGAGGCAGCATTAGAGAGAAGAGGAATGAACGTCAGCAGGAGTAAGACACAATACATGTGCCTGAATGGGAGGGAGGGCAGAGAAAAGCTGAGAATGCAAGGAGTGGAGGTGGAGAAGGCGGATGAGTTCAAGTACTTGGGGTTGACCATCCAAAGCAGCCGAGAGTGCGGGAGAGAGGTGAAGAAGAGAGTACAGGCAGGGTGGAGTGGGTGGAAAAGACAGTACAGGCAGGGTTGAGCGGGTGGAGAAGAGTGTCCGGAACAATCTGTGACAGAAGGGTTACAGCAAGAGTGATGGGGAAGGTGTACAGGATGGTAGTGAGAGCAGCCATGTTGTACGGTTTAGAGGTGGTGGCACTGACTAAAAGGCAGGTGGATGAAGTGGAGGTGGCAGAGTTGAGGACGTGGAGGTTTTCATTGGGAGGGACGAGGATGGACAGGATTAAGAATGAGGACGTTAGAGGGACAGCTCAGGTTGGAGAGTTTGGTGGAAAAGTGAGAGAGGCCAGATTGAGATGGTTTGGACACGTGTGGAGGAGAGATGAGAGTTACATTGGGAGAAGGAGGCTGAGGGTGGAGTTGCCAGGCAAGAAGAAAAGAGGAAGCCAAAGAGAAGCTTGATGGATGTGGTAAGGG
Organism: Zeus faber; assembly: GCF_960531495.2. Lineage (NCBI taxonomy): Eukaryota > Metazoa > Chordata > Actinopteri > Zeiformes > Zeidae > Zeus > Zeus faber. The sequence goes on from NC_137208.1 coordinate 2,587,177, forward strand.
AGGACATGCAGGCGGGTGGTGTCAGGGAGGAAGATGCGCAGAACAGAAGGTGTTGGAGGCAGATGATCCAAATTGCCACCCCTAACGGGAGATTCAAGATTCAAGATTCAAGATGTTTCTTCGTGACATACATATACATACTTTCATACATATATGCAGTGAAATGTAATGCAGTTTCAATTTCTTTCTACTAGACCAACTAACTGATTCCTAAAACATAATACAATCAGTCGAATACTAGAATAAAAATAGAATAAAATAAAAATATATAGAATTCAACAAAATAAAATAGAATAAAATAAAATGGAATAGATAAAGGGAATATGCTTATGTATATGGAATAGGCAATTATGTAAATACAGATATGTGCATTAAAGTGGCATGTGAATGAAGAGAGGTAGTGTTTGTGGGATAATACAGCACAGTATACAACAGTACGGCACAGCAATACGGCATCACCAAACAACCCTGAACAGTGATACAGTATGCGGTACAGTATGCTACATACAGTACAGTAAGGTAGTGGAGCCTATGTGTTTCTCTGTTCTCGCTGTGTGGCTGTGGAGGCTCTTGCTCCACCGCAGCTGCTGGAACAGTCCGTTGTTGGGTTGGTGAGGATCCTTCATGATCCTGCAGCTCTGCTACTACACCTCCTGGTGTATAAGTCCTGCAGGGGGGGAGGGTAGTTCCAGTGCTACGTTCAGCTGAACGCACCACCCTCTGCAGGGCCCGCCTGTCCTGAGCAGTACAGTTGCCAAACCAGGCAGTGATGTTGCCTGTCAGGATGCTCTCCACCACTCCACAGTAGAAGGACTTGAGGATCCTCACCGAGACCCGGAATTTCCTCAGTTGCCTGAGGTGGTAAAGACGCTGCCCCGCCTTTCTCACCAGAGTGTTTTTTTGTACAGTCCATGTTAGGTCCTCTGTGATGTAGACTCTCAGGTACTTGAAGCTGCTCACCCTGTCAACAGAAGTCCAATTAATCACCAAGGGCGCGTGCGTCCTCGGTTGTAATCCTCGCCTAAAGTCCACAATCAGCTCCTTAGTTTTGCTGACGTTCAGGTGTAGGCTGTTGTCCTGGCACCAGAGTGACAGGTCAGCCACCTCCTCGGTAGACCTTCTCATCGCCGTTGGTGATCAGGCCCACGACAATGGCGTCGTCAGCAAACTTAGCAGCAGCCCAAAGAAGAAGAAGATACTATACTATATACACTGTATATACTATATACACTATATACACTTTATATACTATATACACTATATCTACTATATACACCATATACATTATCTATACTATATACACTGTATATACTATGTATACTATATATACTATGTATACTACATATACTATATATACTGTATATACTATGTATATTTTACACACTGTATACATCTCATCTCATAACTGTTCTCACTCTGTCTCGTTCCTGCAGTTGTCAGTATTCACTACGCTTGCATTCGCAATCACCCACACCCCCTTACCCTGAAATAACACAGGTCCTCGCTTATTGACCAGTTATTCACTTAACGACCTGGTCCTTGGAACGGAACCCGGTCATTAAGTTAGGAGTACCTGTATATCGTCATATCGCACAGCTCTAATATTAAATATTAAATATTAAAATGTTCAACATGTAATGTTCACATTACAAGTGGAACGTTACCCAGTATGCGAGCACACACTAGGAATGGCATTGTCCTGATTTGATGATTACCTTGCCAGTCAAGTTCCTTGCTACCTGATATTTTTTTCAATGGTACACAGTATGATCACATCACATCATCATGGCGGCCACGACTGTGTCATCACTTTCTGATTCAAAAATTTCACTCAATCATTTTCATCCAATCAAATCAATTCTTGCAAATCTGTTGATAACTTTTTGAAATAACGAGATTGAGATTATTATAATACAAATTCAATTAATTGCCATAGCTCTTAAACAGTTTCTATAGATTGGCCAATAATATCTAGACAGGTACTATTATCTTGTGTATTATCTTTATAAAAACGGGATACTGCAGGTAGGACTGAAGGATCTTGGGGGAAACAGATGACTTGACTTGGGACTTGACTTGTCTTAACTAAGGACTCGACTTGACATAACCAGTCACTTAATTTGACTTGACTTGCCCAGGTAAAAATGATTTGGGACTTGCTTGACACTAGGCTAAGAGGGACTTGGTCACATGTCTGTGATTCACATACTTAGAAAGGATTCCCGAGAGAAACCATAGTTTAACATGGCTTTCAATGATGTGCTTCAGATAAAATACAATCAGATTTGTTGTCAACATCAATAGAACTATAAGTGATGTCATCATCAGGTTGGAGAAATCAATGTCAAACTCATGAAGACAATGTTGGCAACCAAAATAATCAATGTTGGTGAGGAAACCAGGGAATTACTGGAGTGCTATGTGGTTCACACAAATATGCAGGGCAGGTCCACAGGTTACCCAGGAGCAGGGTCTTCGATAAGATAAGGGTATTGGTCAAAAATCGACCATATTATTAGCCAATCAATTTCGAGAATTTGGAAAAAAAACATTACGTTTTTTGGTAGAACATGACGGTAATAAATCCACCTGAAATGTGTCCATGCACCCAGAAACATGTCTACCAAGTGCCATGGCGATATCGTGAATTTAAAGTTCCTGCTTTTTAGAATTTTTAGAAAAACCATCATAAATCTTCTTGTCAGGAGCCCGTAAGACCGAAATTGGCCCACATTACAGATTCCACTTTTTTTTTCCCTTTTTTTTTCTTTTAATCTGTGAAGTCAGCATGCTGGGCATACAACAAAGAGTATTTGTGCCATTGCATCTGGGACAGAGCTAGTCTGCAAGTGGATTTCAAATTCTCAACCTGCAATGCAACTCTTTATTAATACTTAAATCATCAACAGCTGCTGGATTGTGGGGATGGTAGCTCAGGAGGTAGAGCTGGTGGTCTAGTGATCCAAAGGTTGCTGGTTGGATCCCAGGCTCCTCCTGCTAGCATGCTGTAGTGTCCTTGAGCAAGACACTTAACCCCTAATTGCTCCTGATGGCTGCGTCCGTCGGTCTTTGAACAATTGTAAGTGGCTTTGGATAAAAGCGTCTGATCAATGACTAAATGTAATTAACTCTGTCCTGTGGATTACCTGTAGAATGACAAGAGCACAGTTTTTGGTGACAGAGAACCACCACTAACCCCTCTCTTTGGGGAACTATTTATCATGTTTGGGTTTATAAACAACTAATCACTACTCCAAGAGGGGGGGAGTCACCATGGGTGAGAGAAATAAACATAGAACCAAACTACATCTACACAAAAACATAAACAGTGGACGACAACATGTATTGACAAATAGTGAATTAGGTCCAGGAAAACTGGAACTACAACTGGTCACGTGACCTCTTCCTGTCATAGTTATGGCAGCAAATGAGGGAGGAAAGGAGAGGGATGCAACCAGGAGGGTTTTGGGGTGTGTTCAAAGTGGGTGCTGGTGATGTGTGTGTGATGGGACCGCCTGTATGTGTGTGTGTGATGGGACCGCCTGTATGTGTGTGTGTGTGTGTGTGTGATGGGACCGCCTGTATGTGTGTGTGTGTGTGTGTGTCTGTGTGTGTGTGTGTGTGTGTGTGTGTAAGATGTCCACCTGTGAGTGTACATTACTTGTCCCCATTGTTTCTGGTGTAGAAGGTCAGAATGATGTCATGGTGCCTCTCAGCAGCGGAAGGGGCCCCCAAGCCATACGACTTCAGCAGTTTTGTAGACACCCTACGGCTGCAGGAGAGTCCCGAGCACCCTGTCCTGCAGCCACAGAAGACCCCCAGAAAAGCCAAGGGCCGTGGAGCAACCTGCACGCCCAGCCCCAAGGAGCATTACCCAGTCCCAGGGATCATGAGGAGACACCGCACCCCAGGGGCGCACACATAAAACCAACCCCCAGGTGCAGGTACAAGAGGGAGCTCCAGGCACAGAACCCGGGCTGCGGGCACCAGGCATGGACCGCAGGTCCGGATTCTGGCCCCACGGCGACAGACTGACACCCCACCTGGACCGCCCCCCATGCCCGCCCCGCAGGCATGCCGGCAGCACTACCATGTCCACCCACACCCAATGCAAGGGGGAGGTCCGCACCACCGCAGCCGACTAGATGTCCCACCTGTGCGTGAGCACCAAGTCCATGGGCTTTTTATCTGTTGGGAGTTGATCTTTACTGCAGGGTCTGGTATGCATGCTCTTTTACGTCTGCTCAATGTATTACTTTCTAGACTAGGGTCAACCTCCTTCAGGGGAGGTAATAATACAACTTCCGTAATTGCTTGTATCCTTGCACATCTACCTTTCCATGGTTTAGGGAGTGTGGAGCAGAGAACATCTTTGCCGCAGATCCAAAACTGATCTGCCACTACCTCATCCTAGAATATATATACACAGTCACCAAGATAATCTTTGGTCTTATAGTTGGAACACATTACGACAATCTCTTGTGATATCCAAGATTGTGTCACATAACTCCTTTGCCACCATTTCTACATCCGTTGCATCTGTGCTATTGTCTTCATTTAGGTAACATTCTAATCTCTGTTCTAGGTAGAGATCAACCCCTTCGGGTACTGATAATTCACCAGTTTTTCTGCACAACCTAATATCCAGCGCTCAACATTGTCCCATGACGCTGGACGTAGAGTCATTGCCCATTTATCTGTTTCACAGTGATACTCGTTACATATACTCGATCCTATGTACAAATGTCAAACTTTGCACCGAACATGTGGGTACTACCAACCAGCTATTATCTGAGGGCATAATTGTTTTTACTGTAGTATCTCTATCCACATTTTTTGCTCATAAACTCCATCTTCTTCCATAGGCGCAGCCTCAGGTATGGTCAATATTGCCTGGATTGCTCTACTGCTGTTCTAAGCTACTTTGGTGGCATTATCTGCAGTATTGTTGCCCTTTATAACATAATCATAACTTTTCCTGTGTGGATGACATTTGATAATTGCCACTTGTTTAGGCAGTAACAATGCCGACATTTTTTTTTCTCGGATATCCCTAACACTCTGGCCAACAAAGCTTTCAGGCCCTCCACTGCTATTAGCTTTTCCACTTTATGTTCCTCAAATATCCTGATCCACTTTGATGCTCCATCATTTATGTTAGGGAATCTAGATACTTACACCTCTAAGTCCTGCGATCGCCTTGGAACATATTGGGCTTGTTGTCCCTTCACATGGATAGGGTAAAGTCCTGCATAACTCTTTGGTGGCCCCCTCTCACTTTTAGATCTCCTTATTTCAAGTGCTTCTACCAGCTCTAGTGCTAGGGGGCTTTGACTGAGTGTGTCTCCCTCTTCTCTGGGTCGAGCCCCTTCCCTTTCTCTCTGCTCTCTGTCCCTCTCGACTACACTCCTCTCTCTCCCTTCTCTCAGATTTTCCTAACCTTTTTCTGCATTACACCTCAGCTCTTTACATTACGCTTTTATCCAAAGCGACTTACAATTGTTCAAACACCGACGGACGCAGCCATCAGGAGCAATTAGGGGTTAAGTGTCTTGCTCAAGGACACTACAGCATGCTAGCAGGAGGAGCCTGGGATCCAACCAGCAACCTTTAGATCACTAGACCACCAGCTCTATCGCCTGAGCTACCATCCCCTTTTTCCTCTTCCTCTAACCTTCTAATTTCTCCTATCAGTTTCAGTTTTCTCCCTCATCATTATCACTGTCTTTACTCTACTCCTGTATGTCTTTGTAACAATCCATGTCTATTAGTGGGGCTTTCCCTCCCTGTGTTCTACAAATCCCTGCTTCTTCCTTTGTCTAACTCTATTTCTCCTTTTATGTCTACTGTTCCTGATATCAATGGGTACAACCCTTTGTAATCGTGTGGCGGCTGCGCCTTGATTCTAATTCTTTATCCCCACTAACCATTTCTCTTGTCACCCATTTTTTCCTTCCCTTTTGAACATTGGCTAATGCTATCCTGTTTCTTTCCTTTTTTTCCACTTTTTTCTTTCCATTTTTTGATTTTTCATCAATACTTCCATCTCCTCACACACTGCTGTATCGCCCGTTCCTTCTCTTGGCCATTTTATGCCTGCCTTAACTGTTATTTTTCCCCATTTTTCTGAGATCTTTTTTTTCTCACCTTTATTTAATGGATTCTTTTTACCCAAGATTTGCTGCTGTTACCGCTGTTGCTGGCATGATTGTTTTCCTATACATGCAAATTTTCCAGCTTTAAATCTTTTCCTTTTTATGGCTCTGCCATTTGGGTGTATTGTTATTCTCCTTACTCCTATTTTATTATATTTATATATATATGTATTTTTAGTTCTATCCATCTCCTCTATCTTGACAATGGTTTCACTTGGACCAATCCCCTCCCACCTTTTTTATGTTCTCTCCTCTCCTCTGTCTAACTACTGCTCTACTTGGGTTACTAAATAAACTATACTGTTACGTAACCCTCAGTTATCTATGAATGTAATTAAAATAGACCCTCTGTTTCTTATTTTTATTAATTGTAACAGATCATTTTATGTTCTTAAATTACTTACTATTTTTGTTTTTTGTAAGCGTCCAGTTTGCCTTATAATATCTGTCTATGCTTTTTATTCTTCAATCTGTTGCTTCTGGCACTTACCCTGAGCTCCTACTCTCAACAATTTAATTGATTGATTAATTTTGTATTCTCCCCATTCAGACCTAAGAAAGGTAGTCTTGCCAAGCAATATCTGCAGAGTTAATTTCTTAATTCTCTACACATTCAGACCTTAGCAAACTTGTCAAGCGGTATCCACAGAGTCTATTACCTAATTTGTATACTCTACCCTTTCAAACCTTAACAAGCATTTCTTGCTGAGCAATAGCCGTAGAATTCAGTTCTACCGAGGCAGAACCTATTTGTCTCTCCAAGCAGACTTTAATGAGACATTTCTCCTTCAGCTTGTACGATACTTCATTCTTTGTTTGACCAAGCAGTCCCCTCTATTAGAGCCGGTATCTCAGAGCAAAACCTCACTTTTGACCAAGCAGATTCTTTCTGTTAGAGGTGGTATCTCAGAACAAAAACTCACTTCTGACCAAGCAGACTCTATCAATTAGAGGAGGTACTGTATCTCAAAACAAAAATCACTTCTGACCAAGCAGATCCTCTCCTTTACAGGCGGTATCTCAGAACAAAAGCTCACTTCTGACCAAGCAGAACTTTAACAAGACTTATCTACTTAAAGTGGTATCTCTGATGTACAACTTACTCTATCCATTCAGACCCTCAAAAGACCTTCTCTGAGGCGGTATCTTAGAGACCTGCCCTGTCCTTTACAGTACTTTTCCTCTTATTTGTACCCATAAAGCGGTATCCACAGGCTTTATTTTACTATTATTCCGCCACATTCCAACCATCCGAGTGGCACGCTCCTCCTGGACTGATGCTCGTACCTCCTCCTGGATCATGGCCCTCCTATCCTTCCCCTTTACCTTATCGTAGTATGGTTTTGAGCTACTACCAAGGCCAGCCCTTCCACGTGTCACCGTGCCCACCAGTGCACTGTCTCAGCTGAAACTCAACCACCTGGACGGCCTCTGCTGCCTTCCACTTCCGACCTGTTCTGATCTGGATGCTGGCCTGTGAGAACTTTGGGATGTTGGACTCGCGGTATTGCAGGACCTCCCTTATACAGGTCACCCTGAGCTTTTCATTCAGGCTGCTGATGGAGAGCTAATGCATGTTGTTCTTCCTTTACAGGGAAGACCCAACCACCAACCCAACCACTTCCTTAGAAACCTACTGACTCTCTTCTTGAATCCCTCAACGATGGAGATTGGGACTTCATAGACAAACAGGGGCCAGGGATCCATAGAAGGATGCCATACTGATATATCCAGGCTTTGAACTTGGCTGGAAGGGCTGACTTGTCCACCACCACCAACCACACTTGGTGGTTGTACATCAAGTGATGATCCTCTTCTTTAGCTTGATCTACTCCAATGTTGTAGTCCTGGAGGAGACCCTCAAACTGAAGCTGTTGTAGTAGTCCAGTATGAGGTCTCAGAACTTGCCTGGGATGTGGTGCCAGTTAAGAGCTACCTCAACCAGCTTGTGAGGTATCGAGCCATAGGCGTTTGTGAGGTCCAACCACAGCACCACAAGGTCGCTCTTGTTCTCCCGGGCATCCCAGATCAACTTGGTAACCACAGCTGTGTGCTCCAGACTTCCACATCCTAGTACTTTTGGGATCCCGCTTTTCTGGACTGAGGTAAGGATGTATGAATTTTTAGGAGAAAGTCTGTCAGGCGCCTTGACACAATGCTGAACAATATCTTCCCTTCAACACTGAGCAGCCTTTTCCTCAAAGTTCAGGGTTGGTGCAGGAGGATTAATCAAGGACTTTCTTTGGCCTAAATCTTGCTCCCTGGTTGCATCACTAAAGGTGTCTCTGAGGTGCTGTCAAGCTGTCAATCTCAGATTTGGAGGAGGTGAGCTGCCCACTGCTCTTCTGCCCAAGCAGCTGTTTAGTAAACCCAATCAAAAAAGGCAGTCCGCTTCCTGGCCCTCTCCTTCCACCGAATCCGATGCCACTCGGCTCTCATCAAGGTAGTGAGTGTCTTGTGGAGGGTGTGGCACAGCTCTGACAGAGCGCCCATCTCCTCCTCACTCGTTTCCTTGTACTGTCGCCTCAGGGTCTTCAGCTCCTTTCTGAGCTGGAGGATCTTGGTCGCTCTGTTACTAATGGTGTATTGGCCCTCTGTGGCATGGTGGCGCACTGCTGCCTCACAGCAAGAAGATCCTGGGTTCAATTCCCACCCGGGGTGCTGTTGGCTTCGTGCTCCGGTGGGTTATCTCCCAAATAGGAGCCTTTCTGTGTGGAGTTTGCATGTTCTCCCCGTGCTCACTTGGGGTTTCCTCCACCTCACATCAGTAAGGACCCCCACCAAAAACATGCACCCATCATTGTCTGACCAGCGATGGACAATCATCACCTGGTCTGTGCCCCCAGAGGAAGGACAACCCAGGATGGGTTAAACGCAGATCTTTAATAAACAAAAAAGCCTTCAAAAACCTTTATCAGCAGTCTGGTATATCACAAAAGCTTTCAAAAGTTTTATTAGACATTTAAGTACATTTCAAAGCTGTTGAAATTATTATCAGTAATTTATCCACCTAAAACATTTTCAAAAATGTGAGCATCAATTTAGCAAACTACCAGGCTTCCAAAAAGTTTCATCAGCAATTTTGTAAAACACACAGCGTTAATACATTAATACATGCACATTCATCCACGGCTTCCTCTCTCTTTTCGGTTATGTATACTATGGTTCGTGAATTTGGAGGGACACTTTACTTACTGCTTAGCGTTAGGATCTGGTAGGTACTGATCACACAATTTTTTATAACTAATAAGTAAGAACGCTGCTCATCTTTCTTAAATGAGTGGCCACTCTGTTTTGTGTGACCCGTGCTGGCCCTAACCTGCAGCTCAGCACAGCGTCCCCTTTCTTCTATCCTTTCATGACGCCAATCTATGTCTTGGAAAAACAACATTTAACAACTTAAGATAAAGATTAGGAAACCACGGAATTAACCTCAAAAATACCTTTATTAAAATTTGAAACAAGTACTATGAGTACTACAAGTACTGAGCAGGTCTGCAGAAAGGCTATCTTGTCTGCCCAGACTCAGGCTCTTATTCCCTGTCCTGTAGATCCATCTCTTGCAGGCTGTCATAACATCCAATGCATTTTTACCTTATTTTGGCAGATGTTTATCTTTTGCCTCTGTGAAACGTACACACATGTTCTGCACATAGCTATAGTTTATGTCGTCTCTGTGAAACGTACACACACGTTTTTTCCACACTTATCTCATCCATGAAGCATATAGGCAAGATAATTATACTTTCTTTATATGTATAGTACTTATAATTATATTTCCTTTAAACGTAAAGTTAATTTATCCCATAAACAGGGCTAAAACCATCTAGAACAGAACAAAGACAGAAGCTATGAACATGGTTTACGTCTTCTTTGAACAAACATCGCACATCGATGTACATCACAAACATTTTGTAGTTGAAGTTTCATCCAAATCGATCCGCATATGGAGCATGCGAGTGAAAAACTGACACACAGTAAAAATTTGACCCACAGTAGCCGGACGGTCGTGTGTCACCGACACATCAACGTTCAAACCTATTGGAACGAGATTAGATTTACAGTAATACACGTGATGTCTTTGTACTATTTACTATAAATGTGCAGGTAATAGTTCGGGATGTGTTTTCTTTGGTTCCCATTACTTATGGATTCATGAAAAAACAAGAAAAAACATGAATCCACAGAAAGCAATGACCACAAGTCGAGTCCAGTCTTTTGTACTGAAAATAAAAGTTAAACAAAAAGAAAAAGAGATTGTTCACCCGTTCCAGTGCAGATCCGTTCAATTGGACAATCTGGACGGACGTACAATCTGAATTGGCTTCTGTTTCCACCTCAGCACCATGTTTACAAACAGGTACTGTATGTGCCCCCAGAGAGCACTCTGTTATCCTATTGGTGAACGCCAAGGAATGCACAATAGGAGTTGTCGGACTAGGCTGGAAAATACCAAAAAATCGACATGCTAGACATTAAGTCAGAGTGGTCACATGAAGAGAAGGCGCTGCAACAGTCAGTCCAGTCCAGTTGACAAAGGAAGAGCTGAACCTGTTTTACAACAGGTTTGACACTCCATCCCCCTTGAGCTTCACAGAACGGTCCAACCCATCACCCACTGAGCCCATTCAAGTTGTGTGTTGCCCACATAGGAATGGTAGGAGATGGTGCAATACCATCCGGCCGAACTATACCGTCTCTTGATTTGAGTCCAATCTGCTCCCCCTTCACGGTTAAGCATTCAGAACGCCATGGTCTGCCAGCGGTGAAGTTAGCATCCCTTCCTTCTCGCCAAATTATTGTGGACATTCAGACATACTTCTGGTGAGGTGCTTAAATTATTTCTGAGTTTTTGGTTCTGTGAAAACCTCTAGTCTGGTGTCATCACCAATAGTTAACACAACAGAGCAGTACGTATGCACGTCAACCACAGCAGCCGGTCCTTCTTGGTGTTGGTGAAAAACAAGAAAAACTTTCTTCCACCCAATCCTTTGGCAGAGATCTAAAACACGGTCTCCATCATTCGGAAGATGTTGCTTCAAAGTGATTTTAAGTTAAATCAAAGCCTCATAGAGTTCAGAAAACGCGAAATGCTGTCACCTTGTTCGCGAGTGCTCAATGTTTTTGAGTTGATGTGATGACATCAGGTGACATATGTGCCACTTGTGTGACACGTACATAAGAACACACTCTTTGTATCTTTACAGCAACACATTCTTGCTGTCAGAAATGGCTTCCTGTTACAGTCATTAGTGTTTCCAATGAATGTGGATGAATTTTCCTTCATTTTTGTCATCCGTGCATTTTTTTACTTGCCTTGGTTTGTTTCAGCGTTTCTGGGTGTAGTTTTAAGTTTTATTGTTCAATCAACTGGCTGCAATAGAAGTCTTCGCATGACGCATATAGGCCTATACTGCATGCAAGTGGAACAGGTGTCCACCAGGTGCCTTTTCAGTGTGGCAAAATGCAAGATGTGGGAATGTGTACATCTGTCCTCTTTCCTGTGTAATGGTTGGAGTCTGAAATGGCAAAGTTACGTTCTGTATTTTGCATTATACCGTCTTGTCTAATGTTCACTCTTGCCGATGAACTGCTGTTGTAAGTATGCTTTCTATATTACATCTGATGCTGTGATGAAGAAATTTGTGAAATGATCGTATAAGTTGGGGTAATATTTTTTTCTGAATTGATTTGGTTTTGGAATAGCAAAACTTGAAACATCATATTTGAATACCAAAGAGGTTCACACAAAACCAGTGAATTCAGATACTTTTTCTAAAAAGTGTAATATTTCAATGTTATGAATTCAAAGTAGTTTAAATTTGAATTTGGCTTTAAATATTCCAAACATTATGGCACTTATTTGCTTCCATAGTTGACCATGTTTACAATCCTTTGTCTTGCTGCTTCAATGTGTAAAAAAAGTCTCTTTTTAGACGTAATGGAAGCAAAGCTCCAAGCAGCGTCTGCCCCTTTCTCTACTTATTTCCTTTAGTTTTAAAGTGCAAGAGATTATATTACATTTGTATGTTGTACTTTATTTATACTTTTATTGTTTTCTGGCCAAATAAAGTCCCAGGTAACCTTATTTGCTTGCATTGGTTTAACTTTAAAAAAGCCTAACCCTAGTTAAACCTGACCAGGGATTGGGTCATCTGTCTACTGTCACTATCTACTGTGTGTTGTAGCAAGTGTTTGTAGCATATGACACTACCAAGCCTTGCGTATTGTATTTACTACAAATTCTAAGCCCCACCACTAAACAAGAAAGAAAAAAACTCTGGCACCACCCTGACCCTGGAAGATGACGTGGTCGAGTCAGGATGAACATTTTTGAAATTTGTTCAAACATGAAAGAACTCAATGCATACAGGTTTTTAATGCAGTTCGACTTTATTACCATGACAGAGTTTTAAATAATGCTTAGATGTATATTAGATACATAAATTGTGATTTTGTTACATGGTCGAGAATTCCTGTCTCCCCTTTTTCCAAACAGTAAAAAAAAACTCAGCAGCAATCGTCGTTGAAGCGGAACGGCTCTTAAAAGAAAAGTAACATCAAACTGGATATGCTGTAGGATTATGAAACCACTATGAAACATACTTCACATACTTTTTTCACATACGTTTAATTTGACTGAATTATTGTTAGGTCATAACAGTTTAACACAATAGCACCTTAGATTTGGCTCCACAGGTGTGACCAAACAGAAGAGAGTCCTGAGTTGTGTGTTGAAATTCAATGATGCAAGGGCACCACCCTTTATCCCACACACTATCTCGGAAATTGGGGCCCAGGATCAGTGTGGCTGTACACCCGTTCTTCAGTGGTTCCTCACACGTGTCCATCTGCTCTCAGGGCTTATTCCATCTAGCCCATTCTTAATAATAAACTTTTGGTTTCTACCCCATCGTCTGTGTCTCTGTGCCGGAGGTCCCTGAAAACACCACTTGGGTGGTGTGGGGTAGGCAAACAGTCAGTGGGGCCACCCCCCACCAACACAGAAAAAACTAAGTAGGCTTCGGCCAGGCATTCTCCCTGGCCTCAGTTTGCATTGGGGGGTATGTTGTGTGGGGATGGTGTGGTTTGAGCAGCCAGGCCCCTCCTGTGTCTAGGTAATTGGAGCCCAGGATCAGCTTGGCTGGACAACTGTTGCTCGTTGGTTGATCTAACGAGCAACAGGTAAAATTCCCATCCCCACACACGCTCAGGAGAGGAGCCCTTTTCATGACACATGTCCATAAATATTAAAGATATATATTAAATCGTTTAATAAAAAATATTAAAGATATATATTAAATAAATATAAAAAATATATATATATATTTTAGAAAAATAAATAAAAAAGATATATTAATGATATATGTTAAAAAGATATAATGAGTATCTCCGAATTAGTCCAGATTTTGACTTTGGCCTCGAAGTCCAGCCTTTTATTCATATCAAACAAGTTACAAAATACAATTCAGAATCATGCTTTCTGTTGATGAGAAAGCCATTGTGTCTTTTGTTGCTTTGCATTCCAGCCAGCAGTCAGCGGTCAGCGGTCAGCTGCCAGCCAACACCCTTCACAGTTGAACTTTTTACAAATTGATTGTTGCTTTGGACCCTGCTTTCCTTTTGTCGTCTGTAACTGAGATGTAGTGGGGGGGCGGCGGAATGCTCAGGTTCAGAGAACACGACCGTTGACTGATGTTGCGGACCTCCTCCACCGTGCCGCCCCTTTCAGCTTCCTGCCCGCCGCCCACTTCCTGCTGCAAACGGCAGGGGCGCCGGGGTTTGATGCGTCCCTTGTTCCGTTCCTGTCTCGATCCCTGGTGAGAGGCTGAAATGCCGTTACCCAGCATGCATTGTGATCTGACTCCTCCCTAAACGTAGAAAGTGGTATTTCTGTTTAACTTTTTTTTAAAACAGCGCCCCCCTAGTGGCTCAACCATCAGTCCATTGTGATGTCATCACTTAGACTCGATCAAAAAGCAGCGTCTCGAATCCAACATCCAATCAGATCTGTGACCCGGATCAATTTCCTGTTCCAGACTCCTCTAACCCCGCAGGCTGCAGTGCCTGGCTGTTTTGTTTTAAACAAAATAAAAATATATTTAGCTTACTTTACTTTTTATGAATTGTATGATTATTAACAAAATGTCTGAAATGTTTGACATGTTTTGAGTCGTTCGTTCTGAAATGCATGTGGAATGAGGATTTTTTTTTAATCAGTTTTATAAATTAAATAAAGTTCTGTTTAAATTTTTTTTTGAAAATTATGTGTTGTTCACCTGATTTAATTTAACTGCAACACCGAGAGGTGAAACAATGAAAGCAGTGCATTCTGGGTAAAGCAGAAGTGCTTTCTGCAGATTAAAGTAAAACTGTTGAGATTAAAGACTTCTCCTTATTATTTGAACCAGTTCAAACTCAACTAAATATTCTTCATGTTGTCCTCAAGGTGTATATGTTAATATTGAATGTATATGGAATGTACTGTAGGTGGCTCCTGCAGCTGCTTGGACACTTTGTTGACTCTCACACGTCTTGGAACTCCACCTTCCGGAAGGCGCCTCAGGCCACTGAACACCACGGCCACAGCTTCTTCCCTCACGCCATAACTTTAATGAACAATGAACCAGATATGTGACCTGTCACTGCATGTCCTCAGGGGAATGCCTGTCCATCATACAATAAATGATTCATACATATTTTGTGTACACGGATCAGCCACAACATTAAAACCACCTGCCTAATATTGTGTAGGTCCCCCTCGTGTCCCCAAAACATCTCTGACTTGTCGACTCCACACGGCCTCTGAAGGTGTGACCCTGTGGCCGGTTCACCGCTCGTCCTTCCTTTGACACTTTTGGTCGGTAGTAACCACTGCACAGCGAGAACAGCCCACAAGACTTGTGGTGTTGGAGATGCTCTGACCCAGTCGTCCAGCATCACAATGTGCTCCTTGTCAACGTGGCTCAGATCCTTACGCTGCTTCAACACATCAACTTTAACAACGGACTCTTCACTTGCTGCCTCATATATATATAATATAACACTATATATATAAAAATTATATATGACATTACATTACATTTACATTTAGTCATTTGGCAGACGCTTTTATCCAAAGCGACTTACAAGGGAGAATAACATTCAGCTACATTGCGACAGAGATTAGTGTAACAACAACATTGGTGTAACAATAAATACTGCAAGGTGGTGCAAAGTAATTGTAGATTAGGACAGGAGGTACTCACTGAAGAGCTGGGTCTTCAGGTGCTTCTTAAAGACAGAGAGGGAGGTCCCCGCTCTGGTCATTTTTGGCAGCTCGTTCCACCAACGTGGATATGACAGTATATATATATATATATATATATATATATATATATGCCCCCCCTTGACAGGGGCAATTGGAACCAGATGATCAATGTTATTCACTTCACCTTTCAGTGGTTTTAATGTTGTGGCTGACCAGTGTATGTAGTATATTTAATATATTTATATTCAGTCTTTACTGCTGTGCATGATAGAAGCACTGGTTACTGGCTACTATAAGCAAAACCTACTTTTCAAAAAAACGACTCTTTGTTGTTGATTGTTGAATGTAAGTATAGTATGAGTTACTGCGAAAACCCGAGTCTAATTCCTAATGTGTAAAAGATTGTTTGGCCAATAAGACCTGATTCTGATTCTGACTACAGTATTTTCACAACTTAATGTGATGATACACGGTTTACTATATAATACCAAATACTACTATATATAATTATATTATACTTTGCTCATTATAAGAGCAAGATAATTCCAGGAGGGGGAAATTGTGGCGTCACAGCAGCTCACTCAAACATATCGTACATGGTTCAGTTTTAACACTTAGATAATAAAATACAGTATAAGCGCCTCCGCCCCCTACTGGTGTCAACAACTTTCTTTCCAGAGAAAGAAAGAAAGGAGGGTCTATGAACAGGAAGTAAGAGACCAAAAATCGGAAGTAAGAGACTAGAAATTGAAAGAAAGAGACTTGAAGTAGGGATTAAGAGACTAACAACAGGACGTTAGAGACGAGGAACCATTAGTAAGAGACTAGACAGAGGAAATAAGTGACTAGACCGCAGAAACAGGAATTCCGCACGTACTATGTATTTGTTTGCCTGCAAGCCCCTGAGTTCTTCTTTTGGCCCACAAGCCACCGTTTAAAGAACACTTAATAAACATGCCACCTAGCGCTGTTTCGCCTCCACCTGCCTCCTCTTCCTCATTCCCTGGCCGGGTGCCAGTACCCACCCTTGCAAGTAGCACCTGAGCAGACATCGAGCAGTGCAAGGCCAAATCCTGGACGCCTGCCCCCCTGAAACAGATGGTGGTGGTGTTCACCACAATGCAAGAGCAACAAGCCCTGCAGTTCCAGGAGATGGCGAGGGCCCACGAACGGGACTAGGGGGCGCTCTAGGAAAACCAGCAGGCCATCCCGATCCTCCTCCGGGAGCACACCAGACCAAGCAAGGAAGGACTGCTGGGCCCCCCCGCCCACCCGCTACAGAAGATGACAAGGGGGGGATCCTCGCTAACCTCGACCTGATGGCCGAGGCGGCCGGATGGACGGACCACGAACAGGCGTGGCGGCTCATTCCCCTCCTCTCAGGAGAAGTCCAGCTGGAGACGCATGCCCTACTGCCGGAGCAGCGGATGAGCTACGCCGTTGTCCGGAAGGCGGTGATGGAACGGGTTTGGAGGACACCTGAGAGCCTCCCCTTGTGCCTCCGGTCACTTCCCTACGACACCGCGAGGGGGCTGTTCCTGCACCCCCAGCAGCTCCTGGACATGGCCCAGCGGTGGCTCAGACCCGAGGAGCGCTCCCCCCCACCAGATTGTCGAGGCGATGGCCATCGAATAGTTCGTGGAAAATCTCCCAGCCTGTGATCCTAGCTAGGTAAGATGCCACCAGCCAGCCTCCCTCCAAGCCGCCATAGCCCTTGCGGAGGACCATGCTGAGGCCTACGCCCAAACCGGACTGGAGAGGGGTCCACGAGGGACCATCAGGTACCGTCGAGGGGCCTGCACCTCGGTCGCACCCCCTGATTTTGGACGCGGAGGTCGCACCGGCGGAGGTCACCAGAGCGGAGGAGGGGGAGCCCCAGGTGGGAACTTCCCGGGAACGCAAGTGGATACCGACACAGCACTGTCGGACCTGTATGATGTGTTGTGCGGATTTCAAAACAAACATCCCAACACGGCTGTTGTGGTGACTGGGGACTTTAACAGCGCAAACCTTAAAAAAGTTCTGCCTAATTTCCACCAACACATCACATGTGCCACCAGGGGAGATAGAACTTTGGACCATTGCGACACACCTTACAAGAACGGATACAAGACCGCGTTGCTCCCTGCTTTCGGGAAATCTGACGACGCCACGATCTTGCTGGTTCACATTTACAGGCCTCTGATCGCGCGAGAACTGGTGGTGACGAGGGAAGTGAAGCGGTGGACAGACCAATCAGAGGCTGCGCTTCAGTTGATCTAACGAGCAACAGGTAAAATCCCCACCCCCACACACGCTCAGGAGAGGAGCCCTTTTCATGACACATGTCCATCTGCTCCGGGCTTGTTCCATCTAGCCCACTCTCTACAATAAACTTGTGGTTTCTACGCCATTGTCTGTGTCTCTGTGCTGGAGGGCCCTGAGAACGCCACTTTAATGCTGTGTGGCAGGCGGATCTACCACAGATGGATAGATAGATGGATGGATAGATGACGGATGGATGGATGGGGAGGTAGATAGATAAATAGATAGATATATAATTTAAATTTAAATAAATTAAAATTTTAATCTCAGTTCTTTGGATTCATATGGAAGCCAAAAACTAGAAATCTATATTAAAAACATGTATGTTAAAATGTACATATAAAATATATATTAAAGATATATATTAAATAGTTTAATAAAAAATATTAAAGATATATATTATATAAATATAATATATATATATATATATTAGAAAAATAAATAAAAAGATATATTAATGATATATGTTAAAAAGATGAGAGGCTGAAATGCCGTTACCCAGCATGCATTGTGATCTGACTCCTCCCTAAACGTAGAAAGTGGTATTTCTGTTTAACTTTTTTTTAAAACAGCGCCCCCCTAGTGGCTCAACCATCAGTCCATTGTGATGTCATCACTTAGACTCGATCAAAAAGCAGCGTCTCGAATCCAACATCCAATCAGATCTGTGACCCGGATCAATTTCCTGTTCCAGACTCCTCTAACCCCGCAGGCTGCAGTGCCTGGCTGTTTTGTTTTAAACAAAATAAAAATATATTTAGCTTACTTTACTTTTTATGAATTGTATGATTATTAACAAAATGTCTGAAATGTTTGACATGTTTTGAGTCGTTCGTTCTGAAATGCATGTGGATTGAGGATTTTTTTTTAATCAGTTTTATAAATTAAATAAAGTTCTGTTTAAAATAAATTGAAAATGATGTGTTTTTCACCTGATTCAATTTAACTGCAACACCGAGAGGTGAAACAATGAAAGCAGTGCATTCTGGGTAAAGCAGAAGTGCTTTCTGCTTTCTGTAAAACTGTTGAGATTAAAGACTTCTCCTTATTATTTGAACCAGTTCAAACTCAACTAAATATTCTTCATGTTTGTCCTCAAGGTGTATATGTTAATATTGAATGTATATGGAATGTACTGTAGGTGGCTCCTGCAGCTGCTTGGACACTTTGTTGACTCTCACACGTCTTGGAACTCCACCTTCCGGAAGGCGCCTCAGGCCACTGAACACCACGGCCACAGCTTCTTCCCTCACGCCATAACTTTAATGAACAATGAACCAGATATGTGACCTGTCACTGCATGTCCTCAGGGGAATGCCTGTCCATCATACAATAAATGATTCATACATATTTAGTGTACACCGATCAGCCACAACATTAAAACCACCTGCCTAATATTGTGTAGGTCCCCCTCGTGTCCCCAAAACATCTCTGACTTGTCGACTCCACACGACCTCTGAAGGTGTGACCCTGTGGCCGGTTCACCGCTCGTCCTTCCTTTGACACTTTTGGTCGGTAGTAACCACTGCACAGCGAGAACAGCCCACAAGACTTGTGGTGTTGGAGATGCTCTGACCCAGTCGTCCAGCATCACAATGTGCTCCTTGTCAACGTGGCTCAGATCCTTACGCTGCTTCAACACATCAACTTTAACAACGGACTCTTCACTTGCTGCCTCATATATATATAATATAACACTATATATATAAAAATTATATATGACATTACATTACATTTACATTTAGTCATTTGGCAGACGCTTTTATCCAAAGCGACTTACAAGGGAGAATAACATTCAGCTACATTGCGACAGAGATTAGTGTAACAACAACATTGGTGTAACAATAAATACTGCAAGGTGGTGCAAAGTAATTGTAGATTAGGACAGGAGGTACTCACTGAAGAGCTGGGTCTTCAGGTGCTTCTTAAAGACAGAGAGGGAGGTCCCCGCTCTGGTCATTTTTGGCAGCTCGTTCCACCAACGTGGATATGACAGTATATATATATATATATATATATATATATATATGCCCCCCCTTGACAGGGGCAATTGGAACCAGATGATCAATGTTATTCACTTCACCTTTCAGTGGTTTTAATGTTGTGGCTGACCAGTGTATGTAGTATATTTAATATATTTATATTCAGTCTTTACTGCTGTGCATGATAGAAGCACTGGTTACTGGCTACTATAAGCAAAACCTACTTTTCAAAAAAACGACTCTTTGTTGTTGATTGTTGAATGTAAGTATAGTATGAGTTACTGCGAAAACCCGAGTCTAATTCCTAACGTGTAAAAGATTGTTTGGCCAATAAGACCTGATTCTGATTCTGACTACAGTATTTTCACAACTTAATGTGATGATACACGGTTTACTATATAATACCAAATACTACTATATATAATTATATTATACTTTGCTCATTATAAGAGCAAGATAATTCCAGGAGGGGGAAATTGTGGCGTCACAGCAGCTCACTCAAACATATCGTACATGGTTCAGTTTTAACACTTAGATAATAAAATACAGTATAAGCGCCTCCGCCCCCTACTGGTGTCAACAACTTTCTTTCCAGAGAAAGAAAGAAAGGAGGGTCTATGAACAGGAAGTAAGAGACCAAAAATCGGAAGTAAGAGACTAGAAATTGAAAGAAAGAGACTTGAAGTAGGGATTAAGAGACTAACAACAGGACGTTAGAGACGAGGAACCATTAGTAAGAGACTAGACAGAGGAAATAAGTGACTAGACCGCAGAAACAGGAATTCCGCACGTACTATGTATTTGTTTGCCTGCAAGCCCCTGAGTTCTTCTTTTGGCCCACAAGCCACCGTTTAAAGAACACTTAATAAACATGCCACCTAGCGCTGTTTCGCCTCCACCTGCCTCCTCTTCCTCATTCCCTGGCCGGGTGCCAGTACCCACCCTTGCAAGTAGCACCTGAGCAGACATCGAGCAGTGCAAGGCCAAATCCTGGACGCCTGCCCCCCTGAAACAGATGGTGGTGGTGTTCACCACAATGCAAGAGCAACAAGCCCTGCAGTTCCAGGAGATGGCGAGGGCCCACGAACGGGACTAGGGGGCGCTCTAGGAAAACCAGCAGGCCATCCCGATCCTCCTCCGGGAGCACACCAGACCAAGCAAGGAAGGACTGCTGGGCCCCCCCGCCCACCCGCTACAGAAGATGACAAGGGGGGGATCCTCGCTAACCTCGACCTGATGGCCGAGGCGGCCGGATGGACGGACCACGAACAGGCGTGGCGGCTCATTCCCCTCCTCTCAGGAGAAGTCCAGCTGGAGACGCATGCCCTACTGCCGGAGCAGCGGATGAGCTACGCCGTTGTCCGGAAGGCGGTGATGGAACGGGTTTGGAGGACACCTGAGAGCCTCCCCTTGTGCCTCCGGTCACTTCCCTACGACACCGCGAGGGGGCTGTTCCTGCACCCCCAGCAGCTCCTGGACATGGCCCAGCGGTGGCTCAGACCCGAGGAGCGCTCCCCCCCACCAGATTGTCGAGGCGATGGCCATCGAATAGTTCGTGGAAAATCTCCCAGCCTGTGATCCTAGCTAGGTAAGATGCCACCAGCCAGCCTCCCTCCAAGCCGCCATAGCCCTTGCGGAGGACCATGCTGAGGCCTACGCCCAAACCGGACTGGAGAGGGGTCCACGAGGGACCATCAGGTACCGTCGAGGGGCCTGCACCTCGGTCGCACCCCCTGATTTTGGACGCGGAGGTCGCACCGGCGGAGGTAGCCAGAGCGGAGGAGGGGGAGCCCCAGGTGGGAACTTCCCGGGAACGCAAGTGGATACCGACACAGCACTGTCGGACCTGTATGATGTGTTGTGCGGATTTCAAAACAAACATCCCAACACGGCTGTTGTGGTGACTGGGGACTTTAACAGCGCAAACCTTAAAAAAGTTCTGCCTAATTTCCACCAACACATCACATGTGCCACCAGGGGAGATAGAACTTTGGACCATTGCGACACACCTTACAAGAACGGATACAAGACCGCGTTGCTCCCTGCTTTCGGGAAATCTGACCACGCCACGATCTTGCTGGTTCACATTTACAGGCCTCTGATCGCGCGAGAACTGGTGGTGACGAGGGAAGTGAATCGGTGGACAGACCAATCAGAGGCTGCGCTTCAGTTGATCTAACGAGCAACAGGTAAAATCCCCACCCCCACACACGCTCAGGAGAGGAGCCCTTTTCATGACACATGTCCATCTGCTCCGGGCTTGTTCCATCTAGCCCACTCTCTACAATAAACTTGTGGTTTCTACGCCATTGTCTGTGTCTCTGTGCTGGAGGGCCCTGAGAACGCCACTTTAATGCTGTGTGGCAGGCGGATCTACCACAGATGGATAGATAGATGGATGGATAGATGACGGATGGATGGATGGGGAGGTAGATAGATAAATAGATAGATATATAATTTAAATTTAAATAAATTAAAATTTTAATCTCAGTTCTTTGGATTCATATGGAAGCCAAAAACTAGAAATCTATATTAAAAACATGTATGTTAAAATGTACATATAAAATATATATTAAAGATATATATTAAATAGTTTAATAAAAAATATTAAAGATATATATTATATAAATATAATATATATATATATATATTAGAAAAATAAATAAAAAGATATATTAATGATATATGTTAAAAAGATGAGAGGCTGAAATGCCGTTACCCAGCATGCATTGTGATCTGACTCCTCCCTAAACGTAGAAAGTGGTATTTCTGTTTAACTTTTTTTTAAAACAGCGCCCCCCTAGTGGCTCAACCATCAGTCCATTGTGATGTCATCACTTAGACTCGATCAAAAAGCAGCGTCTCGAATCCAACATCCAATCAGATCTGTGACCCGGATCAATTTCCTGTTCCAGACTCCTCTAACCCCGCAGGCTGCAGTGCCTGGCTGTTTTGTTTTAAACAAAATAAAAATATATTTAGCTTACTTTACTTTTTATGAATTGTATGATTATTAACAAAATGTCTGAAATGTTTGACATGTTTTGAGTCGTTCGTTCTGAAATGCATGTGGATTGAGGATTTTTTTTTTAATCAGTTTTATAAATTAAATAAAGTTCTGTTTAAAATAAATTGAAAATTATGTGTTTTTCACCTGATTCAATTTAACTGCAACACCGAGAGGTGAAACAATGAAAGCAGTGCATTCTGGGTAAAGCAGAAGTGCTTTCTGCTTTCTGTAAAACTGTTGAGATTAAAGACTTCTCCTTATTATTTGAACCAGTTCAAACTCAACTAAATATTCTTCATGTTTGTCCTCAAGGTGTATATGTTAATATTGAATGTATATGGAATGTACTGTAGGTGGCTCCTGCAGCTGCTTGGACACTTTGTTGACTCTCACACGTCTTGGAACTCCACCTTCCGGAAGGCGCCTCAGGCCACTGAACACCACGGCCACAGCTTCTTCCCTCACGCCATAACTTTAATGAACAATGAACCAGATATGTGACCTGTCACTGCATGTCCTCAGGGGAATGCCTGTCCATCATACAATAAATGATTCATACATATTTTGTGTACACGGATCAGCCACAACATTAAAACCACCTGCCTAATATTGTGTAGGTCCCCCTCGTGTCCCCAAAACATCTCTGACTTGTCGACTCCACACGGCCTCTGAAGGTGTGACCCTGTGGCCGGTTCACCGCTCGTCCTTCCTTTGACACTTTTGGTCGGTAGTAACCACTGCACAGCGAGAACAGCCCACAAGACTTGTGGTGTTGGAGATGCTCTGACCCAGTCGTCCAGCATCACAATGTGCTCCTTGTCAACGTGGCTCAGATCCTTACGCTGCTTCAACACATCAACTTTAACAACGGACTCTTCACTTGCTGCCTCATATATATATAATATAACACTATATATATAAAAATTATATATGACATTACATTACATTTACATTTAGTCATTTGGCAGACGCTTTTATCCAAAGCGACTTACAAGGGAGAATAACATTCAGCTACATTGCGACAGAGATTAGTGTAACAACAACATTGGTGTAACAATAAATACTGCAAGGTGGTGCAAAGTAATTGTAGATTAGGACAGGAGGTACTCACTGAAGAGCTGGGTCTTCAGGTGCTTCTTAAAGATAGAGAGGGAGGTCCCCGCTCTGGTCATTTTTGGCAGCTCGTTCCACCAACGTGGATATGACAGTATATATATATATATATATATATATATATATATATGCCCCCCCTTGACAGGGGCAATTGGAACCAGATGATCAATGTTATTCACTTCACCTTTCAGTGGTTTTAATGTTGTGGCTGACCAGTGTATGTAGTATATTTAATATATTTATATTCAGTCTTTACTGCTGTGCATGATAGAAGCACTGGTTACTGGCTACTATAAGCAAAACCTACTTTTCAAAAAAACGACTCTTTGTTGTTGATTGTTGAATGTAAGTATAGTATGAGTTACTGCGAAAACCCGAGTCTAATTCCTAACGTGTAAAAGATTGTTTGGCCAATAGACCTGATTCTGATTCTGACTACAGTATTTTCACAACTTAATGTGATGATACACGGTTTACTATATAATACCAAATACTACTATATATAATTATATTATACTTTGCTCATTATAAGAGCAAGGTAATTCCAGGAGGGGGAAATTGTGGCGTCACAGCAGCTCACTCAAACATATCGTACATGGTTCAGTTTTAACACTTAGATAATAAAATACAGTATAAGCGCCTCGGCCCCCTACTGGTGTCAACAACTTTCTTTCCAGAGAAAGAAAGAAAGGAGGGTCTATCACCAGGAAGTAAGACACCATAAATCGGAAGTAAGAGACTAGAAATTGAAAGAAAGAGACTTGAAGTAGGGATTAAGAGACTAACAACAGGACGTTAGAGAGGAGGAACAATAAGTAGAGAAGAAGAAGAGACTAGACAGAGGAAGTAAGTGACTAGACCACAGAAACAGTAATTCCGCACGTTCTATGTATTTGTTTGCCTCCAAGCCCCTGAGTTCTTCTTTGGGCCCACAAGCCACCATTTAAAGAACACTTAATAAACATGCCACCTAGCGCTGTTTCGCCTCCACCTGCCTCCTCTTCCTCATTCCCTGGCCCGGTGCCAGTACCCACCCTTGCAAGTAGCATCTGAGCAGACATGGAGCAGTGCAAGGCCAAATCCTGGACGCCTGCCCCCCTGAAACAGATGGTGGTGGTGTTCACCACAATAGAAGAGCAACAAGCCCTGCAGTTCCAGGAGATGGCGAGGGCCCACGAACGGGACCATGGGGCGCTCCGGGAAAACCAGCAGGTCATCCCGATCCTCCTCCGGGAGCACACCAGACCAAGTGAGAAAGGACCGCTGGGCCCCCCCGCCCACCCGCTACAGAGGATGACAGGGGGGGATCCTCGCTAACCTCGACCTGATGGCCGAGGCGGCCGGATGGACGGACCACGAACAGGCGTGGCGGCTCATTCCCCTCCTCTCAAGAGAAATCCAGCTGGAGGTGCATGCCTTACTGCCGGAGTAGCGGATGAGCTACGCCGTTGTCCGGAAGGTGGTGATGGAACGGGTTTGGAGGACACCTGAGAGCCACCCCTTGTGCCTCCGGTGCTCTCCTGCACCCCCAGCAGCTCCTGGACACGGCCCAGCACTGGCTCAGATATGAGGAGCACTCCCCCCACCAGATTGTCGAGGCAGTGGCCAATTGAACAGTTTGTGGAAAATCTCCCAGCTGTGGTGGTGACTGGGGACTTTAACAGGGTGAACCTTAGAAAAGTTCTGCCTAATTTCCACCAACACATCACGTGTGCCACCAGGGGAGATAGAACTTTGGACCATTGCTACACACCTTACAAGAACGGATACAAGACCATGTCTCTCCCTGCTTTCGGGAAATCTGACCACACCAGGATCTCGCTGGTTCCCGTTTACAGGCCTCTGATCGCGCGAGAACTGGTGGTGACGAGGGAAGTGAAGCGGTGGACGGACCAAGCAGAGGCTGCGTTTCAGGACGCTCTTTCTGACGTAGACTGGGACATGTTCCAATCAAGTTCAAGTGACGTCAGCGAGTTTACGGACATAGCGGTGAGCTTTGTGGCTACGTTAGCGGGCAGCATCGTTCCCACGGTGAAAGTTCGGATAATTCCAAACCAGAAACCGTGGGTTGACAAATCCATCCGCTGCGCTCTGAATGCTCGCACGGCCGCTTACAACAACGGTCTTGTATCCGGTAATATGGACACCTACAAAGCGGCCTCTTACAATCTGCGGAGGGCGGTGAAGGATGCTAAACAGACGTACAGAGAGACCGTGGAGCTGCAGATTGGGCAGGGGGACACAAGACGCTTGTGGGAGGGGCTGGGGACGATAACAAACTACAAGAGCAGCTCCTCCCCAGCCACGAGTGTGGACGCCTCCCTAGCTAACGAATTGAACTCCTTTTATGCGCGGTTTGAGTCGGGCAACAGCACCGCTAGCTCGCCAGCTAATTGGAGTTACATCGCTGGGGATGGGCACGCACTCTCAGTGTCTGAGCATGACGTCAGGAGGGCTCTGATGCGTGTGAACACCAGGAAAGCTGCGGGCCCAGATGGCATATCTTGACAAGTACTGAAGACCTGTGCTAACCAGCTATCTCCGGTGTTGACTACAATATTCAACATCTGAATCTGAATCAGATGTTGCTCAATCAGTGGTCCCGTCCTGCTTTAAGAGGTCCACCGTCGTTCCTGTTCCGAAGATCGCCTCTCCTGCCTGCCTGAATGACTACCTCTGGTCATGAAATGTTTCGAGAGGCTGATTAAGGATTACATCTGTGCCTCCCTCCCCGGCACCTTGGACCCGTTGCAGTTCGTGTACGGGCAGAACAGATCCACGGATGACGCGGTTTCCCAGGTACTGCACACCACACTCACGCGGCCTATGTGAGATTGCTGTTCATCGATTACAGTTCAGCTTTCAATACCATAGTCCCCATCAGACTGGCTGTCAAGCTGAAGGAGCTTGGACTGAATACTCCGCTGTGTGCCTGGATTCTGGACTTCCTCACAGCCCGGCCCCAGGTGGTTAGGGTGGAGAAACACATGTCCAGCTCCCTCACCCTGAACACAGGATCCCCCCAGGGCTGCGTCCTCAGCCCCCTACTGTACTCCCTGTACACACATGACTGTGTGGCCAGGTCCAGTTCCAACACCATCATCAAGTTTGCTGATGACACTGTTGTCGTGGGCCTGATCACTGACTGCAATGAGAAGGCCTACCGCGAGGAGGTGGCTGACCTGTCACTCTGGTGCCAGGACAACAGCCTACACCTGAACGTCAGCAAAACTAGGGAGCTGATTGTGGACTTTAGGCGTGGATCACAATCAAGGACGCACACGCCCTTGGTGATTAATGGGACTTCTGTTGACAGGGAGAGCAGCTTCAAGTCCCTGGGAGTCCACATCACAGAGGATTTAACATAGACTTTACAAACAGACACTCTGGTGAGAAAGGCGATGCAGCATCTTTACCACCTCAGGCCGCTGAGGAAATTCCGGGTCTCGGTGAGGATCCTCAAGTCCTTCTACTGTGGAGCGGTGGAGAGCATCCTGACAGACAACATCATGGCCTGGTTTGGGAACTGTACTGCTCAGGACAGGCGGGCCCTGCAGAGGGTGCTGCCTTCAGCCCAACGTACCACTGGAACTACCCTCCCCCCCTTGCAGGAGTTATACACCAGGAGGTGTATTAGCAGAGCCCGCAGGATCATGAAGGATCCTCACCACCCCAACAACGGACTGTTCCAGCTGCTGTGGTCGGGCAAGTGCCTCCGCAGTCACACAGCGAGAACAGAAAGACTGGGGTGGAGTATTTTCCCGCAAGCCATAAGAACTGTCAATGCTGAACTCACCAGGGGTCCTCACTGAGCCACATACATAGGCTCCACTACCTTCTGTCCTGTATTCAAGATTCAAGATTCAAGATTCAAGATTTTTATTTGTCACATACATATACATACTTCCATACATATATGCAGTGAAATGTAATGCAACGCACCCGGTGATAGCACACAATAAGTCCTAGGAAAAAGTACAAAAATAAAATAAAATAAAAAGTAGAAAATTCCTTTCTAATAGACCGACTAACTGACTCCTAAAACGTAATACAGTAAGTGGAATACTTATAGAATAAGATAAAAAATATATAGAATAAAATACAATAAAAAATAAATTGAAATAAAATGGAATAGGTTGAAGGAATATGCCTATGTATATACAGATATGTGCATTTAAAGTGGCATGTGAATTAAAGTGGCATGTGAATGTAAATAGTGTGAGGTAGTGTTTGGGATAATACAGCACAGTATACAACAGTACGGCGCAGCAATACGGCATCACGAACAACCCTGAACAGTGATACAGTATGCGGTACAGTATGCTACATACAGTACAGTAGGTAGTGGAGCCTAGTGCATGGCTCAGTTAGGACCCCTGGTGAGGTCAGCGTTGACAGTTCTGATGGCTTGAGGGAAGAAACTCCGTCTCAGTCCCTCTGTTCTCGCTGCGTGACTGCGGAGGCGCTTGCCTGACCGCAGCAGCTGAAACAGTCCGTTGTTGGGGTGATGAGGATCCTTCATGATCCTACAGGCTCTGCTACTACACCTCCTGGTGTATAACTCCTGCAAGGGGGGGAGGGTAGTTCCAGTGGTACGTTCAGCTGAACGCACCACCCTCTGCAGGGCCCGCCTGTCCTGGGCAGTACAGTTCCCAAACCAGGCAGTGATGTTGCCTGTCAGGATGCTCTCCACCGCTCCACAGTAGAAGGACTTGAGGATCCTCACCGAGACCCGGAATTTCCTCAGCTGCCTGAGGTGGTAGAGACGCTGCCTCGCCTTTCTCACCAGAGTGTCTGTGTGAACAGTCCATGTTAAGTCCTCTGTGATGTGGACTCCCAGATATCTGAAGCTGCTCACCCTATCGACAGAAGTCCCATTAATCCACAAGGGCGCGTGCGTACTCGATTGTGATCCACGCCTAAAGTCCACAATCAGCTCCTTGGTTTTGCTGACGTTCAGGTGTGGGCTGTTGTCCTGGCACCAGAGTGACAGGTCAGCCACCTCCTCGCGGTAGGCCTTCTCATCGCAGTCGGTGATCAGGCCCACGACCACGGTGTCGTCAGCAAACTTGATGATGGTGTTGGAGCTGGACCTGGCCACACAGTCATGTGTGTACAGGGAGTACAGTAGGGGGCTGAGGACGCAACCCTGGGGGGATCCTGTATTCAGGGTGAGGGAGCTTGACATGTACTTCCCCACCTTGACCACCTGGGGGCGGCCAGCATTCTCACATAGGCCCCCTTCTCGCCATCCAGGTGCGTGAGCGTGGTGTGCAGTACCTGAGAGACCTCGTCATCCGTGGATCTGTTCTGCCGGTACGCGAACTGCAACGGGTCCAAGGTGCGGGGGAGGGAGGCGCAGATGTAATCCTTAATCAGCCTCTCGAAACACTTCATGACCACCGAGGTGAGGGCCACCGGACGGTAGTCACTCAGGCAGGTTGGAGAGGCGATCTTCGGGACAGGAACGACGGTGGACCTCTTGAAGCAGGACGGGACCACTGATTCAGCCAGGGAGATGTTGAATATTGTGGTGAACACCGGAGCTAGCTGGTTAGCACAGGTCTTCAGTACTCGTCCAGATATGCCATCTGGGCCCGCAGCTTTCCTGGTGTTCACCCGCATCAAAGCCCTCCTGACCTCGTGCACGGACACTGAGAGTGCGCGCTCGTCCCCAGCGGTGTAACTCCAATTAGCCGGCGAGCTAGCATACTGTACCGCATACTGTGTCACAGTTCTGGGTTGTTCGGTGTTACCGTATTGCTGCGCCGTACTGTTGTATACTGTGCTGTATATCACACAAACACTACCTCATTTTATTCACATGCCACCTTAATGCCCATATCTGTATTTACATAATTGCCTTTCCCATATACATAAGTCTGTCCTATATACCCAAGCCTATTCCCTTTATCTATTCCATTTTATTTTATGTTATTTTTATTTTATTCTATATATTTTTATTTTATTCTATAAGTATTCGACTTACTGTATTACGTTTTAGGAATCAGTTAGTTGGTCTGGGTCTGTGTTCTGTCTAGGACATATTGTGTGTAATCACCGGGTGCGTTGCATTACATTTCACTGCTTATACGTCTGAAAGTATGTATATGCGTGTCACGAATAAACCTCTTGAATCTTGAATCTTGAATCTTGAAACCCCAGCCCATCCCATGGAGGAGTTTTCTCTGGAACAATCGTGGGACAATTCACTGCACGGGGCCTTTGAGCGGGTTGATAAAATCAATGGTGTGTTAGAGCGTCCGGAGGCTGCGCTCATTTACCCATATTTTGCGGTGATTAAGGATAGATTATGTTGTGTGAACCGTGATGCTCAGTCAGGAGAAGAGGTTACCCAATTTTTTAGCTCTAAAAGCCGTCGGGATTTAGTCGAGGACAGGTATCACGAGAGAACTTGTTCCAGGAACATCAGCGCTGTCTGTACGACAGGGGGGCTCGGTTAAGACAATTCTCACCGTGCTGGTCCAACTTGTTGGAACAGCAACAGAGAGGTGAGATCTCCCTTTTGTATTGGTTCGATTCTATTAAGTTTCTGATCGTTATTTTAACTCTTGACAGAATATCATATTACGTTCTATAGTAAGAGTATTAAATCATCAAGTCACAGTACCATTACCTGCAGATATTGTACCTCATCATTAGTACCTCATCAAATTATGCCGCCTCTCCCGAGGTCCAGCCTGTCCTGTCCCAGTCCCAGAGCCGCCGGCCGCCTCTCCCAAGGTCCAGCTCCCATGCCAGGCCCTCTGGTCACCCGCCACCCTGAGGCCAGTCGATCCCTGTCTCCCTCCCGCCCTCTCTGGCTCCCTCTGTCTGCCTCTATGTCCTTCTGTCTTCGGTATTTAACCGGGTCCCATTCACTCTGTCAGTTTTGGATCGTTGCATGTGTCGCTGCATGTGTTTTTGCATGTCTTCAGTGTCTTTGTTGCTGCTTGTTTCCCTGGGTGTGTACCCAGAACTCTTGATTCCTGATCCTCCACTCGCTCCTCTGCTCCAGGTTCCTGATTCCTGAGTCCCTGCCTGTGTGTGAGTCCCTGCCTTCTGTCCCACCATCCCAGTCCCCAAGCTGCCGGCCGCCTCTCCCGAGGTCCAGCCTGTCCCAGTCCCCGAGCCGCCAGCTGCCTCTCCTGAGGTCCAGCCCGTCCTGTCCCAATCACCGGCCGCCTCTCCCGAGGTCCAGTCCATCCTGTCCCAGTCCCCGAGCCCCAGCCACCTCTCCTGAGGTCCAGCCCGTCGTGTCCCGGTCCCCGAGCCGCCGGCCGGCTCTCCCAAGGTCCAGCCCATCCTGTCCCAATCCCCGAGCTGCCGGCCGCCTCTCCGAAGGTCCGGCTCCCATGCCAGGTCCTCTGGTCGCAATCCAGAAGGCCTCGCTCATCCCTGAGGCCAGTCTCCCTTTGCCCTCTCTGGCTCCCTCTTTCTGCCTCTCGGTCCCTCTGTCTTCGGTTTTTCTCTGCTCCTGGTTCCTGAGTCCCTGTCTCTGCGTGAGTCCCTGCTTCCCCCTCATGAGTCCCTGTCAGTCCTCATCCCCCTTCTGTTGCCTGTTCCTGATTCCTGCCTGTCTTCCCATTAAACCTCTGTATAAACTCCTTGGGTTCATCTTGACCTCATCCTAAACAGTTTGAACGGAATTAATATCTTTCATATATTAAATGATTTATTTTCAGAGAGCATTTTGAGAAGCTGGTTCCACTCTGCTCAACCTGGACAAGGAGGTCAAGCATCGAGATATGGTCTGCAACGTGGCTGAAATAAGGGGAGGGGCCTCACGTACCTGGGTGGTACGTACCTTGCATTGATCAAGAAGATCATGGAAAAAGCTTTGGTAAATTTAGATATCAACCCCTCTGACAGACATGTCACCAGCGATGTCTTGCACAGGTTAGGAAGGGTCGTGGAAGTATCGGTCGAGAAGAACATGGATACAATTTTAAATGGCTCTCTTCAATCAGGTAAATTCCCTGCAGCATTTAAAACAGCTGTCATTAAATCACTCCTGAAGAAGAGTAATCTCGATACCACAATTATTGCCAACTACAGGCTCATTTCCAACCTGCCATCCCTCAGCAAAATACTTGAAAAAACAGTTTACCTTCAGATTAACAACTATCGAACCTCAAACAGCCTTTTAGACACCTATCAATCTGTCTTTCGACCTCACCATAGCACAGAAACAGAACTTATTAAAGATCTGAACGATCTACACATAAACACTGATGCAAAAAAAAACGATCTGTTTTTCTGCTCCTGGATCTCGTTGCTGCCTTCGACACTGTTGACTATCCAGATTTTATTAGCGAAGTTACAAAAATGGGTCAGCCTATTTGGCCCGGTTCTAAACTGGTTCAAAACCTACCTACATGACAGGCAGTTCTTCGTGTCCATTGGAGATTTTGTGTCAAACAAAGTGGATATTGTATGTGGAGTTCCCCAAGGTTTGATTCTGGGACCATTATTGTTTGACCTCTATATGCTCCCACTTGCACATATTGTAAAGAAACACAAAATAAATTATAATTATACAGATGATTCACAACTGTACATATCCCTATCTCCTGATGACCTACTCCCCATACACTCCCTCACTCAGTGTATTAATGATATTAATGCATGAATGCAAAGAACTTTTTACAACTGAACAAAGGCAAAACAGAAATACTCATCTTTGGTGGAAAGGCTCAAAAACAGAAAATTGTAGCTCATCTTAGTTTTCTGTCCTTGGAGAGCAAGAATGAAGCCAAAAATCTGGGTGTAATCATAGACAGCGATCTAAATTTAAAGAGCAATATAAATCAAATCACAAAATCAGCCTTCTACCATCTAAAAAAAACATTTTATAATTAAGAGGCTTCTTGTCAAAAGAAGACTCCATGCATTATAACGAGTAGATTGGACGTCTGTAATGGCCTATTCACCGGCCTCGTGAAATCAGCTGCGCAGCGGCTACAGTTAATCCAAAATATGGCTGCACGCGTTCTCACTGGGACAAAAAGTTGGAACATCACACCTGTTCTTAGATCTCTACATTGGCTCCCGTCAACTAGAATTGATTTTAAGATTCTGCTACTTGTATATAAAGCTATAAATGGCCTTGTACCTCAGTATATAAAAGAAATGCTAATTATACATGAACCAGCAAGAACTCTCAGGTCCACAGGCAGTGGTCTTTTAACTATCCCTCGTACTGACTCTAAAGCAGGAGAAGCTGCATACTGTATCTATGCCCCAAGTAAATGGGACCTGAGAGGCCCCCCACTCTGAATACTTTTAAAAGCTGTCATGATCTCCGCCTTCTTCTACTTTCCCCTCCCTCTCCTTCGTGTCCCATTAGTCCAACTCCATTCACCTGCGCACACAGCTGTTCCCGATCTGTAATCTAACTACTATATATGCCTCTCTCACCAGTCACTCATTGCCAGATTGTCTTCGACGCTTGCACCAGACCCTCCAGCGTTCTCCAGACTGATTCCCCGCTTCCGACCCGGCCTGCCCCCCCGCCTGTCTTCTGTCTGCACTTCTCGTTATCGAACCTGCCTGTCCCCGACGACGTATCCTGCCTGCTCCCTGCCTGTCTTCCGTCTGCTCTCCAAATAAAAGACATTACCAAATATCCCCGCCTGTCTTTGAGCTGCAATTGGGTCCTAACCACACCCGTTCCAAATGCAGGTTAAAAACCTTGCTGTTCGCTACAGTCTCTGACTAATGACGTCTGTCTGTCTGTGTTACTGGTGCTGGTGCTGTGGCTGCTGCTAACCTTATACCTAAACTTAACCCTTGCTTACCTTATAGCTAAAATTAAGCATCTCTAACCCCTTACCCTAACTTAAACACCTCTAACCTTATACCTCAACTTAACCGTCTCTAACTTGAGTGACTTCTCCGGTTCCGGTGAGAGCTTCCTGTTCCGCTGACTTCTTTGTGTGTGCGTTGCTGTTGTCTTTTTTGCTGTTTTTTGCTGCTGCTGGAGTAGATGTTGCTGCTGCTGTTGTTCTGTGGCTGCTGCTGCTATTTCTGTTGTTGTTGTGTTTCTGTTGTGATATTACAGTGGGAGGATAATAAGAGGGGTACGTTTTCAGAGAGATAGTCAAAAAGATCTCCTTCCCGAGGTCAGAATGGAAAAACTTGACCCATAATTTAGGGACGCTAATTAAAGGACCGTGACTGGATTAAGATGAGACGGTGCACACAGTTGAAATTTCCATTTCTGGTGAGGGCAACCACTTCCGGTTCCGGTGACATCTTTGCTGTGCGTTACTTCGCTGAGATGAGATGGTACACATTGTTGACTCAATACAGATGAGATTTCTGGTTCCGGTGACATTTTCGCTTGTGCGCTGTTGCTGCTACCATTGCTGCTACTATTGCTGCTGCTGCTTTCTATTGCTGGTATTGTCGTTGTGGCTGCTAACCTTATACCTAAACTT
Organism: Zeus faber; assembly: GCF_960531495.2. Lineage (NCBI taxonomy): Eukaryota > Metazoa > Chordata > Actinopteri > Zeiformes > Zeidae > Zeus > Zeus faber. Next base: position 2,621,433 of record NC_137208.1, read on the forward strand.
AACCATCCACCATGACTGGATTAAGATGAGATGGTGCACACAGTTGAAATCTCAGTGTCTGAGGGCTGCGACTTCCGGTTCCGGTGAGGTCTTTGCTGTGCGTTGCTTCCCTGAGAACTGTTGACTCAATACAGAGGGGATTTCTGGTTCCGGTGAGAGCTACCACTTCCGGTTCCGGTGACGTCTTCACTTGTGCCCTGATGCTGCTGCTTTTGTTGCTGCTGGTACAGTAGCCGCTAGTGTTGTTGTTGTTGGTGCTGCTAACCTTATACCTTAACTGGTGAGGTCTTTGCGTGTGTTACTGTTGTTACTCCTGCTTTGGTTTTGCTGTTGTTGCTGCTGGCGTTGCTGTTGCTGCGGTTGTTTCTGTTGTGATATTACAGTTAGAGGATCATAAGAAGGGTGTGTTTTCGGAGCTAGTCAAAAGGATCTCCCTCCCGAGGTCTGATAGAAAACTTGACCCATAACTTAGGGACGCTAATTAAAGGACCGTGACTGGATAAAGATTAGATGGTGCACACAGTTGAAATTTCCGTTTCCGGTGAGGGCTACCGGTTCCGGTGACATCTTTGCTGTGCTTTACTTCGTTGAGATGAGATGGTACACACTGTTGACTCAATACAGATGAGGAGATTTCTGGTTCCGGTGAGAGCTACCACTTCCGGTCCCGGTGACGTCTTCCCTTGTGCGCTGTTGCTGCGGTTGTCTGCTGCTGTTATTGTCACTGCTGGTGTTGTCATTGCTGCTGCTGGTGCTGTTGTTGGTGCCGCTAACCTTATACCTTAACTGGTGTTGTCGTTGCTGCTGCTAACCTTATACCTTAACTCTCGCTTACCTTATACCTCAACTTAACGTAACCTTATACCTCGACTTAACGGTGAGAGCTACCGGTTCCGGTGAAGTCTTTGCGTGTACGTCGATGTTGCTGCTGCCGTTGTTGTTATTTCTGTGGCGGCGGCTGCTGCTGTTTTCTGTTGCTGCCACTGTGGTTGGAGTCGCTTTTTATTGTTGTTTTTGTTGTTGCTGTTGTTTCAGGGGCATTCTTTTGTAATGACTGGCTGACAACTACGTTCTCCTTCTTTTTTGTATTTCTTTGGAAAGCGCATTGTGTTGCCCTGGTATGAAATGCGCTCTATAAATAAAGTATGACTTGACTTAAAGTGACCAACTTTGCATCAATCTAGAGGATTGTGGATTTTGTTTGTGATTCTTCCTTTTCTCGTATCTATAAAATTATAACAGGGCAAGAGAGCTGAAAAGCTAGTTGGTAGATTGAAAGGATTATGAAAGCTGATGAGAAAGAAACAAGTAAGAAGAAAGACTATGAAAGTGGAAAGGTTAACACAATGTATTTGGGAATTCTGATGGAACTTGGAGCTGGTTGGGGTGCAGGGGGGCGGTTGTCGGCCTTTACTCCTGCTGCACGGATTCTCTGCAGCAGGTGCCCCGGGGGTGGTGGAGGGCCCATGTATCTGGTCGCCTGCTGCCACGGGGGGGGGTTAACATCCGGATGCTCTGCGCTGAGCACACTCGGCTACGTGGGTGGTTCAGTGGGAGGCCGGGGCTTGCAACTGGTCGGCTTTGGTGGGGTGGGCCTTGCTCTGCGCGGGTGGGCATGGGGGTGCTGCTGGCCCGCCTGCGGGACAGGCAGTTTGGGCGGGGTGTTGGTCTGTCACCGCGGGGCCTTGCTCCGGGCCTGCAGTCCGGGCCTGGGTTCTGCTGCTGCATCTCTTGCCTGCACATTGGGGTGGGTTGTATGTGTGCACCTAAGGGAGGCGGGGTCTCCTCGTGCTCCCTGGGACTGGGTTATGCTCCTCTGGGCTCCTCATGGGGGTTGCTGCACGGGCTTCTCTAGGGGCCGGGGGTCTCAAAGTTCAGGTTTTATTCATATCAAACAAGTTAGAAAAAACAATTTCTTATCAACAGTAAATAATATTTACACGACCGTAGACTGACGTTCCGGATGGTGCGTTCAAAAACCTCCGATCTTTCATTGCTGCTTGGCTATTTTCGGCGTTGGGAATCTGTGATGTTGAGCCCTTCAGCCCTGATTGGGGAGGCCTCCTCTGCTGTGTTGGTTATGTTTATTTTGATAAATATTAGTTAGAGATATGAGTCAATACATTCAGGTGGACGATTTTAGTTGATGCAAGGCGCTCGTAGTGTGTTATGAAACACTTTGTCCAGCGCTTGTGCACATCCATGTGGATCTCTAATGGTTTTAACACACACACTGTGGAATTAAACAACTCTGTCAGTTTGTTATGAACTGTCAGTTTTTAGAAAGATGTCCGAGATTACTCCTCCCACGGCTGGAGCGCATTTCTCCAAACAAAAGCGTAGATTTATTTTTGTTTTCTCTCCTTCATTCCTTAATGGAATGAAACAAAAGCCCTGAGCCCCGCCCGTATCCCACATCGCTCCAAGCGCTGCCCTGCTCCACCGTGGTGAAATCGGGGGCTAACTTTGGATCTGGGCCGGGCCTGATGAGAACCACTTCCCCTGAGGCGTCTACCTGCACCAGCAAATACTCTCACACTGTCTAGCTTTGACATTGCATAGTATAGAAGTACAATATCCTCTTATTTGTCATATTATATTGTTCATTTTGTCCACTCTACATCCACTGCAGCCTGGTCATCCTGGAAGCGGGATTCCTCCTTCTGTCCCTTCTCACAGAGAAGTGGGAGTGTGGGAGTTTTTCCTTTGCCTGGATGTGGGTTCAGACCAGGAGATGCTGTTGATTTCTCTGTGAAATGTGGGTTTGCAAAGTTCTTTCAGACTGCACTGTGATTAAGGGATATATGAATAAACTGGACTTTTAAATAAGGCCTTGTGGATCGAATATGATGAAAATTCAGCAACTGGATTGATTATTTATCGCCTCAAATTGGTTCAGACACACATTTTGGTGGACTGATAAGGTGAAATAAGTGAAAGTTAGGGAGTAAATACAACGAAACCCGGAAGCCATGCTCCAACCCCATTGGCTCACAGAACTAGGGGCCTCGGGAGTGTAGCTCCTCCCACTGAAACAACCCGTTTTAAGACAAGGTGGATACGACGCATGTAAAAATGGCTCAAATGCATAGTCTGAGTGGTATTTTCAGCAAAAATAATTTAAAAGTTGTTTTGAGGACCTTAGAGACCATATATAAAAAAAGAAGAATAATAGGTCCTTAAGACTTATTTTCATGAGGTAGTTATTTTTCATGTGTGTCTACAGAAGCGATTCAAACCTATGGGCTATGGCCCACTGGTGGGCCACGAGGGTATTGCAAGTGGGCCGCCAAATCATGGGCAAAATACATTGATTTTATTGAAAAAATAAATAAATAATTACAAAAACGTTTTTAAATGTAAAAAATAAAATAAATAAATAAACATTACATGGTATTTTTTCTTTAAAACCTTCAACAATGCATCATTAATGATGGATAGGAACTTATGTTAGGGCAGTCGCGCCTGCCTGTTTTTGGGACAGGCACGGAAGACGAACCGTTACCACTGTGCGTGCTGTGTTCCAAGATTTTATCAAACGAAGCTCTGAAGCCGTTTATGTTAGGCCCACGCCCAGCGCCACTAGAGGCCGCTCTTGCCCCATCTGCAGCTCCCCCCTTGAGCCAATTGCACACACTTGGGATCACCCGGATTACCCATCAGATGGCCCCCCTCGAGCTGCTTCTCTCTGGCAACCAGTCCTTGAGGTTCTTCCTCATCCATTCCCCCCTGAACCCCCTGGTCCTGGGGTACCCCTGGCTCCGGATCCACAACCCTCAGATGGACTGGCGCTCGGGTAGGGTGAGCGCCTGGAGCACACACTGCCATGCCCACTGCCACCGCTCGGCCTCTACCCCGCCGCCGGACACGCCGCCGAGGGACCACAAGAGCCCCGATCTGTCCTCGGTTCCCTCACAATATCTGGACCTGGCCCCTGTTTTCAGCAAGCAGGGCGCACTATCCCTACCACCTCATCGCCCCTACGACTGTCGCAATCAACCTCCTGCCAGGCTCCCCCTCCCCTGCCGTCGCCTGTATAACGTCTCCCGGCCTGAACAGGAGGCCATGGAGACCTACATCTGCGACTCTCTCGCTGCCAGGCTCATTTGCCCCTCGTTGTCTCCGCTGGGCGCAGGGTTCTTCTTCGTCGCCAAGAAGGACAAGACCCTCCGTCCCTGCATTGACTTCAGGGGACTCAACGACATCACAATCAAGAACAAGTACCCCTTGCCCCTGATGGACTCAGTCTTCGTCCACATCCGGGGTGCCACCCACTTCTCCAAACTCGACCTCCGCAACGCTTACCACCTTTGTGTATCTCAACGACATCTTGATTTTTTCCAAATCCCTCTCCGACCACGTAAAACACGTACGCCTGGTGCTGCAGCGGCTCCTGGAGAACCGTCTGTTTGTTAAGGCCAAGAAGTGTGTCTTCCATGTTCCGTCCGTTTCCTTCCTAGGATTCATCATTGGCCGAAGGAGGCTTGGCTGACCCCAAGAAGGTGGCCGCCATGATGGAGTGGCCAACCCCAGCCAATAGGAAGCAACTCCAACGCTTCCTTGGGTTTGCAGACTTCCACCGGCGCTTCATCCGAAACTTCAGCCGTATCACCGCTCCCCTCTCAGTCCTTCCCTCCACCGCAGTGGGTTCAAGTGGATCCCCGCGGCCGAGGCCGCATTCCTCGACCTCAGAAGCCGCTTTTCGTCGGCCCCAGTCTTGGCCCAGCCCGACGCCAACCTCCAGTTCGTGGCAGAGGTGGACGCTTCGGACACGGGGGTAGGAGCGGTACTGTCGCAGCGCTCTCCAACCGACGGTAAGCTTCACCCCTGTGCCTTTCTCTCCCGCATGCTCACCCTACCCGAGCGCAATTAGGATGTGGGCAACTAGCCATGGAGGAGTGGCGCCACTGGCTTGAGTGAGCAAACCACCCCTTCGTCGTCTGGATCATAAGAACCTGGCCTATATCCGGACGGCGAAGGGGCTCAACTACCGGCAGTGGGCGTTGACACCACCCCATTCCGGCCTCCTCCGCCCGTTACCCATCCCGACTCGTCCTTGGTCCCACATCGCCCTGGACTTTGTCACTGGTCTCCCACCATCCCGGGGCAACACTACCATCCTGACGGTGGTGGACCGCTTTTCTAAAGCGCATCACTTCCTCGCCCTGCCCAAACTACCATTGGCAAGGGAGAACACGGACCTGCTGGTGGCCGAGGTGTTCCACCGCCATGGCATCCCGGCAGACGTGGTGTTGCACCGAGGTCCCCAGTTCACCTCCCAGGTCTGGCGTGCCTTCTGCTCGGCCCTGGGGGCACAGGTCAGTCTCTCCTCCGGTTTCCACCTCCTGACCAACGGCCAGACGGAGCGGGCAAACCAGGAAGTGGAAGCCATGCTCCGCTGCCTGACAACCACCAGCCCCACCTCCTGGAGCGACCAGATGCCGTGGGCCAAATACACCCACAACACCCTGGTCAACGCCTCCTCTGGTCTGTCGCCCTTCCGCTGTTCCCTGCCCAGGAGGTTGAGATCGCCGTACCCTTCGTCCAGGCCCACATCCGTCGCTGCCGGAGGACGTGGAGGAGGGCCCGCTCTGCCTTACTCCTAGGGGTGCGCCCGCACCCACATACGTCCCCAGACAGATGGTATGGCTCTCCACAAAGGACTTGCCCCTCAAGGTGGACTCCCGAAAACTCGCTCCCCGGTATGTGGGTCCCTTCCCCATTGTGTCAATCATCAACCCCTGTGCCGTACGCCTCCGTCTCCCTCCCTCCCTCCGTGTCCACTCCACCTTTCATGTGTCCCTGCTTAAGCCGGTGGTTTCCAGCCCTCTCTCCCTCCCCGCCAAGGCCCCACCACCCCCCCGCACCATCGGCGGTCACCCGGCCTACACAGTGCAGCGCCTGCTGGATGTGCAGCCCCGTGGAGGGGCCTCCAGTACCTCGTGGACTGGGAGGGGTACAGTCCGGAGGAACGCTCCTGGGTCCCCCGGAGACAGATCCTGGATGCCTCCCTCATCCGGGATTTCAATCGGACTCCAAATATCCGCCAAGGGCCATCCGTAGAGGGGGGGGTACTGTTAGACCCACGGCCTCCCAGCACCACTAGAGGCCGCTCTTGCCTCATCTGCAGCTCCCTCCTTGAGCCAATTGCACACACCTGGGATCAATTACCTGCATCACTTCACACAGTATTTAGTCTCCAGCTTCCCAGTCATTCATTGCCAGACCGTCAACTAGCTTACCCGAGTTGTACAGCTACTGGCTCCATTCCTAGTTCCAAGTTCCAAGCTCCTAGCACTTGTTTCAAGTCCCTAGTTTATGTCTCCTTGTTTCGTCTTCCCCTTACCTGCTTGCCTCCTCTCGTCGACCCAGTCTGGCCGTCCCTCTCCAGCCAGCCCGGTTTACCTGCATGTCTCCGCTCGTTGATCAAGGCTGTCCGACCCTCTCCATACAGCCCTGTTCCCCGTCTCTCCACCCGGATCCTGGACCCCTCCTCCCGGTCATCATCATCCCTGCCCAGCCCTGCTCCACCCCTACCTCACCGGGTCCCCCGGCCAGCTCCACCGTGTGGGCTAATAAACATCCTTTGTTTGCCTCCCGTCTCCCAGGGTCGTGCATTTGGGTCTCCCCTAGCCCTGGTCGTGACAGTTTAAACTGCACCGTCACCTCCAGACAAAACATCATTTGGACACGTCCAAGCCGCTTGAATTTTTCGATCAGGTATCGAGTATTCGAGAACCAGGTTCGAGTATCAGGGCAAGAAGAAAGTCATGGAAACGTCATGTATGGGCACCGAGAACACAAAGGCAGCGGAAGCGTCTATCAGGTCGCCCGACTAAAAGCCAAGCCTGGTAAGCTGCATACAATTGGGGAGAATTTAAATCTTCCTGCCACAAAAGTGATCGTGGGGGTAATGGGAGAGAGGAGTGCGAGCCAATCAACCTCATCTCATTGTCTGGTAACTCAGTCAAACGCAGGATTGAGGAGATGGCAGAGAACGTGTCAGAACGGCTGATAACGAGCGTACCAGAGAGTCGTTTATGGAAAATGGATATGTGGACCAGGCTAGTTGACCGGTCCAACTCTGACTCATTTGAGAATCTACCTTCCTACTCTACCTTTTTTCATTGTAATTTGAGATTGTTCATTGGTACATAAAGTTCACCTCAATTAAAACAGGCCATTTTCAAATTTTAGATCATTTATTACAAGTTTTTCAAACCCCAATTCATGAACGGAGAATCATGATTAGGAATCCAGGCAGAAAACAATAACTCTAAGCCTATATGGTGTGGGGATGGTGTGGTTTGAGCAGCCACACCTGTCCTGGGTCCAGGTAACTGGACCCAGGATTGGTGTGGCTGTACACCTGTTGCTCATCAGAGTAATTAACGAGCAGCAGGTAAAACCCTAATCCCCCCCCCATACACACACAGACACACACACACACACACAGGAGAGGAGCCCTTGTTATGACATGTGTCCATCTGCTCCAGGCTTGTTCCACCTTACCCACTCACCACAATAAACTTGTATTTTCAACTCCATCGTCTGTCTCTGTGCTGGAGAGCCCTGGAAACACCACTCGGGTGGGGTGGGGCAGGTGGATCTGCCAGAGCAATGTTTCATAATGTATTTCAAACTGAGTTGTGGTTTGAGAGTTTGATCCATTAGGAAGAGAAGAACCATCACCACAAATTTAAAAAAATCTGGATAATTTGTAACAAAATACTTATTATCTAAACATTTAAAACTCAATGAAAGGGGTAAAGGTTTAATTCAAATGTTTCTGTTTCTACTCTTTACACCAGGCTTGTTCAACTGGTGGCCTGCGGGCCAAAAGAGGCCCATGTATTACTGCGGACTGAATGAATTTGAAGGTTATTAACATTAACTTCAGAATAACCTGCTGCACAATTACCGTAGGATTACCTCAGAATTACCTGCCGCAAGGAATCTAAAGGTCCAACAGCCATGTGACTGTGAAAGCAGCGTGCACACCTGAGAGGACTTTGTCTGGAAATCATTTCAAGCTTGTCAATTGATTAGATCATTTGAAGAATATGAAAACAATTTTACTTTTTCTTTGTTTACCAGCTTGAAAATCATAATTTACACCAACAAGTTAATATCACCAGTATTACGAAAAATTATGAACTGTCTTTGGGATCTTTTCAAGGCCTTCGGCGTGCTTTGGCCTCCAAAGGACCGGGCAATATAATGGCCATTAAAGTGAGAATTCCAAGTGGGAATTTCAGGGAAGATCACTCTGACTAGGGTTTGCCGAGGTAACAGAACGATGCAAAGTTGCCTTTGCATCGTTTATTTATTGAAAAACACTCCAACTTGGATCCAAACTACGCTATGCTACTGATGCAAGACGGTTTGTAAACGATTTGTTCATAGTGTATAAATCTTTTAAATTAGTCGGGAGCCAGGGTCACTGCGACAAAAGAGTCATTCGTCTCGTTTTGTTTGCGACTCGGTATCTTCGGCCAGACGCAATCCCGACTACATCAACAATTTTGTAGTTAATTTGCTGCTGTTCGATCTGGAGATTAATAAATCCTCTCTCTCACTCTATATCTCTCCATCTTAATTGCTGGACAACAAGGCATTTTTTGGGGTTTGGATGCTAAATCAGTAATTAATTGATTGATGGCAATTTATTATAAAGTTTTTAGTTATTTTAAACTTTTTTTTGTAAGTATTTGACACATAACAAAAGCGAATAACGGCCCTAACGCATCACGTTTTTTACCAGTCATCTAATAATCAGGCGCATCAAACCTGCGACTAACTCACAACACAGGAATCAGATTCTTTCTTTGTGCCCTGACTCGCAGTTGACCCCTTCAGGGTTGAAGAAGAGAAAGCAGACTGAAATGAAGAGGCAGTAGGCCAGGATGCAGTAGACGAAGAAGAGCGAGTAGACCCAGATGCAGAGGACGAAGTAGAGGGAGTAGACTGAGATGCAGGAGATGAAGAAAAGGAATTAGATATTAGAGATGCAGTGGATGCAGCAGCATACATTGAGGATGCCGACAGCGACTGCCCCGCTGGCCTTGGGCGGTACTGCATCTGGGCGGGCGTGGCCCTGCCCTCCCTGTAGCGGAGCAGGTACTCAGGGTAGATCTGCTGCTTCTCAAACAACACAAAGATGGAGGGCGAGCGGACGTCATTCACACAGCTGTCGTAGAAGTGGGTGTGGCTGCCCTCCTTGGACGGGGGGCGCAGGTAGGTGGAGCATCCCAGGGCGTAGTCGCCCACTAGCACCCGGCACACCAGCAGCGTCTTGAGGCGGTCATCGCCCGTGTAGTTGTGGGAGTAGCTGGCGTCCCGGGCAAAGTAGCTGCCTGCCAGTGGGAAGAGGAAGTAGGAGGGCGGGGTCAGGGTGGAGATGCGACATAAAACCTCATGGTACTGTATCGATCATCGTTTCAAGATTCAAGATTCAAGAGGTTTATTCGTCACATACATTTACATACTTTCATATATAATATGCAGTGAAATGCCAATGCAACACAACCCGTGATTACGCACAAAATGTTCTGGACTAAACACAATAGCTACCTAAAATTTTCTACTTGACCAACTGATTCCGAAAATGTAATGTAGTAAGTAAGTTGAATAATATAGAATAAAATAAAATAAGATTAAAAAAAAATATTTGGTCAATAACAACAGTTCATCTCAATACTTTGTTATATACCCTTTGTTTGCAATGACGGAGGTCAAACATTTTCTGTAAGTCTTCACAAGGTTTTCACACACTGTTGCTGGTATTTTGGCCCATTCCTCCATGCAGATCTCCTCTAGAGCAGTGATGTTTTGGGGCTGTCGCTGGGCAACACGGACTTTCAATTCCCTCCAAAGATTTTCTATGGGGTTGAGATCTGGAGACTGTCTAGGCCACTCCAGGACCTTGAAATGCTTCTTACGAAGCCACTCCTTCGTTGCCCGGGCGGTGTGTTTGGGATCATTGTCATGCTGAAAGACGCAGCCACGTTTCATCTTCAATGCCCTTGCTGATGGAAGGAGGTTTTCACTCAAAATCTCACAATACATGGCCCCATTCATTCTTTCCTTTACACGGATCAGTCGTCCTGGTCCCTTTGCAGAAAAACAGCCCCAAAGCATGATGTTTCCACCCCCATGCTTCACAGTAGGTATGGTGTTCTTTGGATGCAACTCAGCTTTCTTTCTCCTCCAAACACAACAAGTTGAGTTTTTACCAAAAAGTTCTATTTTGGTTTCATCTGACCATATGACATTCTCCCAATCCTCTTCTGGATCATCCAAATGCTCTCTAGCAAACTTCAGACGGGCCTGGACATGTACTGGCTTAAGCAGGGGGACACGTCTGGCACTGCTGGAGTCCCTGGCGGCGTAGTGTGTTACTGATGGTAGCCTTTGTTACTTTGGTCCCAGCTCTCTGCAGGTCATTCACTAGGTCCCCCCGTGTGGTTCTGGGATGTTTGCTCACCATTCCTATGATCATTTTGACCCCATGGGGTGAGATCTTGCGTGGAGCCCCAGATCGAGGGAGATTATCAGTGGTCTTGTATGTCTTCCATTTTCTAATAATTGCTCCCACAGTTGATTTCTTCACAACAAGCTGCTTACCTATTGCAGATTCAGTCTTCCCAGCCTGGTGCAGGTCTACAATTTTGTTTCTGGTGTCCTTTGACAGCTCTTTGGTCTTGGCCATAGTGGAGTTTGGAGTGTGACTGTTTGAGGTTGTGTACAGGTGTCTTTTATACTGATAACAAGTTTAAACAGGTGCCATTAATACAGGTAACGAGTGGAGGACAGAGGAGCCTCTTAAAGAAAAAGTTACAGGTCTGTGGAAGCCAGAAATCTTGCTTGTTTGTAGGTGACCAAATACTTTTTTTACCGAGGAATTTACCAATTAATTCATTTAAAATCCTACAATGTGATTTTCTGATTCTTTCCCCCCATTCTGTCTCTCATAGTCGAAGTGAACCTATGATGAAAATTACAGGCCTCTCTCATCTTTTTAAGTGGGAGAACTTGCACAATTGGTGGCTGACTAAATACTTTTTTGCCCCACTGTATAGGGGATAGGCTTTTTATGTATAAACAGATATGTGCATTAAAGTGCCATGTGAATAAAGTGAGGTAGTGTGTGGAGATATACAGTACAGTATACAACAGTACGACGCAGCAATAAGGTAACACCGAACAGAACAGCAATACAGCACAGTATGCAGTAACCCAGAACAGTGATACAGTATGCAGTACAGTATGCTGCATACAGTACAGTTAGGTAGTGGAGACAATGTGTGTGACTCAGTGAGGACGCCTGGTGAGTTCAGCGTTGACAGTTCTTATGGCTTGAGGAAGAAACTCCGTCTCAGTGTCTCTGTTCTCGCTGTGTGACTGTGGAGGCTCTTGCCCGACTGCAGCAGCTGGAACAGCCCGTTGTTGGGGTGGTGAGGATCCTTCATGATCCTGCAGCTCTGCTTCTACACCTCCTGGTGTATAAGTCCTGCAAGGAGGGGAGGGTAGCTCCAGTGGTACGTTCACTGAACGCACCATTCTCTGCAGGGCCCGCCTGTCCTGAAAAGTACAGTTTCCCAAACCAGGCAGCAATGTTGCCTGTCAGGATGCTCTCCACCGCTCCACAGTAGAAGGACTTGAGGATCCTCAAGAGATCCGGAATTTCCTCAGCTGCCAGAGGTGGTAAAGACGCTGCCTCGCCTTCCTCACCAGAGTGTCTGTTTGTAAAGTCCATGTTAAGTCCTCTGTGATGTGGACTCCCAGGTACTTGAGCCGCTCACCCTGTCAACAGAAGTCCCATTAATCACCAAAGGCGCGTGCATCCTAGGTTGTAATCCACGCCTAAAGTCCACAATAAGCTACTTAGTTTTGCTGACGTTCAGGAGGAGGCTGTTGTCCTGGCACCAGAGTGACAGGTCAGTCACCTCCTCGCGGTAGGCCTTCTCATCGCCGTCGGTGATCAGGCCCACAACAACGGTGTCGTCAGCAAACCTGATGATGGTGTTGGAGCTGGACCTGGCCACACAGTTATGTGTGTACAGGGAGTACAGTAGGGGGCTGAGGACGCAGCCCTGGGGGGATCCTGTATTCAGAGTGAGGGAGCCGGACATGTGCTTCCCCACCCTAACCACCTGGGGCCGGGCTGAGAGGAAGTCCAGGATCCAGGCACACAGCGGAGTATACAGTCTGAGCTCCTGCAGCTTGACAGCCAGTCTGGAGGGGACTATGGTATTAAAGCTGAACTACGAGCCGTACGAGCATTCAGAAGCTCAGCAGATGGACATATCCACCCACGTTTTTCTGGTTTGGGAATATCCGAACTTACACCGTGGAAACGATGCTTGCGCTAACATGGCTACGAAGCTCACAGCCACTTCCGTAAACTCGCTGACGTCACTTGAACTTGATTGGAACATGTCCCAGTCAACGGCAGTCAGAGCGTCCTGAAGCGCAGCCTCTGATTGGTCCATCCACCGCTTCACTTCCCTCGTCACCACCAATTCTCGCACGATCAGAGGCCTGTAAACGGGAACCAGCGAAATCGTGGTGTGATCAGATTGCCTGAAAGGAGGGAGCGAAACGGTCTTGTATCCGTTCTTGTAAGGTGTGTAACAATGGTCCAAAGTTCTATCTCCCCTGGTGGCACACGTGATGTGTTGGTAGAAATTAGGCCAGAACTTTTTAAGGTTCACCCGGTTAAAGTCCCCAGTCACCACCACAGCCGGATCAGGATGTTTGTTTTGAAATCCACACAACACATCATACAGGTCTGATAGTGCTCGGCGTTCACTTGCAGTTGAATATAAACAGCTGTGGTGATGACTGTACTGAATTCCCGGGGGAGATAAAATGGACGGCAGGAGTCCTGATGTTGTTGGGGGGGCACTAGCGGTTGTTTATCATGAGGCAGATGCCTACACCCTTGGATTTGCCCGACTCCCTCGATCTGTCGGCGCGGAATACGGAGAAGAACTCGGCTGGACGAATGGCTTCATCTGGCACCAGCGGGTTCAGCCACGTCTCCGTCAGGCAGAGGATGCAACAGTTTCTCGTATCCCGTTGGAATGTAATCCTCACCGAAGTTCATCCACCTTGTTCTCCTGAGACTGAACGTTGGCAAGAAGGATGCTTGGCAGAGGTAGACGGTAAGGTTGCGTCCTCATTCTGACCCAATTGCCGTCTCGTTTGCCACGGTGCTTTCTCCGTGAGCCCGCCCGTGAACAGTGGCTCCATTGTTGTTGTTGTTGTTGTGTTGTTGTTGTTGTGTTGAGAGTGTTGGCACGTAAAAATCTCTCGCGGCCACTCTAGATCCACAGATAAAAGGCCTAAAGTTGTTCTTTCAGGGTTTTGCAGTGCAGCTCCGCGAGGCGTTTTCGGAGCCAGTGGATTGGCGCCCTGCCCCTGCCAGGTCCCTGCTCAGCGCGCCATTTGTGGGAGTTCCTGCCCACAGGTAAGGGTTTAGGGAGGGAGACAGAGTCTTTCTGGCCGCGGTGTGCCAACATGGCGAGAGTTTTATTCTCCATTTCATAAGGACATTTTTAAAGCTGTGTTGCAATTGACAAGATGGGACTTAAATGGGACAAGCTGTGTAGTTACAATGGATGGACTCCAGCAATGACATGCGAACGCAAAGGAATGCCTCTATGGTGGGCACCAAGGTGCAAAAGAGTGGAGGTGAGGCTGTTAAAATGCACTGTTATCATCCACCAAGAAGCCCTCTGTGCAAAGACATTCCAGCTTGGTGATGTGATGAACACTGTTGTGAAAACTATCAACATAACTCGAGCACGAGGAAAAGGAGCGCTACAGAGAATTTCAAGCTTTCCTATCTGATGTCGATGCTGAATATGGGGACCTACTCTACCATACTGATGTGCGCTGGCTAAGTCGCAGCTCTGTGCTGCAGCAGTTTTATTCCCTGAGATCAGAAATCAACCAGTTTTTGAAAGTGAAGGACCGACCTCTTCATGAACTGAGTGACGGTTGGCAGACCTGGCTTTTTTTAGTTGATCTTACTGATAATCTTAACACATTGAACAAGAGCCTACAAGGCAAAGACCAGCTCAGACCCAGGAACTGCTCTGTTGAGCGGCTATCCACAGCAGGAGACTGGGTGATGACAGTAGACCTCGAGAGGCAGCTGAAAATTCCATCACACGTCGCCCAGACTTTTTGGGACAAGACATCATCTTGGTCTCAGAGGCCACAAGACAGCTCATCCTACTGGAACTGACAGTGCCCTGGGAAGAGCGAATGGAGGAAGCACAAGAGAGGAAGAGGGCCAAGTACCAGGAGCTGGTGGAGGACTGCTGCAGGTGTGGTTGGAGGACCAGGTGCATGCAGTCTGCGGTTTGCAAGCTATTCCCTCAGCAAGGCCTATGGAGTGCTGGGCATTATGGGCCTGAAGAGGAAAAAAGCCATCAACAATAACGTGGAGCCAGCGGAAAAGGCGTCTGGATGGCTGTGGCTAAAAAGGGGTGACCAGTGGGGTAAGTTGCATGTTGCTTGGATACAGGCCGAGGCTTGATCAACCCTGGTTTGGGTCACCTGGACGAGGGTGTTTGTTGCAAGACCTGAAACACCCAATGACACCACAATACAACATTGATGATCTGTGTCCAAGTTTGACCATCAGAAGATGTAATTAAAACTGAAGAATCAACATCAGCTTCTCTCCCTACCTGACTTCTACCGGAGCTTGGAAAAAGGCAAGTTTCCTCTGAAAAGACGCCACGCAAGAATAATGATGAGTCTGTTCGGCTCAACATACGTACATATGTGAGCCAACATTTTCACTGTTAACTCTGAACAAGAGCAGATTGAAAACCAAAATGACCGACAGCCGTCTCTGTGATGTCCTTCTAATTTCAACCACCAAACTTTCTCCTGACCTGCAGGCCTTCAATCCAAAGCGCAGCATCACTGCTCCCAATGAGTACCACTGCAACGCTGTTTCCATTATAGGTGAGTTAAAAATATATTACAAAGTATTCATGCATTAAGCCCAATTACTTAATAAATTCAGTCAATTAAAGTTGATAACATTTTCTAACAAACGTTAGTTGATGTGTTAACAAGCCCAATAACTAATTTGCATAACAACTTGAAATACACCCATCCCCTTTTCCCCTTATTTCCCCCTTTTTACAGGACTGTGAAGGGGGATCACCATCCTGACTAAGAAGCAATCTGAGGCTGCTGTTTTGAGAATGTGCTGACAAACGTTTTTGTCACAAAATAAATGAAAACTCATTAATGGAAAGTTGTGATGTAGGCTGTTTTTTTTTCTTTAAGCATATTCAATTATCAAGCATAACCTACACACCTACATTTGATTAATTTTGCTAACTTTAATACACAAGAGGTGAGGGGATATACCTCACCTCAAGTGAGTGGCCCAGCCCTCGTATATTTTTCTGTATGTTGCCCTCAGTGAAAAATTTTGGACACTCCTGCCTTACCCTTATCGTATCCTACTGTATCGTATTGTATCCTACCCTATCCTACTGTATTGTATCGTATCCTACTGTATCGTATTGTATCCTACTGTACTGTATTGTATCATATTCTCCTGTATCATACTGTATCCTACTGTACTGTATTGTATCCTACTGTGTTTTACAACATAGTATTGTATCCTACTGTATTTTATGGTATCCTACTCTATCGTATTGTATCCTACTGTATCGTATTGCATCCTACTGTATCCTATCATATCATATCCTATTGTATTGTATCCTCCTATATTGTAATTAATCCTACTGTATTGTATTGTATCCTACTGTATCATATCATATCCACAGACACTCTGGAGAGAAAGGAGAGGCGGCGTCTTTACCACGTCAGGCAGCTGAAGAAATTCAGGGTCTCGGTGTCAACACTAAACTCACCAGAGGTCCTAACAAAAAGCACTGAGACACTCACACAGGCCTCACTGCCTTACTGTACTGTATGTAGCGTACTGTACTGCATACTGTATCACTGCTCTGGGTTACTGAATACTGTACTGCATACTGTATCACTGTACTGGGTTACTGCATACTGCACTGTATTGCTGTTCTGTTCGGTGTAGCTGTATTGCTGTGTCGTACTGTTGTACAGTATACTGTACTGTATATCTCAATACTCACTTTATTCACATGCACTTTACTGAAGAAGAAAGAAGAAACAGTCTTTATTTGTCACGCAACACACCACACTACAACACATGCTTGCACACACACACATACACATGCTTTGATGGTGGCCGGTGAAATGGTTCCTCTGCATTGAACCATCCTGGCTTGTCCTTCCTCCGGGGGCACAGCCAGGAGCAGTGGGCAGCGTACGTGGACGCGCCCGGGGACCAGGTGATAATTGTCCGTCGCTGGTCAGACGATGATGGGGGCATGTTTTTGGGGGGGGTCCTTACTGACGTGAGGTGGAGGAAACCCCATGTGAGCACGGGGAGAACATGCAAACTCCACACAGAAAGGCTCCTATTTGGGAGATAACCCACCGGAGCACGGTGCCAACAGCGCCCCAGGCGGGAATCGAACCCAGGACCTTCTTGCTGTGAGGCGCCACTGTGCCACATATATCTTGTCCTGCACATATCTGTATTTACAAATAGCCTATCCCATATCCTGGATCCTACTGTATCATATCGTATTCTACTGTATCATATCATATACTACTGTATTGTATCGTATCCTACTGCATTATATCGTATCCTACTGTATCAGAATCAGATTCGTCTTTATTGCCAAGGAAGCTTACACGTACAATGAATTTGTCTTGGTGTTCGGTACATACATGAAACATAAATGTAAAACAATAAGTAAAATATATAAGAATATATAAAATAAGGCAGGTTTTTTTTGTTTTTGTCTTAATAAAGCTGTAGAGTTTGTGCAGGAATGTGCAAATGTTCAGTAATGTTGGTGTTACCGTATATGCAATTTTCACATGGTCCAGAAGAATGAGGAATGTGCGTTAATGTAACGCATTGACAAAACCATTCAATTCAAGGTGTACAGGTCCCTGAAGTGTCAATGAGGGGAGGGGGTAAGGGTCCAATTCAGTGGGGTACCGGGCCTTGTGGATGAGGCCAGTTGCAGACGGGAAGAAACTGTTCTTGAGAGGTTTTGGCCTCTCACCACAAGAACAGTTTCCTACTGTATCCTACTGTATCATATCCTATTCTACTGTATTGTGTCATATCCTACTGTTCTGTATTGAATTGTACCCTAATGTATCATATCGTATCTTACTGTATTGTATTGTAGTGTATCGTATCCTACTGTATGATACAATACAACACCATATCCTCTTGCACTATATGGTACCGTACGTAAGCAGATTCCCTTTATCTATTCCATTTTATTTTATTTATTTATTTATTTATTTATTTATTTATTTATTTATTTATTTTATTTATTAAATGCACATATCTGTATATACATAGGCATATTCCTTCTATCTATTCCATTTTATTTCAATTTATTTTTATTGTATTTTATTCTTTATATTTTTATCTTATTCTATAAGTATTCCACTTACTGTATTACGTTTTAGGAGTCAGTTAGTCGGTCTATTAGAAAGGAATTTTCTACTTTTTATTTTATTTTATTTTTGTACTTTTTCCTAGGACATATTGTATGCTATCACCGGGTGCTTTGCATTACATTTCACTGCATATATGTATGGAAGTATGTATATGTATGTGACAAATACAAATCTTGAATCTTGAATCTTGAATCTTATTTTATTCTATACATTTTTATTTTATTCTATAAGTATTCGACTTACTGTATTACGTTTTAGGAATCAGTTAGTTGGTCTAGTAGAAAGAAATTTTCTTAGTAGCTACTATGTTCGGTCTAGGACATATTGTGTGTAATCGCCGGGTGCATTGCATTACATTTCACTGCATAAACTGTATGTATGAAAGTATGTATATGTATGTGACGAATAAATCTGTTGAATCTTGAATTGTACTGTATCTTGTTGTTTACTACTCTACCGTATACTATCGTAATGTATCATTTCGCACCGTAGTGTAACATACCATATCGACCTGTATTGTATAATTCTATCTATAAGTTGCAAGTTTATACGGAGTGCGGGAGACTCTCTCTTAGTTTTTTGGATTATGGATAATACCAACTGTATGAACCGGTGCCTGGGTGTAGTACCTCACCCTTCCCGTAGGCGGTGCCGTGTGTGCCGCAGATTCTCCAGTCCAGGTTGTTGCTACAGATGGCCTCGATGTGCTGAGCGCTGGTTCCATGGAACAGCTTCCTCTCCCTCACGCTAGAGCCGCCGTTGTTCCTCCTCATCAAGTCCTTTTGCCTTTAATGTCACATTTGAAACCATCATTTAATCATGAAAACTTCAGTAAACTGGAGGCCTAGCATTAGCATTAGCCATGTAGCAATGACTCTGATGTAGCAGCAGCAGCCTCTGGAATAGGGGGTGAGGGGAAAACAAATCGATTCACATAAGTATCGCAAGTTTTTCGTTATGATTTTGTAATACCTGAATCGATAGAATTCCTAATCAATCGCTTCGGTCAATCGGTCACTATTTGAGTCTTTGAGGAGGTGGAACAAAGTGACCGCAATTATTTTTGTAATCTATGTGTAACGTGACGTCATGTCCGTTTACGAGAAAAACAAAACCGAAGCGAGAAAGCAGAAAACGGCGGACAGTCCGAGACCCGGGGGGATACGACCTTCAGCTTCAGGTCCTGGAGCTCCATCTGCTGGTCTCATTATCTCATGTTCATCTTTTAGAACCTACATTTTATTAACCACTTTTCTATGCAGTATATGATGCTGCTGAAATAAAATTCAGACTGACGTGATGTGCAATGTTTTTGGAAATATGCCTCATGATATACAGTATCTGATATACAGTAGAATGGAATTGTTATACTTGTTGAATCGCAATACTTAAAGAGCGCAATACATATCAAATCTGAACCAAGTATCATGATAGTATTGAATTGGGAGATGAGGATATCTTCCCAGCCCTAGTCTGAAAGTCTGAAGAATCACATTTCGCTATTAATTTATGGATGTTTATTTGCGATTTTCGAACTTCTTCTTCTTCTTCTTCGGGCTGCTCCTGTTAGTGGTGGCCACAGTAGATCACCTGCCTCCAATACCTTCTGTTCTGCGCATCTTTCAAACTTACACCAACCGCCTACATGTCCTCCCTCAGCACCTCCATCAAGCTTCTCTTTGGCTTCCTCTTTTCCTCTTGCCTGGCAGCTCCACCCTCAGCCTCCTTCTCCCAATGTAACTCTCATCTCTCCTCCACACGTGTCCAAACCATCTCAATCTGGCCTCTCTCACTTTTCCACCAAACTCTCCAACCTGAGCTGTCCCTCTAACGTCCTCATTCTTAATCCTGTCCATCCTCGTCCCTCCCAATGAAAACCTCAACATCCTCAACTCTGCCACCTCCACTTCATCCACCTGCCTTTTAGTCAGTGCCACCACCTCTAAACCGTACAACATGGCTGCTCTCACTACCGTCCTGTACACCTTCCCCTTCACTCTTGCTGGAACCCTTCTATCACCGATCACTCCGGACACTCTTCTCCACCCGCTCCACCCTGCCTGTACTCTCTTCTTCACCTCTCTCCCGCACTCTCTGCTGCTTTGGATGGTCGACCCCAAGTACTTGAACTCATCCGCCTTCTCCACCTCCACTCCTTGCATTCTCAGCTTTTCTCCGCCCTCCCTCCCATTCAGGCACATGTATTGTGTCTTACTCCTGCTGACGTTCATTCCTCTTCTCTCTAATGCTGCCTCCACTTCTCCAGGCTCTCCTCCACCTGCTCCCTGCTCTCGCTACAGATCACAATGTCATCCACGAACATCATAGTCCACAGAGACTCCTGCCTGATTTCATCTGTTAATCATCACCACTGCAAACAAGAAAGGGCTCAGAGCTGATCCTTGATGCAATCCCACCTCCACTTTGAATGCCTTCGTCACGCCGACTGCACACCTTACTACTGTCTGACTGCCCTCATACATATCCTGTACCACTCTTAGATACTTCTCTGCCACCCCTGACTTCCTCATGCAATACCACACTTCCTCTCTCGGCACCCGATCATATGCTTTCTCTAAATCCACAAAGACGCAGTGCAACTCCCTCTGGCCTTCCCTGTACTTTTCAATCAGCATCTTGAAGCAAACATGTCATCTGTAGTACTCTTTCCTGGCATGAAACCATACTGCTGCTCGCTGATCCCCACCTCTCCTCTTAACCTAGCCTCCACTACCCTATCCCATAGCTTCATGCTGTGGCTGATCAACTTTATTTTTCTGTTGTAACTACAGCTCTGTACGTCTCCCTTACTCTTGAAGATGGTACCAGTACACTTCTTCTCCACTCCTCCGGCATCCTCTCCCTTTCCAGGATGGTGTTAAACTGTCTTGTTAGGAACGTCACTGCCATCTCACCTAAACATTTCCATGCTTCCCCAGGTTTGTCACCTGGGCCAACTGTCTTTCCACTCTTCATCTTCTTTAATGCTGTACTCACCTCATCCTCACTAATTTGCTGCACTTGTTGATCCACTATCCCCACATCATCCACTCTTCTCTCCCTCTCATTTTCTTCATTCATCAACTCTTCAAAGTACTCCTTCCACCTTCTCAACACACTCTCCTCACTAGTCAGCACATTCCCATCATTATCCTTCATCACCCTAACCTGCTGTACATCCTTCCCAGCTTGGTCCCTTTGTCTTGCCAATCGGTACAAGTCCTTTTCTCCTTCCTTACTGTCCAACCTCTCATACAACTCCTCGTACGCCTTTTCCTTTTCCTTTTCCTTTGCCACTTCTCTCTTCACCTTGCGCTGCATCAGCTTGTACTCCTGTCTACTTTCTTCATCTCTCTGACCATCCCATTTCTTCTTCCCCAACCTCTTCTGCTCGATGCTCTCCTGTACTTCCTTATTCCACCACCAAGAGTCCTTGTCTTCCTTCCTCTTCCCGCATGATACACCTAGTACCTTCTTGGCCGTCTCCCTCACCACTTCTGCAGTTGTTTCCCAGTTGTCTGGTATCCGTTCATTCCCACCTATCGCCTGCTTTACCTCTTCCCTAAATTGCACGCAACACTGCTCCTTTTTCCACTTCCACCATTTTATCTTTGGTTCTTCTTTCACTCTCTTCCTCTTCTTGGCCTCCAGAGTCATCCTACAGACCACCATCCCATGCTGCCTCGTAACACACTCCTCTATCAGAACTTTGCAGTCACTAATCTCTTTCAGATTGCACCTCCTGCATAAGATGCCTCCACTCTTGAATGTCACCCTGTGTTCCTCCCTCTTCTTGAAATACGTATTCACAACAGCCAATTCCATCCTTTTGGTGAAATCCACCAATATCTGTCCTTCCACATTCCTCTCCTTGACACCATACCTACCCATCACCTTCTTCTCACCCATGTCTCTGATCCCTTGGCCAACATGCCCATTGAGATCTACTCCAACGACCACTCCCTCTCCCTTGGGGACGCTCTCCACCACTACATCCAGCTCACTAAAGAATTCTTCTTTCTCTTCCATCTCACACCAAACTAAGGGGGCATATACACTGACCACATTCATTATAACCCCATCAATTTCCAGCTTCATGCTCATCACTGTCTGACACTCTGGTCACCTCCAAAACACTCTTGACATGTTCTTCCTTCAACACCATCCCTACCCCGTTTCTCCTGCCATCCACTCCGCGGTAGAAGAGTTTGTACCTGGCTCCGATACTCCTGGCCTTACTCCTCTTCCACCTGGTCTCTTGTACACATAGTACATGTACCTTCCTTCTCTCCATCATGTCAGCCAGCTCTCTCTCTTTACCCTTCATAGTGCCAACATTCCTACTCTCAACTCTACTCTCCTACCCTTCTTCCTCACCTGCTGTCTCCGGACACGACTTCCCCTTCTTCTTCTTCTTCGGGTGACAGAAACACAATTTCCGCTTGCACCCTGTTGGCTAACGCCACCAGTGGCAGTCGTTGTTAACCCGGGCCTCGACTGATCCGGTATGGAAATCAGATTTGCAGTCCGCATGTTTGATTTGCATGTTTTTTACGCCGGACGCTTTTCCTGACGCAACCCTCTCTATTTATCTTGGGACCTGCACTAATGATACATTGGCTTGTGCACCTCCAGTGGTTAGATTTCTTTGCGATTTGCGATTTTGTAACAATATTATCAAAGTATCAAATCACAAATATCAAGGTTCAAAAAAGTAGCTGTTTCCATGGTTTCAGCAAATACCACTTATAACTAGTGGGGGAAAGTAACTAAGTACAAGTACTTTGTTATTGTACCTTTTGAAGTATCTCTTACTTCAATACTATTCAGTTTCAGTTTTTAACTTTCACTCTAGTACATTTGTCAGTGTGATCTCTGGTGGCCACTGTGGGGGTCTGGAGCCCCAGGTTGGGAACCACTGTCTTAAGTCATCACTTCAAACTCATTTCACCTTGAATTTGGTTGTTTTTTTCACCTGTAAGAAAACTGAAGACAAATCTCCTCAAAGCTGAACAGTCTTGTTCAGATAACTGTGGCTCTAACGACATTCTAGCTTGTTAAGATTCGATTTGAGGAAGTGTTTGAAGGAACGTACAACTGGAAGCTTTCCCAGAGGGCTCGGTTCTGGATCCTGTTGATCCCGATGATCTGAGAGCCACCCATGGTCTTAGAAAATAGCTGCTCCACCTCCTGGTATTCCCCCAAGGAGCTCTGCAGTGGAACAATCTGGAAGAGACCATAATATTCCAATAATAATATGTGTGGAAAAATGATTATGATTATTATATCCACAACGCAGGAGATTCCCGACCAGACGCTCAATTAAAAGGTCCCAGTTTTCCAAAATGGGTATAAAGAAATGCACAAAGTTTCCCATTTTATAAAAGTAGTTTTAAAGGTTTTAATCTTTTTAGTCACTTCACACCAAATCCCACAATTGACAAGAACAAAGCAGAAGTCCATTCATTTCTATGGAGAGTCAGATCCGCCCACAATGCCATAAGTCCCGCCCCCTCTGCGTTGCGGAATTTCGTCCCGAGGCTCCAGGATGCGTTAAAATTTTCTCTTGCGACATGTTCGGGCCCGACACTTTGACCGGAAGTTACTTCAGTCAAGGTTTCTCTATTGTAACTGGATTTAAACAATGTAAATATGTCACATACTGTATATAACATAACAAGGTTATTAATGTTAACCTTGGATGTCACGATTAATAAATTTTTATATCAGTGAATTGTTGGTATTTTTTTTATTCATTTCACACTTTGAAAATTCTATAAAAAGGGAACTTTAAACACTCATGCATGGAACTTGATGAATGCCTAAATGTTCTCTCTTTCCCCTGAGATATTATGGGAATGCGCAATCCAAACGCAGTTCATCCGGCCACTAGGGGGGGGGGGGGACAGGATCACACCGTCGGAAGCAATTACGGATTCGGTGTTGTTACGGGGGTATGCTGAGTGAACCCAGGTGCAGAGAACAAGGCAGAGGCGAGGTGGCAAAAATAGAGGTTTACTCAAAACAAGTACAAAAACTGGCAAAAACAAATAAGAAGTCTCGGGAGCTTGGCACAAGAGTGTTGTCATGAGGTTAGACAAACCCAAGACTGAGCGCCCGAGGACACAAACGACGAGGGTCTAAATAGGGACGACCAAACGAGACACGGGTGAAACATATCACCTAATGAGGCAGGGTAATCAGGAACAGAAATAGGTGAAGCAGAGCAACCTTGAAAAGGCAGTACTGGCGGCATCTAGTGGCTGATGCTGGTAGGACCCGGGCGAACCCTGACAGGTGTAAAGCGAGCTTTACTTGTTTTCCCTGTAGGACTGCGTTGCAACTCAATGAGACGCTGCAGCAGAATGGTAAGTTTCTCTGCAGTAAAGCCACAATTGAGGAGTTTGCAAATGAAGGAACTTTTATTTCAGTTATCATTGAGGTGGTGTGTTGTGTTGAATACCTTGTAGCCAGTGTCGGGGGTCTGCGCCCGGTCCCAGTGTCCTGGCAGAGCCTGGAACCCGGACAAAGTGGCCCCTGGCCTCCGACTGGAAGAAAAGCAAACAGATCTTAAGGATCACGTGTCCAAATAGGACTCAGCTGGGGTTGGGGGTTCCATTCCTTCTGGGGTCTAGGACAGTGTTTTTAACCGCTATAATGCATCCATAATGCAATATTCATCCATCTATTCATCCATCCATTCATCTATCCAACCATCCATCTATCTATCATCAATCAATATCAATATTGATTCTATGAATTTATACCCAGACGCAGTAGTATCCAATCTGATGCGTAATCAGCGTCACCTTGTTTTTTTAGCCGCCACATCGGCTGCAGAGACGAAGACGGGCCGCCTCCGGACCTGCTTCTTGGTGCCATACTGCTCATTAGT
The DNA here is from genome assembly GCF_960531495.2 of Zeus faber. Lineage (NCBI taxonomy): Eukaryota > Metazoa > Chordata > Actinopteri > Zeiformes > Zeidae > Zeus > Zeus faber. Next base: position 2,645,899 of record NC_137208.1, read on the forward strand.
CTGTACCATGTCTGCGCAAAAGGAAAAGAAAGACTGAAGTATTGAAGAGAAAGTACTGAGGTAGCAAATACTTAAGATATTCTTGTGATCGAGAAGTACAGACTGAATTCTCCTGGGCAGCTGGTCAGGGCTTAAGGAAGTTTTAACTCCCATTCATGAAACGTGGTAAATGTCCAGCTGTTGTTCTGGAAATAAAAAAGCTCTCCTATTTTCCCCCACAAATTATGGGATAAAAAAGCAGACGCAGTTCATCCGACGGAGGATGGGAGGATCCGGGAGGGCTGTCGGATGGCATTTTGTGAAGTGGATACTGTATGAAGTCGGCTTTAATGGTTTGGCCCACTGGACTGCATTGAAGCTAATTGGTTGGGTGATATATTAGTACAATATCGACCTTGTGATATGAGACTAGATATTGGTATAATATCTGATTGGTTCATCATTCAGTAAGTCATCCCTCGCTTCCTGTCGTTCATCGTTCGGGAAGTCCTGACTGTCCACTCAGTAGGGTGGTCTCCTTGTGAGTCTTCAGACAGCTGTCAAGGCCGATCCGACATCCACATATTTTTGTGCAGTGTGGGCAGGGTGAATGGTGTTGGCTTGTGGTGGTTGGGTGTTCTTGTCTCTCTCCTTGCGGTGCTGCAGCTAAATTCCTGCGGCAAGGCGAAGTTCCCTTACATGTTAGGCTTCCTCCATGCCATTTTTCCAGGAGCCAATCCTCTGCAATGTCCTCCCAGTTGTATGATGTAATGCCAAATTTCTTCAGTCTGGTCTTGATAATGTCCCTGAAATGTTAATTTTTTTCCCCACCAGGGGCTCATTGACCTTCCTTCAGCTGGGAATCCAGGATCTGTTCAGAGAGGTGTGTGTTGGATATGCGGATGACACAGTCTATCCATCGAAGTGGGTTAGTGAGGCTCGTCTTGTTGGCTTGCTCCAGAACTCTAATGTTGGTGCCTCTGTCCTCCCAGCTGATCCTCACAATACTCCGTCAGCATCTTTGGTGATGTTGTTGTTCGAGGGCTCTCGTGTGTCTGGCGTAGGCTCCACCGGCAGAGCTCAGCTCATGGCCGATCTCAGAGTCCATGTCAGCGTTTGAGGAAGGGAGGCCGCCAAGGTAGGGAAAGTTGTCAACATTTTCAAGGGTGGTATCATCCACTTTTAGGGTTGGCTGGGTAGATGGCTGGTTGGGTGCTGGTTGATGTAGGACCTGGGTCTTTCTGATGTTTAAGGCTAGGCCTAGGGCTCTGTAAGCATTGGCAAATGTGTTCAGGATCCACTGGAGGTCTTCTGCAGAGTGTCCTGCAAAGTCATCCTCACCTCTATGAGGTGAAAACCTCCCTCGTTCACCGTGCGTCACACCAACTGCACCAAACTGAACGACTATTTTTACCGAGCGACTTGTCGAGAACCTAATCTGGAAAAACAGTTGAACCTGGAATCACTTCTGGTACACTCCATGACAAAAAGTATGTGGAAACCCAAACACCACACCCATATGTGTTGAACATTTTGTTTCCAAACCATGGGCATTAGTATGGAGTTGCTTTATGGACCTTGCTTTGTGCACAGGAAACAGAACATGGCCTTCTCCAAACTGCTGCTGCAAAGTTGGAAGCACACACTTCTCTAGAATGTCACTGTTTGCTGTAGCATCAAGATTTCCCTTCATGGAATAAGGAGCCATTCCCAAAGCGTTTTAATGCAGATGCTTGTCTAGAGATTGTACAGCTGTATGCTTGATTTAATGCACCTGTTAGTACATACTGTTGACTGTGTAATGCAGTTCTCACTTTCTAAGGGAAATGTGTTGCTTTTCTGCTGGAACTGATCAATTAGATAAATTAGCCAATGCAGCCTTGGAATGTGGATCTTGCAACAAAAGGGATGGCTTCCATGATTTTTTTTTCTTTAAACATTTTCACAGCACAACGTAGAGAGCGGTTGACAAACACTCAGCAGTTAAAAGTAGCAGTTGTAGTATATAGTACACTTATCAGTTAATAGTAGTGTACTAGTATAAGGTAGAAGTATGGAATAAATTGAATAGTCCTGGGTAATCACCATGGATGCTGAGCTTGTAGGACTGGGACCCTGCAGTGAACTCCACCGGCTCCTGCTCGTCATTCAGGAACTTTAGCTCCAGTTCTGCACTGCTGACACTTGCCTGAAAAACAAGTACTCAAGAGTTTTTACTGCAGCACCAGTACAAATTGCTCTAGTAAAAGTAAAAGTACCACCCCGACATTTCTACTTCCACTAAAGTAAAAGTAAGTGCTTGATGATCACGTCTCCTCGCCATGAACATGGAACTTACGTTGAAATCCTCTCTTCACTCCTGATCTTTGGTGATTCCGATCCACTCTACTAACATTAATGACTGTCAGTCTGCTTTACAAATTCCTGTAATTATAAACCATAGACCCAAATCATGTAACTTCCCTGTAACATGCAGGAATCAAAACAATTTATTACCGGTTCGGACTTCAGACCCCCACAAAACCATACACCTGGAACAATAAAAATGGCTTTATTAAACATCGGATCTCTAACTAATAAGTAATTTTTAGTTAATGAGCTTATAAGTACCCATAACCTGGATTTCACTACTGACTGAGACCTGGCTGGAATGCAGTGGCCCAGTTGCACTCATTGAGACAGCAAGTCCTAATTTCAAATTCATCCAAACCACTGGAGCTGATAAGAGAGGCGGTGAAATAGCTGCTGTCTTCTCTGATATCTATACCTGCAAGGAAAACCTCCTCGGAGAATTCACGTCTTTTGAACACCTTGCTATATCTATAAACTGCAGTGCTCCGACCTTAATCATTACTGTCTATCGGCCACCAAAACCAAAATGTGGCTTTCTTGATGAATTCTCTGAGCTACTGTCCAAAGCCTCCACTGATTATGAATTATCTCCGGTGATTTTAATATTCATGTTGACAATCAAATAGATCCAGATGCTCAACACTTCATTAGCCTATTAGAGGCATTTGACCTCACTCAGCACGTTTCTGGACCCACCCACAATAAGGGGCATACTCTGGACTTGGTCATATCAAAAGGACTTAATAGACAAAGTGGATATTATATGTGGAGTGCCCCAATGTTCGATTCTGGGCCCATTATTGTTTAACCTCTATATGCTCCCACTTGCACATATTGTAAAGAAACACAAAATAAAATACCATAAGTATTGCAGATGATTCACAACTGTACATATCCCTATCTCCTGATAACCTACACCCCATACACTCCCTCACTCAGTGTATTAATGATATTAATGCATGGATGTCACAGAACTTTTTACAACTGAATAAAGACAAAACAGAAATATCTATCTTTGGTGCAAAGGCTCAAAGACAGAAAATAGCAGTTCATCTCAGTTATCTGTCTCTGGAGAGCAAGAATGAAGCCAGAAATCTGGGTGCAATCATAGACAGTGATCTAAATTTTAAGAACCATATCAATCACATCACAAAATCAGCCTTCTACCATCTAAAAAACATTTCAACATTTAGAGGCTTCTTGTCAAAAGCAGACTCTGAAAAATGAATCCATGCATTCATAACAAGCAGATTGGACTACTGTATTGGCCTATTCACTGGCCTCCCGAAATCAGCTGTGCAGCGGCGACAGTTGGTCCAAAATGCGGCTCCACGCGTTCTCTCTGGGACGAAAAAGTTTGAAAACATCACACATGTTCTTAGATCTCTACATTGGCTCCCTGATAAAACCAGGATTGATTTTAAGATTCTGCTACTTGTATATAAAGCTATAAATGGCCTTGCACCTCAGTATATAACATAAATGCTAATTATACACGAACCAGCAAGAATTCTCGGGTCCACAGGCAGTGGTCTTTTACCTATCCCTCGTACCAACTCTAAAGCAGGGGAGGCTGCTTCTGTATCTATGCTCAAAGTAAATGCCTGAGCACCTGAGAGAGGCCCCCACACGATACACTTTTACAACCAGGCTAAAAACCTTGCTGCTCACTACAGTCTATGACTGAATTGTGTGTGTGCGTGCGTGCCTGCGTGTGTGTTCTGCATGTTGTGAGATTTGTTTATTCTGCATGACTGGGCTTATCGTGGTACAGACATTTTATATATTTTCTTTGATTGTATTTCTCTGTAAAGCATAGTGTGTTGCCCTGGTATGAAATGTGCTTTATAAATAAAGTCAGATTTGACTTGACTTGATGTTTAATGATGTTAAATAGGCAGAGTAGAGTAGAGCTACAGTAGAAGCAGAGTAGAGTAACAGTGGACTCACCGGCGGGGCGTACTGACTCCAGTTCCCCAGCTCGTCCTGCCAGTACCACACCCACTCCGTGGTGAGGAAGAATGTGGGATGGAGGACAGAGGAGGCGGTGGAGAGACGCCGCACCTTCCTCAGCCCCTGGGTCAAGGTGTCGAAACACACCGGCTCCACACCCCGACTGATGGATGGATGGATGGAGGGATAGAAAGAGTAGTGCTGGGTTAGAAATAAAGTATACTTCCAAAGGTATGTGGGTAGGTTGGTAGACAGGGAGGTTGGTAGCGGGTAGGTTGGCAGACAGGTAGGTAGGTTGGTAGACAGGTAGGTAGGTAGACAGGTTGGTCAGTAGACATGTAGGTCAGTAAACAGGTAGGTAGACAGGTAAGTCAGTAGACAGGTAGGCCGGTAGACAGGTAGGCCGGTCGACAGGTAGGTCAGTAGACATGTAGGCTGGTAGGTAGACAGGTAGCTGAGTAGACAGGTAGGTAGACAGGTAAGTTGGTAGACAGGTAGGTATGTAGACAGGTAGGTCGGAAGACAGTTAAGTAGGTAGACAGGTAGGTTAGTAGACAGGAAGGTAGGTAGACAGGTAGGTAGGTAGACAGGTAGGTTCCAGATACATTCAAGTTGCTTCTGTAATGTTGAATGTGTATTATCATTGAAAGTGGACACATGTGACTCTACCTCTACTTCTACTATACTGTACTATACTGTACTGTACTCAACTTTATTATATTACACTCTACTATACCTCTACTATACTATACTGTACTATACTATATTATATTACACCATACTATAGTACATTATATGATACTATACTATACCTCTTCTATACTACACTATTCTATTTTATATTACAGTATATTATACTATACTATACTATACTATATAATATTATACTACTATACCTCTACTGTACTATATTGTACTATACTATAATTAACTACACTATGCCTCTACTATACTATACTCTACTATAGCTCTACTATACCCTACTTCTACTCTACTCTACCTCCACTCTACTTCTACTCTTTTATACCTCTACTCTACTCTACTATACCTCTACTTTACTATACCTCGACTATACTATACCTATACTCTACTTCTACTGTACTCTAGTATACTCTACTATACTTCTACTCTACCTCTACTCTGCTCGACCTCCACTATATTCTACTATACCTCTACTCTACTATACCTCTACTCTACCTCTCTACTTCTACCTTCCTATCTTCCTAACTTCTACCCTACTATACCTCTACTCTACTCTCCTTCTCCTCTACTTTACTCTCCTATACTTCGACTCTGCTCAACCTCTACTCTACTCTACTATACCTTTATTCTACTATACATCTACCTTATAATACTTGTACTCTACTATACCTCAATCCTACTATACTTCTACTCTACTATACCTGTACTCTACATCTCTACTTCTACCTTCTTATCTTCCTAAATTCTACCCTACTAGACCTCTACTCTACTTCTCCTCTACTCTACTATGCTTCTCCTTTGCTCAACATCTTCTCTACTTATACCTCTAGTTTACTCTACTGTACTCTACTATACTTCTACTCTGCTCAACCTCTACTCTACTCTACTTATACCTCTACACTACTTTACCTCAACACTACTCTACCTCTACTCTACTATACCTCTACCCCACAATATGTCTACTTTACTATACCACTTTTCTACTACACCTCTACCCTACAATACTTGTACTCTACTATACCTCTACTCTACTATACCTCTACTCTACCTCACTTCTTCTACCTTCTTATCCTCCTAACTTCTACTCTACTATACCTCTACTCTACTCTACTTCTCCTCTACTGTACTCTATTATACTTCAACTCTGCTCAACCTCTACTCTACTTGTACGTCTACTCTACTATACGTCTGTCTACTCTACTATACCTCTACTCTACTATACCTCTACCCCACATTTCAGCTACTCTAATATACCACTATTTACTATACCTCTACCCTGCAATACTTGTACTCTTCTATACCTCTACTCTACCTCTCTACTTTTACCTTCTTATCTTCCTAACTTCTACCCTACTATACCTCTACTCTACTTCTACTCTACTCTACTATACTTCTACTCTGCTTGACCACTACTCTACTTATACCTCTACTCTACTCCACTATACCTCAACCCTACAATACTTCTACTCTACTATACCTCTACTCTACTATACCTCTACTCGAGTCTACCGCTCTACTTCTACCTTCTTATCTTCCTTACTTCTACCCTACTATACCTCTACTCTACTTCTACTCTACTATACTTCTACTCTGCTTGATCTCTACTCTACTATACCTCTACTTTACTATACCTCGACTATACTATACCTATACTCTACTTCTACTGTACTCTAGTATACTCTACTATACTTCTACTCTACCTCTACTCTGCTTGACCTCTACTATATTCTACTATACCTCTACTCTACTATACCTCTACTCTACCTCTCTACTTCTACCTTCCTATCTTCCTAACTTCTACCCTACTATACCTCTACTCTACTCTCCTTCTCCTCTACTTTACTCTCCTATACTTCGACTCTGCTCAACCTCTACTCTACTCTACTATACATTATTCTACTATACATCTACCCTATAATACTTGTACTCTACTATACCTCTATCCTACTATACTTCTACTCTACTATACCTGTACTCTACCTCTCTACTTCTACCTTCTTATCTTCCTTACTTCTACCCTATATACCTCTACTCTACCTCTACTCTATTATACCCCTACTCACATCATGGATTCCCTCGCTAAACATCATTATATCAACATTTTCACAATGATCAGTTACTCAAAACATTCTTCACATCAGTCCAACTGTAAACTCATCCCTCAACAGGAGCAGGAGGTCCTGGGGCTGTACCTGCAGGTTCTACAAGGGTCGCAGAAGTCCAGCTCCACCTGCTGGCCGCCGGGCAGCGCGGCCCAGCTGCCCTGGTCCTGCACCTCCCAGCGGTACGGCAGCACCTCGTGGGCCTTGTAGCACTTCTCTGAAAAGACACAATCAATAAGCTACTGACGGTCTGTCACCCCGGCAACTTGTTCCTTATTTCCTGTTTCTACCCGCTTACTTCCTGTTTCTAGACTCTTGCTTCCCTTTTCTAGTCTCTTACTTCCTGTTTCTACCCTCTTCCTTCCTGTTTCTACTCTTACTTCCTGTTTCTAGCCTGTTAGGAGGCTAGATTTTAAGGTGTTTTAGGTCTTAATCATTTGCCCCATTGGAATGCATTGAAGCCCTGTGAGAAGCTTCTCAGCAGTGATAAATGACGGAAGCAACATTTGAATGAATTGATCCTTTCAGGCTGGATGAATATGATGTTGTGGAACTTACCACCATTTCGACAGTGACCCTTGATGAAGTACAGACAGATCTCCGTTTTATCTGAAACACAAACAGGAAATGTTTAATTATGTCTATCATTGTTTAGGAAGGGAGGTCGGAGGTAGTGGAGGAAGGAAAGAGAAGTAAGGAAGGACGGAAGGAAGGGAGAAAAGGAGGGAAGAACAGGAGGGTAGCAAGAAAGAAGGGAAGGGAATAAGAAGGAAAAGATGAAGGCAACGTGAGGAGAGGAAGAAACAAAAGGAGGAAGGGAAGGAAAGAGAAGGAAGGAAGGAAAGAGGGAAATGAAGGAAAAGTTGCACGACATACAGGAAGTATGTAGAACTCTCATTCAGTAGAAATGTTGAATGTGCAGCTGCTGTTCTTCTGTTTTCTACGTGCACTACGAGCTGCCGCCACTAGGGGGCAGGGAGTTTGTTCCCACAGTCGGATCCGTTTTTGGCTTAAGAAACAACCTAACAGGTGTTTTTACCTTTACCAGTCGGCGCATTTCGGTTTCGTTTTGGTCTTCCGTCGGGTCCACAGACATCCCCGCTGGCGTTAGCATCCCCACTGGCGTAAGCATCCCCACTGGCGTTAGCATCCCCGCTGGCGTTAGCAGCCGGAAAGCGGGCATTTTGCTTCTGTTTGCCGCTCTCCTGCCCCCTGTGGTCGCGGCGTGCCAGCACCTGCTTGTTTGCGTAAACGGCCTGCATGGCGTGCATCAGCACAGGGGGGAGCCCGCGGCGGCGCAGCGCCTCGAACGGCTGCGGCTCGAAGAAGTCGTGAGAGCGGCAGCAGTCGCAGGTGACGTCGCGCAGGTACCGCTCGCAGATGTGCATCCTGCTGCAGCTTTCTCCGTCCTGGCATCCGCCCTGCGCTCCGTCACCGCTGTTGTTGTAGTCGTGGCACACCTGGTGGGCGGGGCCGGGTCCGACAAGACAAAAATGAGGGTGTTATGAACAGACGTTTTCCAGCTAGTTGTCAAAGCTTCTTCTCCCTAGTTTGTGATGCAAGAGAGCGTAAGAATGTTTTTAATGCCTCGGGGTCCGGAGTGACTCCCTAAAAAGAGTTTCAGCTCATGAGGAGCGGATCCCCTCTGGGTTTGAGGGACGTGACTCGCAGTCCAGGACTCTCGACTCTTCATTCGAGATTTGAGTCTCCGTTCAGCCTCCGAGTCACGCAACTCTGTTGCCGGAGTGACTCACGACTCCTGAGTCGTGGAAAAAAATGATGGTACGCTACTAACAAATCGTTTGCATTTCGTCTTGCATCGCACATTTTTATGGAAGGAATTCTGTTTCACAATTCACAAACAAATGTGATGAAATCCACAAATCTGTAGGGACATTTGTGGAGGCAAAAACAAATCTTTTAAATGACTCAGGAGTCTGGAGTCCCTCTGTAAAGAGAGGTTCGTTCGGGTGGAGTCGGCAACGAGTCACACAGGCTTCAGCCTGTGTGACTCATTGCGCGTGCATCTCAGCCCCAAACTACACCTGGCGCACAGGGCGGGGTGGAGCGTGGTTTTTCACCAGGCCACACCGACTTCGCGGTGAAGCTCCCCAGACGGGTCGATGTTGTCGCAGGGAGAGGAGGAGTATCGACACAACGGCCATTTAAATCTCTTTCTAACACACAGTTTGACCACCAATGGGCTTATTAGTTACTGTGTGAAAAGTATAAAACAATCTTTCTGATTTCTGCTTGTTTATAAATGACAGGAAAAACATGTCGATCTTGTTTGGACTGTCTCACAACAGTGAAACAAGGTCTTGCAGTTATCCAGTTAAAAGCTGTAAAATACAGTAAATGTTTTCATAGTCGTCTGCCATAAACAACCTTGAAATAACAATTGAAATGTGCGCTACAACTGTAATTGTTGTGCTTGGTCGGTGGGATGTGTTGGTGCTGCGTTGCACTGCTTCTACATATTACATGTATGTTGTTCTCCGTATTTAAATACACAGGGTAGTGGATCAATAAGCAAATACGACAGCAGCTTCAGTCTCTGCGACAACATGTTCATGTGCAATGCTGACGTGAGCAGTGGAGCCATAGCAGTGGATCAACATGGATTCAAAAGGAAGCGGCATTTCCCGTGCGCCACGGCAGTACGCTGCACCGACGCCTCTGGTGCCTTTCTACCGTAAAGCCTCGTGGTGAATCTTCTACTGATTCCTGAGGGTCAATAACTTGTTATTCAGTAATTCATGTGTAAATGTTGTTTACACATGAACTCACCATAGACTGTGTAATTACTTAGTAAGTTTTCCTGTCTATTGAATCACGTTTTGTATATTCTGTATACTGTCCATTTCTGTTCTTTAATTTTTGGCTATTTGTGTATTTTTAAATAGTATTTCATATTTAATTGTATTATCTTATAAGTTTTCATTTTCACACTGTTAAGCGTTTCTTTAGGCTCATTGTCTGTAGAAAATGTCTAAATCCTACTGGATGGGACTGATTTACTCTATGCATTCCACCAAAATAAATAACTGTGAGAGAATTAAATGATTTTTGGGAGAATTCCATCCACAACTCAGAGTCAAGCCGGCTCTTCCGACTTGTTACACCGACTGAACCAAACGACATAAATTGAACAACTTTTGACTCGTAAAGGCCCGACTCCCCACCCAAAATGAGCCCAACTTTTGTTCTTGGCGACTCACCGGGGGCAGCAGAAAGGTGTCGCACTGCAGCAGCAGCGTGCGCAGCTCGTCTTGGTCCAGATCCCCCAGATCATGTTCCGCCAGAATCCGAGAGTTGTGCTCTGAGCGCAGGTCGTGGGAAAAGTGGCATTTTCCCCTGGATTCAAGTGGGAAATTCAGGATTCAAAACCTGACTACTGGACTTCTATTTGTCCAACCAGGTGTAGATCAATAACTACTGGACTTCTAGTTGTCCAACCAGGTGTAGATCAATAACTACTGGACTTCTAGTTGTCAAACCAGGTGTAGATCAATAACTACTGGACTTCTAGTTGTCAAACCAGGTGTAGATCAATTACTACTGGACTTCAAGTTGTCAAACCAGGTTTGGATCAATAACTACTGGACTTCTAGTTGTCAAACCAGGTGTAGATCAATAACTACTGGACTTCTAGTTGTCAAACCAGGTGTAGATCAATAACTACTGGACTTCTAGTTGTCAAACCAGGTTTGGATCAATAACTACTGGACTTCTAGTTGTCAAACCAGGTGTAGATCAATAACTACTGGACTTCTAGTTGTCAAACCAGGTTTGGATCAATAACTACTGGACTTCTAGTTGTCAAACCAGGTTTGGATCAATAACTACTGGACTTCTAGTTGTCAAACCAGGTTTGGATCAATAACTACTGGACTTCTAGTTGTCAAACCAGGTGTAGATCAATAACTACTGGACTTCTAGTTGTCAAACCAGGTGTATATCAATAACTACTGGACTTCAAGTTGTCAAACCAGGTGTAGATCAATAACTACTGGACTTCTAGTTGTCAAACCAGGTTTGGATCAATAACTACTGGACTTCTAGTTGTCAAACCAGGTTTGGATCAATAACTACTGGACATCTAGTTGTCAAACCAGGTGTAGATCAATAACTACTGGACTTCTAGTTGTCAAACCAGGTGTAGATCAATAACTACTGGACTTCAAGTTGTCAAACCAGGTTTGGATCAATAACTACTGGACTCCTAGTTGTCAAACCAGGTGTAGATCAATAACTACTGGACTTCTAGTTGTCAAACCAGGTTTGGATCAATAACTACTGGACATCTAGTTGTCAAACCAGGTGTAGATCAATAACTACTGGACTTCTAGTTGTCAAACCAGGTGTAGATCAATAACTACTGGACTTCTAGTTGTCAAACCAGGTGTAGATCAATAACTACTGGACTTTTAGTTGTCAAACCAGGTGTAGATCAATTACTACTGGACTTCAAGTTGTCAAACCAGGTTTGGATCAATAACTACTGGACTCCTAGTTGTCAAACCAGGTGTAGATCAATAACTAGTGGATATCTAGTTGTCAAACCAGGTGTAGATCAATAACTACTGGACTTCTCGTTGTCAAACCAGGTGTAGATCAATAACTACTGGACTTCTAGTTGTCAAACCAGGTTTGGATCAATAACTACTGGACTTCTAGTTGTCAAACCAGGTGTAGATCAATAACTACTGGACATCTAGTTGTCAAACCAGGTTTGGATCAATAACTACTGGACTTCTAGTTGTCAAACCAGGTGTATATCAATAACTTGTGGACTTCTAGTTGTCAAACCAGGTGTAGATCAATAACTACTGGATATCTAGTTGTCAAACCAGGTGTAGATCAATAACTACTGGACTTCTAGTTGTCAAACCAGGTTTGGATCAATAACTACTGGACTTCAAGTTGTCAAACCAGGTTTGGATCAATAACTACTGGACTTCTAGTTGTCAAACCAGGTGTAAATCAATAACTACTGGACATCTAGTTGTCAAACCAGGTGTAGATCAATTACTACTGGACTTCTAGTTGTCAAACCAGGTGTAGATCAATAACTACTGGATATCTAGTTGTCAAACCAGGTGTAGATCAATAACTACTGGACTTCTAGTTGTCAAACCAGGTTTGGATCAATAACTACTGGACTTCAAGTTGTCAAACCAGGTTTGGATCAATAACTACTGGACATCTAGTTGTCAAACCAGGTGTAAATCAATAACTACTGGACATCTAGTTGTCAAACCAGGTGTAGATCAATAACAACTGGATATCTAGTTGTCAAACCAGGTGTAGATCAATAACTACTGGACTTCTAGTTGTCAAACCAGGTGTAGATCAATAACTACTGGACTTCTAGTTGTCAAACCAGGTGTAGATCAATAACTACTGGACTTCTAGTTGTCAAACCAGGTGTAGATCAATAACAACTGGATATCTAGTTGTCAAACCAGGTGTAGATCAATAACTACTGGACTTCTAGTTGTCAAACCAGGTGTAGATCAATAACTACTGGACTTCTAGTTGTCAAACCAGGTTTGGATCAATAACTACTGGACATCTAGTTGTCAAACCAGGTTTGGATCAATAACTACTGGACTTCTAGTTGTCAAACCAGGTTTGGATCAATAACTACTGGACATCTAGTTGTCAAACCAGGTGTAGATCAATTACTACTGGACTTCAAGTTGTCAAACCAGGTGTAGATCAATAACTACTGGACTTCTAGTTGTCAAACCAGGTTTGGATCAATAACTACTGGACATCTAGTTGTCAAACCAGGTGTAGATCAATTACTACTGGACTTCAAGTTGTCAAACCAGGTTTGGATCAATATCTACTGGACTTCTAGTTGTCAAACCAGGTGTAGATCAATAACTTGTGGACTTCTAGTTGTCAAACCAGGTGTAGATCAATAACTACTGGATATCTAGTTGTCAAACCAGGTGTAGATCAATAACTACTGGACTTCTAGTTGTCAAACCAGGTTTGGATCAATAACTACTGGACTTCAAGTTGTCAAACCAGGTTTGGATCAATAACTACTGGACTTCTAGTTGTCAAACCAGGTGTAAATCAATAACTACTGGACATCTAGTTGTCAAACCAGGTGTAGATCAATTACTACTGGACTTCTAGTTGTCAAACCAGGTGTAGATCAATAACTACTGGACTTCTAGTTGTCAAACCAGGTGTAGATCAATAACTACTGGACTTCTAGTTGTCAAACCAGGTTTGGATCAATAACTACTGGACATCTAGTTGTCAAACCAGGTGTAGATCAATTACTACTGGACTTCAAGTTGTCAAACCAGGTTTGGATCAATAACTACTGGACTTCTAGTTGTCAAACCAGGTGTAGATCAATAACTTGTGGACTTCTAGTTGTCAAACCAGGTGTAGATCAATAACTACTGGATATCTAGTTGTCAAACCAGGTGTAGATCAATAACTACTGGACTTCTAGTTGTCAAACCAGGTGTAGATCAATAACTACTGGACTTCTAGTTGTCAAACCAGGTTTGGATCAATAACTACTGGACTTCTAGTTGTCAAACCAGGTGTAGATCAATAACTACTGGACTTCTAGTTGTCAAACCAGGTTTGGATTAATAACTTCTGGACTTCTAGTTTTCAAACCAGGTGTAGATCAATAACTACTGGACTTCTCGTTGTCAAACCAGGTTTGGATCAATAACTACTGGACTTCTAGTTGTCAAACCAGGTTTGGATCAATAACTACTGGACTTCTAGTTGTCAAACCAGGTGTAGATCAATAACTACTGGACTTCTAGTTGTCAAACCAGGTGTAAATCAATAACTACTGGACATCTAGTTGTCAAACCAGGTGTAGATCAATTACTACTGGACTTCTAGTTGTCAAACCAGGTGTAGATCAATTACTACTGGACTTCTAGTTGTCAAACCAGGTGTAGATCAATAACTACTGGACTTCTAGTTGTCAAACCAGGTGTAAATCAATAACTACTGGACATCTAGTTGTCAAACCAGGTGTAGATCAATTACTACTGGACTTCTAGTTGTCAAACCAGGTGTAGATCAATTACTACTGGACTTCTAGTTGTCAAACCAGGTGTAGATCAATAACAACTGGACTTCTAGTTGTCAAACCAGGTGTAGATCAATAACTACTGGATATCTAGTTGTCAAACCAGGTGTAGATCAATAACTACTGGACTTCTAGTTGTCAAACCAGGTTTGGATCAATAACTACTGGACTTCAAGTTGTCAAACCAGGTTTGGATCAATAACTACTGGACTTCTAGTTGTCAAACCAGGTGTAAATCAATAACTACTGGACATCTAGTTGTCAAACCAGGTGTAGATCAATTACTACTGGACTTCTAGTTGTCAAACCAGGTGTAGATCAATAACAACTGGATATCTAGTTGTCAAACCAGGTGTAGATCAATAACTACTGGACTTCTAGTTGTCAAACCAGGTGTAGATCAATAACTACTGGACTTCTAGTTGTCAAACCAGGTGTAGATCAATAACTACTGGACTTCTAGTTGTCAAACCAGGTGTAGATCAATAACTACTGGACTTCTAGTTGTCAAACCAGGTGTAGATCAATAACAACTGGATATCTAGTTGTCAAACCAGGTGTAGATCAATAACTACTGGACTTCTAGTTGTCAAACCAGGTGTAGATTAATAACTACTGGACTTCTAGTTGTCAAACCAGGTGTAGATCAATAACTACTGGACTTCTAGTTGTCAAACCAGGTTTGGATCAATAACTACTGGACTTCTAGTTGTCAAACCAGGTGTAGATCAATAACTACTGGATATCTAGTTGTCAAACCAGGTGTAGATCAATAACTACTGGACTTCTAGTTGTCAAACCAGGTGTAGATCAATAACTACTGGACTTCTAGTTGTCAAACCAGGTTTGGATCAATAACTACTGGACTTCTAGTTGTCAAACCAGGTGTAGATCAATAACTACTGGACTTCTAGTTGTCAAACCAGGTGTATATCAATAACTTCTGGACTTCTAGTTTTCAAACCAGGTGTAGATCAATAACTACTGGACTTCTCGTTGTCAAACCAGGTTTGGATCAATAACTACTGGACTTCTAGTTGTCAAACCAGGTTTGGATCAATAACTACTGGACTTCTAGTTGTCAAACCAGGTGTATATCAATAACTACTGGACTTCTAGTTGTCAAACCAGGTGTAGATCAATAACTACTGGACTTCTAGTTGTCAAACCAGGTGTAGATCAATAACTACTGGACTTCTAGTTGTCAAACCAGGTTTGGATCAATAACTACTGGACTTCTAGTTGTCAAACCAGGTGTAGATCAATAACTACTGGACTTCTAGTTGTCAAACCAGGTGTATATCAATAACTTCTGGACTTCTAGTTTTCAAACCAGGTGTAGATCAATAACTACTGGACTTCTCGTTGTCAAACCAGGTGTAGATCAATAACTACTGGACTTCTAGTTGTCAAACTAGGTTTGGATCAATAACTACTGGACTTCTAGTTGTCAAACCAGGTTTGGATCAATAACTACTGGACTTCTAGTTGTCAAACCAGGTGTATATCAATAACTACTGGACTTCTAGTTGTCAAACCAGGTGTAGATCAATAACTACTGGACTTCTAGTTGTCAAACCAGGTGTATATCAATAACTACTGGACTTCTAGTTGTCAAACCAGGTGTAGATCAATAACTACTGGACTTCTAGTTGTCAAACCAGGTGTAGATCAATAACTACTGGACTTCTAGTTGTCAAACCAGGTGTAGATCAATAACTACTGGACTTCTAGTTGTCAAACCAGGTGTAGATCAATAACTACTGGACTTCTAGTTGTCAAACCAGGTGTAGATCAATAACTACTGGACTTCTAGTTGTCAAACCAGGTGTAGATCAATAACTACTGGACTTCTAGTTGTCAAACCAGGTGTAGATCAATTACTACTGGACTTCTAGTTGTCAAACCAGGTGTAGATCAATAACTACTGGACATCTAGTTGTCAAACCAGGTGTAGATCAATAACTACTGGACTTCTAGTTGTCAAACCAGGTGTAGATCAATAACTACTGGACATCTAGTTGTCAAACCAGGTGTAGATCATAAGAAGAAGTGACTTTGCATTTCACAGGAACCAGGTGGGTGTGTCCGCACTGGCCGCATCATGACTCATTTGCCACAACAGTGTTTTATTATCAATAGAGAACCAATGTGAAGGAAATAAGGTCAGAAAAACACCACAAAGAAACACGTCGGGCCCCACCTTCCGCGGTCGAACCTGCAGCCTCCGAACAGGAAGTTCCTGCAGAGGTGGAGGTTAGGGCATCCGGTGCAGTCCCTCCGCCGGCAGAGCCGGAGGGCGGTGCGGACCACCACCACCGCCCGGTCCAGGCAGAAGCGGGCCTTGTTCCCCAGGAGCTGCTCCAGGTCCTCGGGCCCCTGGTAGAGCACCCGCAGCATCTCCACAGCCATGGAGCCGCTGCTCCCACAGATCAACTTGATGAGGGAGGATTCCGTCATTTCTGCCCAAACGTGTTTTAAAATGACCCTGGTCCTGGTCCTGGTCCTGGTCCTGGTCCTGGTCCTGGTCCTAACCCTTGTACTTGATCAGGTACTGGTCCTGGTCCTGGTGCTGGAACTGGTCCTGGTGCTGGAACCGGTCCTTGTCCTGGTCCTTGTACTGGTCCTGGTGCTGGAACTGGTCCTTGTACTGGTCCTGGTGCTGGAACCGGTCCTTGTCCTGGTCCTTGTACTGGTCCTGGTGCTGGAACTGGTCCTTGTACTGGTCCTGGTCTTGAGTTTCTTTTCCGATGAACTGGAAAACGAAAGTTAAGGGAGTGGCGCGGGAACGACTCGCCAGAACGAACGACTCTGGATATCGGAGTCACTTCCCTAATTAGAGTCGCTTCGAGCGCGACGCGGTAACCGTCGCCAGGCACACAGGCGTCCACCGAGTGTGAGACTGGGCCCGGATCAAACCCGGTTTGTACCAACCGAACCAACCGAGAGTTAAAACACAAACGAGTCCTTTCCCTGGGTGACTCGTCAGGAAACGAATCTCAAAAGAGAGTCGAACCTTTCATCAGACAGAATAGTCCTATTTATTTTGAGATAAAAAATGATGAAATGTCGCTTTTCAATCTGGTTTTACTTCATTAAAACGTCGTTTGTTGAGACTTGTTTTTTTATGTAATTTTTCAATAATTATTCTGCGCTGGGTAAAAAAACCCACAAAAAACAAAGATTCTCTGATCGATGCGAGATCCCATCACAACCAAATATTTGCATATAAAAGATGTCGTTCGGTGAGCGAGATGTAGAATTATGTATATTATAATAATTATCATATTTAATAAAATATAATGTAGAATTATGTATATTACAATAATTATCATCTTTAATAAAATATAATGTAGAATTATGTATATTACAATAATTATCATCTTTAATCATATATAATGTAGAATTATGTATATTACAATAATTATCATCTTTAATCATATATAATGTAGAATTATGTATATTATAATAATTATCATCTTTAATAAAATATAATGTAGAATTATGTATATTATAATAATTATCATCTTTAATCATATATAATGTAGAATTATTATATTATAATAATTATCATCTTTAATAAAATATAATGTATAATTATGTGTATTATAATAATTATCATCTTTAATAAAATATAATGTATATTTATGTGTATTATAATAATCATCATCTTTGATTATATATAATGTATAATTATGTATATTATAATAATTATGATGTGTAATAACATATAATGTATAATTATGTATATTATAATAATTATGATGTGTAATAACATATAATGTATAATTATGTATATTATAATAATCATCATCTTTGATTATATATAATGTATAATTATGTATGTTATAATCATTATGATGTATAACAACATAAAATGTATAATTATGTATATCATAATAATTATAATGTCTAATAATATATAATGTATAATTATGTATGTTATAATAATTATGATGTATAACAACATATAATGTATAATGATGTATGTTATGATAATTATAATGTCTAATAATATATAATGTATTATTATATATGTTATAATAATTATAGTGTATAATCATATATAATGTATAATTATGTATGTTATAATAATTATAGTGTATAATCATATATAATGTATAATTATGTATGTTATAATAATTATAGTGTATAATCATATATAATGTATAATTATGTATGTTGTAATTATAATGTATAATAATATATAATGTATAATTATATATGTTATAATAATTATAGCGTATAATCATATATAATGTATAATTATGTATGTTATAATAATTATAGCGTATAATAACCATGCAAATCAAACATGCAGACAACAAATCTGATTTCCATACCGGATCAGTCGAGGCCCGGGTTAACAACGACCACCACTGGTGCAGTTTGTCAACAGGTGGCCAGCGGAAATTGTGTTACTGTCACCCGAATAAGAAGAAGAAGAAGAAGAAGAAGAAGAAGAAGAAGAAGAAGAAGAAGAAGAAGAAGAGGGGGAAGTCATGTCTGGAGACAACAGGAGAGGAAGAAGAGCAGGAGAGTAGAGTTGAGAGTAGGAACTTTGAACATTGGCACTATGAAGGGTTAAGAGAGAGAGCTGGCTGACATCTTATGCAGGAGGTGCAGTCTGAAAGAGATGAGTGACTGCAAAGGGGTGGTAGGGGAGTGTGTTGCTAGGCAGCATTGGATGGTGGTCTGTAGGATGACTCTGGAGGCCAAGAAGAGGAAGAGAGTGAAAGAAGAGCCAAAGATAAAATGGTGGAAGTTGAAAAAGGAGGAGTGTTGCATGCAATTTAGGGAAGAGGTAAAGCAGGCGATAGGTAGGAATGAATGGTTACCAGGTGACTGGGAAACAACTGCAGAAGAGGTGAGATGATGTGGGGATAGTGGATCAACAAGTGCAGAAAATTAGTAAGGATGAGGTGAGAACAGCATTAAAGAAGATGAAGAGTGGAAAGGCAGTTGGTCCAGGTGACAAACCTGGGGAAGCATGGAAATGTTTAGGTGAGATGGCGGTGACGTTCCTAACGAGACAGTTTAACACCATCCTGGAAAGGGAGAGGATGCCGGAGGAGTGGAGAAGAAGTGTACTGGTACCATCTTCAAGAGTAAGGGAGACGTACAGAGCTGTAGTTACTACAGAAAAATAAAATTGATCAGCCACAGCATGAAGCTATGGGAAAGGGTCGTGGAGGCTAGGTTAAGAGGAGCGGTGGGGATCAGCAGTATGGTTTCAAGAGTGGCCCATATGACATGGAAATGATTTAATTTCAAGGAGTAATATTCTGAATATATATATATTAATATTTTTGTTATTTTTTTAAATAGCATTAGCTGACGAGACTTTTATTTTGATTATTCAATAAAAAATATTATTCATCTACATGCATCTACATCATTCTCCATATTTGCTGCTTATCAAGTTGTTTTTAAGGTCATGTCTAGATGTTTTAACCATGTGTAGATCTCTACTAAGAGTAGTCAAACCTGGACTAGATAATAATAACAAGCCCATAATATGGATTTCAAACAGTTTCTGATTTGTGAAAGTATTATTCTATTTGTGAAAATGTAAAAACAGCTTTTTCACATCATCCAATTCATCAGAAACGTGGTTACGTCCATTCACCCTCTGCGAGCTGCGTGGTGCCCACTCCATCAGCCTGTAGCGGTGACACACTGCACGTGTGTGCGTGCGTGTGTGTGAGAATCTCCAGATGACCCCTGCTTAATAATTACACTGGTATGTATATTTGGGGGGGGCGGGGATTTTCTTATTTTCCACAAAAACAACAATAAAAATAATCCTGTAATAATAATAATAAGACAAACATATAAGCAATAAGAAAATAAACAAACAAACCAGCTCAGATCAGCAAACACACACAGCAGCTGACATCACAAGAAGAAACATCAGGTCTGAGGTCAACAGAGGGGCCCTTAACAGAGGGGCCCTCTTAACAGAGGGGCCCTTAGCACTCGCCCCTTGTAATAATATACCTATTCTAGCAGCAAAAGTAAGAATTTTATACATGTTATACATGTTAAACATGTATAATGTTATACATGTGGCCCCTGCTATACCAGCAGGGGCCACCACCCTCGTCAGGTCCTGGAACAAACTAAAACCTTCCCTGGTCGCTGGGACAGCAGCACGTACGCTCTCTCAGCCGTCTAGTGCCTACGAGCTGCTTTCAGGAGCTGCTATGTCTGTTCCCTTATTTGAAAAATAAGTCTCCCGAGATGTTCATGTCTTTGTTACCCCGTTGCTGGAAGCCAAAATCCAGCGTTCCCCGGGACAGAGTCAGAATTGTTAATGATTGGGGTGAATGTGGAAGTGAACTGGAGCCGATCGATACCCACGCCTTCAGCGTATCCAATGTCATCCGACCCCTCGTGTTCTTACAATCCAAAAGAAATCCTAGGTTTTTGTCACCTACATTTGTGGGATGATTCAGTGTCCGTCCAGATGGAGGTTTTCCCTCTTTACCCGTTCAGGTGTAAACCTCAGGTGAACACGTAGCTGCTACACTGTGATATGATACAAGTGCAGCACCGACCTCTTCAGCCTGCTCTACCTTTGCTCCAAATCAAGGAGCTGAGCCGACTGTTGAAATCTTTTTGGGAGCCGGTTGGAAAACATTACAGGAATCATTTGGATGGGTTAGGGTTAGGGTTAGGGAGTTAGAGTCCAAATGAAGGGGTGACAAAAATACCTTCATGGACAAAACCCCGGGGGGATGATTTGAAAGGCGAGGGTGACATCATATGAGGTAGGGGCATCGACTCTGACTTGGTGAAGTTGATCTCATGTCCCGAAAATACACCCAACAGTTTGGTCGTCCTCATGAGAGCTGGAACCGACGCCTCAGGGTTAGATAACAACACCAGCACGTCAGCAGCATAAAGTTCAAGGTTCAAAAATTTTCAAAAGTTCAAAGTGTACTTTATTGTCAATCGTACCATGCAACACGTAATTACACAGAGGATCAAAATTGCGTTTCCCCATACTCCAAATGTGCAAGAAATATTTGTAACACACAACATATAACATGAAAGTGCAAAAAGACAACAACAGACACAACAACACAACAACACTAAGGATAGTCTTAATTACTCAAGAAGTCAAATGAGGTACGTTATCAAGGTAACAAGGTGCAGTACAAAGCTAGCAGCAAGAGGATACATATGAATACCAAGGGGATACATATGTATTGTAAAAATGTAAATATTGTGCAGTAAGTTGGTCTTTGTGGGTGTCGTGTTCATGTCGTGTTTGGTGAGTTTAGTAGTCTGATGGCCTTTGGAAAAGGCTTGTTCTTCTATGACGTACATCTCTGACTTGTCAAGCATGTACAGAGGGCGTCGTCCTCACGACCTCAGCCAGATGGCACCAAGAGAACTTGCTCAGGGTGGAAGAGCCCGAGTGCATCTACAATTGGATTAAATGTAGAATTAAAATCAGCACCTACGACTACTGGATCCGCTGTGGTTTCTGTAAGGTCCAACAACACTTTGGTAAGAGAATGGGACGGGGGAGGCGTAAATAATGAACCTTCATCATTACAATATCTTGACCTTGTAGGCTACATTTCATCATAACATAACAACCCTTTTCATCTTGATCACAATCAAGCACCTTAAAAGGCAGAGTGTCTAATAAGTATAGCAACGCCACTGCTTCAGGTTGTAAATGACAAGAAGTATACTTCCAAATATTCCTCATTGTAAATGTCTGCTATCATCAGGATGGATTTCTTGCACCAATGCGATGTATATATTTTCCAAGAGGATTCGTATTTTCCTACAATAGGATTATTATTATCTATAGGATTATTATTTTATAGGAGAATCCCTCGCAAACTCCAAGAACAGACCGGAAGCTTGTTTAGCATCACAGGATACCTCGGTGCGTAGTCACTATCCATCTTCTTCAACCGGTCTTTGACATCATCAGGGGCCTTGCGTTTCTTGACTACTGCCGCTGAACAATCATTTCATAAAGAAAACCTTGGTCCAGCGTGTGCGGGACGGTTCCGGTTCTGCGCCACGACATCGGGCTGCATTCATGACACCTGACTTGTCGGTGAAGTTGGGAAACTTCATAACGATCGGTCTGGGCCGTTGTTTGGGATCGGGCTTCAGTGCCAGAGGGCGGCGAGTGCGGTTCGACTTGGCCCTTCCTGTCTTGGGAGTCATTTTAAGAGAGTCGGGTCAGGCTTCTCGATAAGATTCACAGGATCTGCAGCCTCTGTACCTTCAGGCAGAACAAACCAAGCATACATCGTATGTGCGCCCACGATTGTCTCAAACATCGATGGGTTCCAACAACCCGCTCACTTGATTCTCCAGATTGGTCAGATTGAGTGACTCTACCAAATACAGGCTCCAACTCCCAGACCCTGTATTTGGGTTGTTCAATCCCTCATAGCCACAAGTACTGTATCAACTGTGGCATCGGTAACCTTCATAATACTATTGGTTATTCCGTCCATTGCCTGGAGAACGTTAAGAGCGGTGCTCCTGCTACTACCGGGATCTTGTTCAGCCGCCTCCACAACACAACTGTTAATGGCAGTTATTGTGAATAAGCATGTGTCTTTATTTACCAGTGATCTGTGAATGGCTGTACCAATTGGCATGGCAATATTCCATAATGCAAAGTTCGAACTTTCAACACCAATACGACCAGTCGTGCTGCAGCATACGTTAATCCAAATGTTGTCTTACAGTGGGTGTGTTACCTTGGCAATTCTGATATTGAATTAGAACCTCTTCCTAGAAAATTGTCTTTAATTCTACCAGACGTTCTCATGTTCTGATAAGGACTAGTTCCTTCTACCAAAACATCTTCTACAGTAGGTCACTTGCTGTCCACGTCAAAACGTTTGGGTCTTACTGTTAAGAACTGCTGTTAAACTGACAACCGCACACTGCTTGTTCCTGGAGCCTCTTAACACCCAGATGCGGAGAATCAACAGGTGGATTTAAAGGAACTTCATCTGCACTAAATGTTGTCAGAGATTTTGCAACTGTCAGTTTTTCCAGTCGTTCTTTCTGAGTATTTTGCAGCACTTACATAATAGTTTAGTGATATCTATGGAATGTCTAAATAATAGATTAATAATTATGAAAGTGAAAGTTGTGTTTCTATTTTGTAGAACTTACTCTGGTGCATGGCAGTTGTCCTCAGAAGCGTTTATATATTTATATTTAATACGCTGCGCTTTGTTTAATTCAATTGGCTTCTGGTGAAATAATACCTGTCACTGTGTAACTTGGTATGGTTTGGAGTTTGTATCACACAGTATATTCCTTCAGTTTAAGTCCCATCAGGACTATACGTGTGTGTGCCGCCCTCTTGGTGAGGTTGCGATTGTTGATCACAAACTTCTTCCACAATACTGAACCCATGTGCATCAAACTCCACTGACGCCATTGGAACAGCCCCGAATACACATCTTCCGGGGCTGGACCCCTAAAAAAAAATAAAAATAAAAAATAATAATAATATACTTGCAAACATTCATTCAATTATTGTTTTAGTTTTTAAGAACAATATGCCACTGTGGCCTGATTTGATGTCAATACTTTTGGAACATCCCGAATGTACTGCTCGATGCTAACTGGCTAAAGCTAACTGGATCATGAGATGTAGTCGAACAATAGGTGCACCACGTTGCTCGCACACTTAATAACATGTTATTAAATGAGCATTATCACATTTTCCTTTTTGCCGCAGTACCTCCAGAGCGCAACCTCGCCACAGCAGGTTGCAGGCAGGAAGAACTTCCTGGTTCTAGTCTCTGTAGAGGCGTTGATTGACTTGATCGATCACCTACTTGGTGGCAGCTCTTGGGGGATCCGGCTCCAGGACGATCCTTCCATTGTCACTTGTATTAAGTTCCAAAGTGATGACGACGTCTTAACAAATCCAAAGCGCTTTCAGCATCCTGTTTCTAGTCTCTTACTCCGTTTCTAGTCTCTGGCCCCGTCACTGCTACGCGACTACCCGGTGGCTCGCAAGAAGCAGGCTGACACCAGTCGGGAGCGGCGGCGTTTAAACTGTATTTTATTATGAAAGCGTTAAGACTGAACCATGCCCGATAAGTTTCTACATCAGGGGGAGGAGCTAACGGGGGGCAGGGGGCGGAGCTAACAGGGGAGGGGGGGTACGTTATGTGCTTTCGTAAACGCTGCTTTTGGAAGAACTGCTGAGGGGCGTGTCCGGGGGGGGGGGTTGGAGGAATTTGGGGGGTGATGGAGGGGGGCTCAGAGTTCATCTCTTTGTGGCATGGGGGGGGTCTCAAGCTGTCTTTGTGACCTTTGACCCTTCTTCTGGGTCACGGCGGCGGTTTAGGTCCTGTGGGGGGGGGGTTGGGTGGGGGGGCATTCTGTTGGGAGGGGAGGATGGGGGTGGGGGGAGTCCTTCGCCCTCCCCCCACCCCTCCCCTGCTTATATAAATCCGTTAAATATTGCAAGATCACATTTCAGCTTTTACAAAAAGAAACAAACCAAGGAGAGTGGGCGTCGTCTTAAACTCTAACGTCTCTGCTTTACACTTTGTACATCCAGTGGAAAACAAAACAAACAAAAACAAACCATCGAAACCATGACGACGGACAGGATGAGAAAGTACTCGCAAAATACTCAACATTCACTATTTACAGCGTCAACATGCAGCGGCTACGTGGCGTATGGACAGCGGCGGACGTCACCAAGCTACGGCCGGAAAAAAACAAAACAAAAACACCCTTTTCGTATTTTCCGACAAACACTTGACAAACAGAATCACACACAGAGAAAAGAAAAACAAACAAACAAGATTTTGTAGATTTCCTTATGTACAGATGAACATTCTTTATACACTGGGAGGGGCAGGGTCCTGACAGGAAGTGATGCGACCCGCCGGAGAAGCGAGGGGGCGGAGTCTCTTCTGATTGGGTCGTCCTCTTCCTCTCTGTCCGAGCGAGACGAAAAATAAAAATACAAAACAACAAACAATAACGACAACAAAATCGATATCAGTGCAAACTTACAAGCAGGTGAACGTAACTTCCCGACAAAACAAAAAAAAACTGCGACTTCGAACTTCTCGGAAAGAAAAATAGAATTGAAAAAAGAGGAAATCACAGGAGGAATGAAGAGTTTCTCGACAGGAAGTCCCACCTCAATAAATACATTGAAATATTTGTACCTTTCGCTTCCGGCGTGATAGCGCCGTTAGCCGCTAACCACCTCACTGAGTTTGGATGAATTAAAATCAGTTTCCGCTAAAAACGACTCAAATTGTCACAACATGATGCTAGTGGGAGGATTAGCTCATCACCTATAAATACATTTAAAATAAATACTTTGTCACATTGTCTCTAGAATGTTGTCGCTGCGCCCTACAGGGGGCGTCCTACAGGGGGCGTCCTACAGGGTGCCGTCCACAGGGGGCATTCTACAGGGGCCTCCTACAGGGGCCTCCTACAGGGGCCTCCTACAGGGGCCTCCTACAGGGGCCTCCTACAGGGGGAGCCCTAGAAGGAGTGTCCTGCAGGGTCTCCATCAGATAAATCCCTTGGCCTGGAATCGCTCCCTAAAGATGACGTTATTAATTAAAACCCAAATCAAATTTGTTGTATTATCGTATCATTATGTTATCATTATATTATACTATTGTGTCTCCATCGTTTAAATCAAGGTAGCCTAGCGCTAGCTTCGTGCATCGTGGGACTTTTGGCGATGGAGCGCCCCCTGCAGGCGACAGGAAATCTCCCATCAGCAAACTGAATCACCGTGCAAAGAAAACAGAAATAAACTTGACGTTATAAAAAGGCATTCCCTTATTTCAGTCGCTTGAGAACCAAATAAAACAAACGCCCGGTCACCGTGGAAACCAGGAGCTTAACCGACAAATCAAATGCAACGGAGAGAAATTACAAATAAAGCGTCCGACTGGGCGCACAAAGAAGGAGGGGACAGAGAGAAATACTACTTTACTAGTAGTAGTACTATCAGGACTGGTAGTGGAGCTAGTAGTAGTACTAGCAGTACTAGTAGTAGTCCTAGTCGTAGTTCTAGTAGTAGTACCAGCAGTACTAGAAGTAGTATTTGTCGGGTTGGGGGTGCAGTCCGGTTGCGTTGTTTCCTTCCTTCTTTTTTTTTTAATGTTTTGTTTTTCTTTCTTGTCTTTGTTCCTAAATGGCGCCCCCCCCATCCAAGATGGCGATCCAAGATGGCGGCCCTAGACCAGCTGGTAGCCGGAGCCGGACGTCTGGTCGTACTCGATGGTGAACTGCGAGGTCCAGTCCACGGTGACGGGCCGCACCAGGCCGCAGCAGCGGATCTGGAAGAAGTCAACCAGGTTCCGGAAACAGCCGTGGCTGAGGAGGACGGGGGCACAATGACAAAGGAAGCATTCGAGAAATGTTGCTAATACTGAAAACCCTGCTCAAGAACGAGGCTAGAAACTACCATGAAACAATCCTAGGTATGTTAAAACTACAGAGAATCACCACCACCAAAGCGAACATACTTGATAAAAACATAACTGGCAACTTATAAAATAACTAATATAAACATAATAACATAACAAACATAAATAAAAACACACAACTAATAACATAACTAATATAAACATAACTAATAACATACCTTATAACATAACTATAACTAATAAAAACACAACTAATAACTAATATAAACATAACTCATAACATACCTTATAACATAACATAAACATAACTAATATAAACATAACTCATAACATACCTTATAACATAACATAAACATAACTAATATAAACATAACTAATAACAAACCTTATAACATAACATAAACATAACTAATATAAACATAACTAATAAAATAACATTAACTTAACTAATAAAATAATAACATAAACTTAACTAATAAAATAATAACTAATAACATAACTTATAACATAACATAAACATAACTAATATAAACATAACTAATAAAATAACATTCACTTAACTAATAATGTAACTATTATAAACATAACTAATAACATAACATAAACATAACTAATATAAACGTAACTAATGAAAACATAACTAATTAAAAACATAACTAATAACATAACTTATATCAACATAACTAATGTAAACATAACGCATAGCACAATTTATATCAAACATAACTAATATACCATTATTGTATATAACTACTAATATACGTATATATAACTATAATAGTTAACATAACTAATAAAACAACCAATATAAACATAACTAATAACATAACATTAACGTAACCAATAAAAACATAACTAATAACACAAGTAATATAAACATAAGCATAGCATAACTAATATAAAATGTAACTAATATAACAACACTGCAGATACAACTACTAATATATATATATAACTATAACAGTTTTAATATAACTAATAACATAATATGATAGTGTATATATATATATATATATATATATATATATATATATATATATATATAGATATATATGTAAAATCGTATATAATAAACATTACTAATATAAACATAACTTATAACAAATGTAAACATAAGTAATTTAAACAATTAAGAAGATAACTACATTAAAATGTAACTATATAGCTATGTATCTATAACTACTCATATAACTACATCTATAAGTATATATACAGTGGGGCAAAAAAGTATTTAGTCAGCCACCAATTGTGCACTCCCACTTAAAAAGATGAGAGAGGCCTGTAATTTTCATCATAGGTTCACTTCGACTATGAGAGACAGAATGGGGGGAAAGAATCCAGGAAATCACATTGTAGGATTTTTAATGAATTAATTGCTAAATTCCTCTGTAAAATAAGTATTTGGTCACCTACAAACAAGCAAGATTTCTGGCTTTCACAGACCTGTAACTTTTTCTTTAAGAGGCTCCTCTGTCCTCCACTCCTTACCTGTATTAATGGCACCTGTTTGAACTGGTTATCAGTAAAAAAGACACCTGTCCACAACCTCAAACAGTCACACTCCAAACTCCACTATGGCCAAGACCAAAGTGCTGTCAAAGGACACCAGAAACAAAATTGTAGCCCTGCACCAGGCTGGGAAGACTGAATC
Organism: Zeus faber; assembly: GCF_960531495.2. Classification (NCBI taxonomy): domain Eukaryota; kingdom Metazoa; phylum Chordata; class Actinopteri; order Zeiformes; family Zeidae; genus Zeus; species Zeus faber. Next base: position 2,674,150 of record NC_137208.1, read on the forward strand.
TGCAATAGGTCAGCAGCTTGTTGTGAAGAAATCAACTGTGGGAGCAATTATTAGAAAATGGAAGACATACAAGACCACTAATAATCTCCCTCGATCTGGGGCTCCACACAAGATCTCACCGTGGGGTCAAAATGATCACAAGAACGGTGAGCAAACATCCCAGAACCACACGGGGGGACCTAGTGAATGACCTGCAGAGAGCTGGGACCAAAGTAACAAAGGCTACCATCAGTAACACACTACGCCGCCAGGGACTCAAATCCTGCAGTGCCAGACGTGTCCCCCTGCTTAAGCCAGTACATGTCCAGGCCCGTCTGAAGTTTGCTAGAGAGCATTTGGATGATCCAGAAGAGGATTGGGAGAATGTCATATGGTCAGATGAAACCAAAATACAACTTTTTGGTAAAAACTCAACTTGTCGTGTTTGGAGGAGAAAGAAAGCTGAGTTGCATCCAAAGAACACCATACCTACTGTGAAGCATGGGGGTGGAAACATCATGCTTTGGGGCTGTTTTTCTGCCAAGGGACCAGGACGACTGATCCGTGTAAAGGAAAGAATGAATGGGGCCATGTATCGTGAGATTTTGAGTGAAAACCTCCTTCCATTAGCAAGGGCATTGAAGATGAAACGTGGCTGCGTCTTTCAGCATGACAATGATCCCAAACACACCGCCCGGGCAACGAAGGAGTGGCTTCGTAAGAAGCATTTCAAGGTCCTGGAGTGGCCTAGCCAGTCTCCAGATCTCAACCCCATAGAAAATCTTTGGAGGGAGTTGAAAGTCCGTGTTGCCCAGCGACAGCCCCAAAACATCACTGCTCTAGAGGAGATTTGCATGGAGGAATGGGCCAAAATACCAGCAACAGTGTGTGAAAACCTTGTGAAGACTTACAGAAAACGTTTGACCTCTGTCATTGCAAACAAAGGGAATATAACAAAGTATTGAGATGAACTTTTGTTATTGACCAAATACTTATGTTCCACCATAATTTGCAAATAAATTCTTTAAAAATCAGACAATGTGATTTTCTGGATTTTTTTTTCTCATTCTGTCTCTCAAGGGTGAGGTGAACCTATGATGAAAATAACAGGCCTCTCTCATCTTTTTAAGTGGGAGAACTTGCACAATTGGTGGCTGACTAAATACTTTTTTGCCCCACTGTAACTATAATAGTTATAACATAACTCATAAACATGGAGCCTCACTTGAAGGGGCTTTCGATGGATGTGGCGGTGACTTTAAAGTGCTTGTATCTGCGGGCGTTCATCCTCTCGTTGGTGGTGATGCCCAAACCAGCGATCTGAGAAGGGTCAAAGGTCAAAGCCAGGTCAGAGGTTAATCAATGAAGGTATAAAGAGAACGGTGAGAGAAAAGTCAATGTGTGGTTGTGTTTGGACCAATCAGAAGACTGCTCGGTGTTAGGCTCCGCCCCCACCTGGTAGAGCTGGCACATGATGAGCACGGCCACCCACAGGAAGTGGAAGACGCTGTTGAGGAACATCCAGAACATCCAGGGGGAGCAGGAAGTGAGGTGGGCCACGTAGAGCCACAGCCCGTCCCTGGAGTAGGAGGAGGGACAGTGCAGCCTCCAGTCTGAGGGGAGAGCGCCATAAAGAGGATATTATGTAAATATAGACAGAACATGAGGATATTACAACATATGGACAGAATATATATAGAAATAACATGAGGATATTACAACATATAGATAGAATATATATATAGAAATAACATGAGGATATTATAACATATAGATAGAATATATATATAGAAATAACATGAGGATATTATAACATATAGATAGAATATATATAGAAATAACATGAGGATATTACAACATATAGATAGAATATATATATAGAAATAACTTGAGGATATTATAACATATAGATAGAAAATATATAGAAATAACATGAGGAAATTACATAAATACAGATTTTTTCAATGAGAACATACAGAACAGTACTGACAGATGGTAATGCCGACATTCACCCATCCATCCCCTTTTACCATCTCATTCTTCCCCCATTTACCCTGTCATTTACCCTCCATTTACATTGACACAATGACATTCAGCCATTCACGCCCCATTTAACCTCACATTCACCCATTCATCCCGTTTTACCCTCATTCATCCAACATTAACCCATTCACCCCCCAATTACCCTCTCTTTCACCCTCACATTAACCCATTCAACCCCATTTACCCTCTCATTCATCCCCAATTTACCCTCTTGTTCACCCTCACATTAATCACCCATTTACCTTCTCATTCACCCCCACATTTACCCTCCCATTAACCCATTATCCTAAAATTCACCCATTCATCCCCTTTACCCTCGCATTTATCCAACATTAACCCATTCATCCCCGATTTACCCTCATTAACACTCACATTAACCCATTTATCCTCTCATTCATCCCACATTAACCCCTTCATCGCCCATTTACCCTCACATTAACCCCCCATTTACCCTGTCATTCACCCTGACATTAACCCATTCATCCCCATTTACCCTTTCATTCATCCTCCATTTACCCTGTCATTCATCCCCACATGCCCCCCTTCACCCCTTCACCCCTGCAGGCTCACAGGAGATACAGCCGTAGACCATCCAGCAGATCATGCAGAGCAGGAAGAACAGGTAGCCCATGAAGTAGCGGTGGTTCCCACTTCCTGTTCCAGGGCACAAACAGGAAGTAGATCTATACGCTGCTCTGGAGTTTACAACACTGCCATGTTTTGATTTCTCTTTCTTAATCAAATGAAAAACGTCAAAATTATTATAAGGATTATATTGCTGCAGGATCATAAAGTGCTAACAACTGAACCTACAATGAGAATAAACTTTTGAGTTTAGAATTTTTTAATCATTATTATGATTATACCGTACCCACGCAGTTGCCCACCCAGGGACAGTGGTGGTCGAACTTGGCGATGCAGCGGTTACACACTGCACAGTGTTTGGACCTGATGGGCTTCCGTATCTGAGGAAAGAAAGATAAAACTGGTGACTAACAGGTGATAAAACAGGTGATAAAAACAAGGTCAATTAAGGGAAAACCGGATCGGGCCTTGATAACGGCCTCGATCCGGTTGAATCCAGTCCCCGGGGCGTTTACCAGGCAGGTGCTGCAGAAGATGCTCAGGTCCAGGCTTCCTGTCTCCGCCAGCTCCACGATCGTCTAAAAGGAAAAGAGACAAGATGGATTTCGAAATGAGGAGGGGTTAAAAAAAGACAAGAGGTGGCAGGAGGAAAGCCAGAAAGAAAGAAGCAGGGTTCCATCACTCTGACGGATCGTGGTTCCGAGCAGGGGTTCTCAATGTGGGGTCCGGAGACCACCTTAATACAGTCTTATCTTTTATCAGTTTTCTGCTGTTGTCTTGCTCCAGCGTTTGGGAACGCCGGGCGGCGACAACAGCGACAGGAAGGCAGGGAGTCACCCTCTGCGGCGGCCGGCACCTCCAGGCGGCAGCGGAAGGGCGAGCGGTGCGACAAACGTTGAGCTGAGGTCAATTTCATGAAAAATGAGGTAGACCCAACGGACCAATCAGACGGCCCTGCCTGGCGCTCTAAAACAGCGGTGGCAATCTCTTATTTCTACCAAACGGTCCGACGAAATCTGAGACACGGGCCAGGCAGGGGCTGCATACCGTCTGTTTCCCCGCCTGCCGTGGCCGCCCCAAACGTTGTGGCTCCTACCTTCTTCTTCTGCTCCTCCGAGGCCTTGATGATGCCGGGGTCGGACCTCCAGGACTTGGCGAAGTTGTAGAAGAGCGCAACGCTGTTCAGCAGGAAGGGCACGTGCACGGTGGCAAAGGGCAGATGTGCACGTGGGTTAAGGAAGACGCCTGTGGACGGGTTTGGACATCCGGCCCCCCAGTGGTGGGAGGCCAAACTGCAACTCTCACAAAACAGCAATACCGCCTTGTATCACTGCAAAATGTTATCGTATCATAAGGTCATTACATGTATATTGGATGTTACATTTGGATGGAAGTAATTTAATGCATGGATGTTATTTGTCATTTATATAATTGTGCAATTCAATTTGGATGTAATTGCATAATTATTTATCAATTAGGATATAGTAAATATTAGAACTAATACCTGAATATAATATGAAATAATATTAATGTAGACATTTTATAATTTATAAATTAATTTCGATGTAATTATAATTATTTAGAGATTAATTTGGATATATTTATAACACCACTAATAGCTCTAGTAACTCATTAACTAATAATAATAATCAATTACAATATAATTAATATAGTTCCTTTTTTCCAAATCTGCTTGTTGATGCCCTCTAGTGGATGCTCTGGGTACTGCCGGCATCGTGTAGCGGTCATGTGATGTGACGTCAGCAAACAGGAAGTGTTTCCGTGGCGACAAAGGATATGGTTCCAGAACCAGTAGAACCAGGTGGCGTACATCCAGAACTTGGTGGCCAGGTAGATCCCCAGAGGAAGAGCACTGTGCATGGAGTGGTCAAAGAACGCTCTGGGGGGAGGAGGAGGGAGAGAAGGAAGAGCGAGGAGGAGAAGGAGGTGGGGGAGGAGGAGAGAGGGAGGAAGAGAACGGGAGGAGGAGGAGGGAGGAGGAGAGAGGAGGAGGGAGGGGGAGATATACAGTTTGTAAAGTGTAGACAAATAAAAGTAAAGCTCCGCAGGGTCAGGACCTTTCACAGGGTTTACTGTCGATGGGCGGGGCTTATAACAGAGGGGACCGCTCTTATTGCGGAAGGGGCGGGGCTTATCGCAGAGGGCACGGTGATTATTGTAGGGGGAGGGGCTCAACATCAATGGGCGGGGCTTCTGACAACGTCGAAATAAATGAGACTTGAGTGCGAATCGCGCGTGTGTGTGTGTGTGCGTGCGTGCATGTGCGTGCGTGCATGTGTGTGAGCCTGTATGTGTGTGTGTGCGTGGCCGTGCGTGCGTGCGTGTGTGTGAGCCTGTATGTGTGTGTGTGCGTGCCCGTGCGTGCGTGTGTGTGTGTGTGTGTGTGTGTGCGTGTGTGTGAGCCTGTATGTGTGTGTGTGCGTGCCCGTGCGTGCGTGTGTGTGTGTGTGTGTGCGTGTGTGTGAGCCTGTATGTGTGTGTGTGCGTGCCCGTGCGTGCGTGCGTGTGTGTGTGTGCGTGTGTGTGAGCGTGTATGTGTGTGTGTGCGTGCCCGTGCGTGCGTGCGTGCGTGTGTGCGTGTGTGTGAGCCTGTATGTGTGTGTGTGCGTGCCCGTGCGTGCGTGCGTGTGTGTGTGTGCGTGTGTGTGAGCCTGTATGTGTGTGTGTGCGTGCCCGTGCGTGCGTGCGTGCGTGTGTGTGTGTGCGTGTGAGCCTGTATGTGTGTGTGTGCGTGCCCGTGCGTGCGTGTGTGTGTGTGTGCGTGTGAGCCTGTATGTGTGTGTGTGCGTGCCCGTGCGTGCGTGCGTGCGTGTGTGTGCGTGTGAGCCTGTATGTGTGTGTGTGCGTGCCCGTGCGTGTGTGTGTGTGTGCGTGTGTGTGAGCCTGTATGTGTGTGTGTGCGTGCCCGTGCGTGCGTGTGTGTGTGTGCGTGTGTGTGAGCCTGTATGTGTGTGTGTGCGTGCCCGTGCGTGCGTGTGTGTGTGTGAGCCTGTATGTGTGTGTGTGCGTGCCCGTGCGTGCGTGTGTGTGTGTGTGTGAGCCTGTATGTGTGTGTGTGCGTGCCCGTGCGTGCGTGTGTGTGTGTGAGCCTGTATGTGTGTGTGTGCGTGCCCGTGCGTGAGTGTGTGTGTGTGTGTGTGAGAGCCTGTATGTGTGTGTGTGCGTGCCCGTGCGTGCGTGTGTGTGTGTGTGCGTGAGCCTGTATGTGTGTGTGTGCGTGCCCGTGCGTGCGTGTGTGTGTGTGTGTGCGTGAGCCTGTATGTGTGTGTGTGCGTGCCCGTGCGTGCGTGTGTGTGTGTGTGTGCGTGTGCGTGAGCCTGTATGTGTGTGTGTGCGTGCCCGTGCGTGCGTGTGTGTGTGTGTGTGCGTGTGTGTGAGCCTGTATGTGTGTGTGTGCGTGCCCGTGCGTGCGTGTGTGTGTGTGTGTGTGTGAGCCTGTATGTGTGTGTGTGCGTGCCCGTGCGTGCGTGCGTGCGTGTGTGTGTGTGAGCCTGTATGTGTGTGCGTGCGTGCGTGCGTGCATGTGTGTGTGCGTGCGTGCATGTGAGCCTGTATGTGTGTGTGTGCGTGCCCGTGTGTGCGTGCGTACGTGCGTGTGGTTGCGTGTGTGTGTGTGTGTGTGCGTGCGCAGGTGTCTCACTTGGACAGGAACTGCACGGCGAGCCACATGGCGGCGTACATCAGACCCTTGACCAACCAGGAGTCGATGTCCAGGTGAGCGATGAAGCCCACCAGCCAGATGACCAGGAAGGGAGTTCCCAGCATCACCTTCTGCCTGAAGTCCTGGGGGGCGGAGGCCTCAATATGAACAGTAATAATAACAATAATGTGCAGCATCAAACTTCCAAAAAATATTTATAATAATCAGATTTAAATTCTAATCAAATTGTAATCCTAATCACACTATCATTTACTAATCCTACTCAAACTGTAAATACCTTGATCAACTAGGAACGTTTGAGCAGAGCCGTGGGGAGATAAGATTAAAATATTTTAGATGGTCAATCAAAGTGTGAAAAGCCAACGCTAACACACTGCTGATGTAAACAGAGTGACATCACAACACATTCCAGAGTGACATCACAACCTCCCACATCACCACCTCCATGTCACAGCAGTGAATGGCCCACGAGTGTAGTACTGTAGTCTTAGTGTAATAGTAGTGTAATAGTACTGTGGTAGTAGTGTAGTAGTACTGTAGCAGTAGTAGTCTAGTAGTTCTGTAGTAGTACTGTAATAGTAGTACTGTCGTATAAGTAGTGTAGTAGTACTGTAGTAGTGCCGTAGTAATACTGTAGTAGTAGTAGTGTAGTGTAGTAGTAGTGTAGTGCAGTACTACCTTGTCCATCTTGAGCCTCTTGAGGTAAGACGGGCTGTCGTAGCCTCTGGCCTGTCTAGCTTCCTGCAGGTGGTTCATCATCCACACATTCTTCCTCTGTTTGGAGAGGTCCAGAGGTGTCTCACCCTAGTACAGACACAGTGATGCACACAGACAGGTCAACGACCCACCAGCCACGTGTGTTTATTCAGGGACGACATCCAGCCACATGACTGGTGCACGCCAACAACATTCAGAAATGCTGCAGAATTGTTCCAGCTCGACGCCTTGACGCACCAACCACCAAAGCAGTGAATTTTATTTGGTCATAAACAATGAAATTATTTTCTCAGCACATGACAAACTGAAGAGATCGCTGCCGCTCTGTCATCTGCAGTCTGCAAGCTCCACAAGCGATGGAAGGCCCTTAGTTAACAGAGGGCAAAGAGTCGTTCGGTTGCGTTCGTGTACATTGAAGCAAGGACTTGAAATGAACAGTAAACCAGAGTCTCACTGACTTATCTCATCTGTAAAAATTAAGCAAATATTTATATTAAAATACTATTGTTATTTCCTCATCCTTTGAATTTGTATTGCATTCATGCCAGGAACCACTGGGGAGGAGTAATCAGGATGCAATGGTGTAATCACTGATGAGCGCTTCATTGTGAACAGTGCCCTGCGCAACCAGATGATGATGCCACTCAACTCCAGGCACATTTAAGGGAGGTGAGAGGCACCAAGTGTCACGTCAGACCATTCAAAACTGTTGACATCAGCGTGGTCTGCGTGCTAGACCACCTGACCACACCACCAGGCACAGGCATCATCGTCCTGCAGGGGCCAGGGAGCGTTGACGCTGGACGAGAGACCAGGGGCCTCAGTGCTGTTCTCTAGTGAAAGTCGATTCACGTTGAGCAGAAATGTTGGAGACGTCAAGGAGAGCGCTACGCATCAGCCACTGTCACCAGACGAGCCTTTGGTGGTGGTGGTGTTAGTGTGGCAGGTGTGTCTGGTCAATACAGAACTGTCCTACACTTTGTGAATGGTACAGTGACAAGTCCATACTACCTGAATGACATCATTCATCCAGTCATTGTGCCCCTGCATGAACAACACAGGCCTCATTTCATCTGCATGGACGACAACGCTCCAGCTCATGGAGGTGGCATCATTAGGGAACGGCTGCTGGAGACTGGGGCACCTCAAATGGAGTGGCCTGCACTTTCTCCAGACCTGAATCCCATAGAAAACCTATGGGATCAGCTGAGTGGCCGTGTAGAGGCTCCTAACTCTGTACCCCACAACCTCAATGACCTGAGGGCCCCCTTCAAGAAGAGTGGGGGCCAGGCCTCAGCAGACAATAAGTCGACTTGTGAACAGCATGAGACGTCCTTGTCAAGCTGTAACTGATGCTCAAGGGCACATGACAAGTTATTGAGACGTTGACATTTGTTGTTGTGGTAAACCCACCACTGTTGTTGGCTTTTGTTTCAATACATAGTTTGAGATGAGGAAATCACCATTGTATCTTCTACCTAAATGCCCTACTTTCATCATATCATATCACTGTAGCGTGAACTTTTTACATTTTCCATAAATTTCACCCGAAAGCCAAATATCCCAAACTTTTTGTGAGTATATATATATAACTAGTACGTCTCGTATCTAAGTGCTTCCACTAAGAAAACATCACAATACAAACCACGTAGTGAACAATTCTCCTACATCGGACCAAACTTTTTCTAAACATGTTTGTGTGTTGGGTGCGGTCGCCGGTGCATGTGCTGTCGTCTGTGTGTGTGTGTGTGATGAATAAAGAATCTTCATCTTCTTTATCGTAGTTTCTCTGTAGCGCCACTAGCTAGCATTAGCATGTAGGAGGAGCGACTGGAGAAGGTGAGACCAGGTCGGTCATTATTGACAGATCAGCGGTCGTTATTCAGGCCTAACTGATGACACTGGTTGCTGCTATCGACCAATCAGAATGGAGTATGTTAACCCTTAATTGACCCTTATTAACCCTTTAAAATAAAACAATAAAAAAAAAAAGATTTTACACATCTGGCCTTTCTTTGACCTCTTTCTTTGATCTTTCTACAATAACTTTGCCCTTTAACCTTTCTGACCTGTCACATATCTTTGACCTTTTTCTGACCTTAAACCTTTTGCAGATCTTTGACCTTGCACTGACCTTTGGATTTTATTTGACCTTGGAGATTTCTCTGCCCTTCCTCTGGTACAACTCTGAGGCACGACTCAGGGGGCGGGGCCTACCTTGATGTTCTGTGCATCCAGGTTGGCGTTGGCCTCCAGCAGCAGGCTCAGCACGGTGGCGTTCCCCGCCAGCACGGCCCAGTGCAGCGCCGTGTTCTGGTGGAACTTGTCGCCCACGTTCACAGACACGTTGAAGGTCAGGAGCAGCCGGGTGGGGTCCACGCTGCAACCAGAACCAGGAGCAGTTAGGACCGGGACCAGACAACTTGCAAACCCTGTCAGAACCACTCTGCTTCATCAGCATTATCATTATTAGAATGATTATTATCATTATCATAATCATTAGCATTATTAGATTTATTATCATCGTGATATTATTAATATCATTATTAGAATTAGCATTCTTATCATCATCATAATTAAAATTATCATCATCATCGCTATCATTATTATCATCATCAGCATTATTAGAATTATCAATATTATAGTTATTATTATCATCATCATTATCATTAGAATGATCATAATCATCATTATTAGAATTATTATTATCATCATTATTATCATTAGAATGATCATAATCATCATTATTAGAATTATTATTATTATCATCATTATTAGTATTATTAGGGGTCCACCCACAGCCCAATTGTTATTGCTCTACGTTTATTTTATGTTTATTCTCTGTGTTTTTGGGCTAAAAGTACGTGAACAACTACAGTTGCAGCACAGACGTGGTTGAGGTCTCATCAGAACCGGGGTTCCAGTAACAACAAATAGCTGCCAGTCAACGAGTCCTGGGAGACTGGACAACGTCCCAGACAGACGGGAGGGATTCCGGTCAAATGTTATCTGTGTTTGTTGAGCTTAAAAACAACTGATAGGCAGTATATTTAGAGAATGACGTCAAGGCGTGTAGATGTATCTTCTTGGATAATATTTTTTAATCAATATTGAAAATATTCATTAAGTCCCTTCAGTGAACACCATTGAAAAAAGAAATAATAATAATAAATATTTTAATAATATTATAATATATTATATTATAAAAGTTATAACATTATATAATTATTATAATATTAAAATAATATTATTTAAATATAATTATTAATATAATATTACTACTCGAAACTAAATCATTTCCGTTCGTGAACAATAAATAAAAAAAGTTCTTGCAGCCGTTTGAATTAACATTTCACTAAAACAAAATAAATATGCTAAGTAGGTCTAAATAAATAAAGTTTGTGGTGTTGATATCTTTTCAACATTTTTAATACAATGAACATTTCGCGTCTGCTTTAGGTCCAACTTTAATATCCAAAAAAACACCAAACTCTGGATGTATGAGTCCCTGTTGTCAATGATACTTCATCTTTGTGTTTCTCTTCCCCTCGCATCCTGCCTCGCACGGAAATGAACAGATCTGCAGAATTTTTTATCAAAATGAGAGAGTGACTGATAATGATTTCATTTCGACATCAGGGAAAACAAATATGTGACCCACCACAGACTTTAGGGTCATTTGGAGCCTTTTGATTTTTTTTTAAGTCCAGTACGGGCTGCTTAAACCTACTTGGATCTATTGCACTGGTCAGATTAAGGTCCAAGATATGATTTAGATCTTCCTCCACCTGCTTCTCGTAATCAATATCAACACAGGGAAATGAACCTTAATCTGACCAATAACTGGACCTCATTTTCCGAGATGATAGTAAGTTCTCCCACAGCGCTGCTGAATCTGATATTACTCTGGACTTGGAGAACATTTCAAACTTTGGAGGTGACTCTCAGAATCACAGTTTGCTACACCCTAGTCATTAACAAGTCATAGCTTTAAAAATATTTGCTTGATTTGCACAAGTGACACCTTGTTTGGAAGCTCTGATTCTCCACTTTCAAATGATGTGAAAAAAAGAGAGCTAATTCAAATTGTGCTTAGAAGGATTACTTTCACCGGTCATTATGACTGGAAAGATTTCAATATGTCGAAGGAGGCCAGTGTTAGCTGCAGATGGTGCTGCGTTCATGGGAAACTCAGAGAACTGTAAGTGGTGCTGCATTTTACAAAACCCCGGAAACTGTAATGGTTAAACGGCCGTTTTGGCACTGCAGGAAGTGCTAAGAACCACTGGAGGAACCGACCTTTTCTTTTGTGTCCGCACTGTGTCATCTAGGAACCATCGTAATTCTCAAAACACCGTTATTCAGGGATATTTAAATGCCAGAGAAGCAACATGCAGTGGCGTAGGTGCACGTTGATTAGTCCAGATGTAATTCAACACAAAGTGTAGGAGTGGAAAACAGTTCAAAACATATTCCGTGTTTTTGACCTCACACATGGAGTTGGCTTGCAGCTCCAGAGCAACGGGTCCGAATCGTGTCCGTTTTATTTTAGTCCCAAAGGTTAAAAAAATCCGAAAAATTAGCGGAAATCCGAAAAATTAGTAAAACGCATAAGTGCCAGTACTGCGTATACTGGTGAGCACCGGCCCACCTCAAGCTTTAGACAGTTTGTCTCCTCCACGGAACACTCTTAAGATTTTACGTCCACGCTGAAGCGGTCACAAAAATATTGGTCACAAAGTTTTAGTTGGTGTTGGTTGTCCCCGCCCCCAGCCCCTGATGTAATCGGTTCTTTGTTCCAGACCAGCCAAGTGTTGGTGTTGCTCTGGAACTAGAGCTGATTCTTTTGCCCTCGAAACGCGAAGAACTGGTTCCAGATTAGGCACCGGTTGCGAAGCAGCGCTCAAAAAGCCTTAGTTGAAAAGGGGTATTAGAGGGGAACTAAAACCACTCAGAATGGAACCAGAACCAAGACAAGACCATTGGCGGGGGAGGTTTCTACCTGTGTGTCCTGTAGGCTGCCCACATCAGAGGAGTCATTCCGTTCTGGTCCATCATGTCCACGTCCTGGGGATCATAGACCAGCGTCAACAGAATAAACCCCGAACAGACCAAATGGAACCAGGGCAAACTGGAAACCAAACTGTGCCGCTAATTAAACTCAAACTCTACTGAGTTCCACCTGTTCCTGAGCAATGAGGTAAAACCAGGTAAGATAAGGTAATATCTAGGTCGGATGAGATACAGTAACATTTCCCACCTGTTAGATAGGGTAAAGGGGGGGGGGGGGGCACTGTCCCCTGAAATTGTTTTGAATGACTGCCTTTTTTTATTGGACTTTAGTTTACGTTCCATTTAAACCATTTAAAAACGAGTACAAAAACACCCTCAACTGTACGGGCATTTTCAGATCAGAGAAGTGTGTTCGCTATAAGCATAAAATCTAACTTCAACTGTTTACATTATGCTTCTGTCTTTAGTCTGTGTATTGTGTGTATATATATTAAATTGAACGTTATCTGTAGATATCACAAGGACTCAAGCCTAGAAATAAGTAGGGCTACACCATGAAAGTCTACGAGTCGAATCATCAGTCGGAGACCCGTCAGTCAAGTGAGATTATTCCTTGTTAATAAATATATTATTTTGCTATTGTACGGACATGAACAATCAAACAGTGTGTTCTTAGTTGCTTTATTTGGAGGAACGGGACGCATGCCTGAGGTAAACTAAGGTAAAACTGAGGAAAGATGAGGTAAGATATGGTAATATTGAGGTATGGTAGGGTTCTCACCTGTCCCTTAGCAATGAGGTAGGCCACGATGGAGGTGTGTCCAAACTGAGCGGCCAGGTGGAGGCAGCTGCATCCTTCTCCATCGATGAGTGACGGATCAGCACCAAACTTCAGCAACTGCACCACCATGGACAGGTGGCCCTGCCTGGTTATAAAAACAATAATAGTTATTTGTACTACGCTTTTCCCAAACATCACAAAAAACAAAATTTATAAAAAAGATAAATGACCAACCAGCCCCAGATGGGCATTTCTATTTACTGTTCAGCTGATAAGATATCTATATTACTCTCTATGCCTATCCCTATATCTCATTATCTTTATAGCTATACCTACTAGTGCAGTGTCTGTTCAAAACATGCCTGTTGGTAAAAGTCACGGCAACTCGCAGTGTAAATACCGGGGAACGACACCCTCCTGGGAAAAAAACACACCCAAGTCACGCATACTGTATATAAGGCAGCAAGTTAACAGTCAGTTCTTGAAGTTGATGTGATTGAAGCAGGAAAAATGGGCAAGCGTAACACTTTGACAAGGGCCAAATTGTGATGGCTAGACAACTGGGTCGGAGCATCTCCAAATTGGCAGGTCTTGTGGGGTTTTCTTGGTATGCAGTGGTTAGTACCAACCAAAAGTGGTCCAAGGAAGGACAACCGGTGAACCGGTGACAGGGTCATGGGTGCCCAAGGCTCATTGATGCATTGATTGGGAGCAAAGTTTAACCCGTCTGGTTCGATCCCACAGAAGAGTTATTGTAGCACATTGCAAATTGGAATTCAAATTGGTGAAAAGGTGAATGCTGCTATGATAGAAAGGTGTCTGACACACAGTGCATGGCAGCTTGCTGCGTATGGGAGCGGTCAGTGGCCATGCTGACCCCTGTCCACCGCCTAGTGCCAACAACGGGCACGTGAGCGTCAGAACTGGTCCATGGAGCAATGGAAGAAGGTGGCCCGGTCTGATGAATCACATTTTCTTCTACATCGTGTGGATGGCTGGGTGCATGTGCATAGTTTACCTGGGGAAGAGATGGGACCAGGATGCATTATGGTAAAAAGGCAAGCTGGCAGAGGCAGTGTGATACTCTGGGCAATGTTCTGCTGGGAAACCTTGGGTCCTGACATTCATGTGGATGTTACTTTGACAAGTACTACCTACCTAAACATTGTTGCAGACCAAGTACACCTCTTCATGTTAACAGTATTCCCTGATGGCAGTGGCCTCTTTTAGCAGGATAATGCGCCCTCCCACACTGCAAACATTGTTCAGGAATGGTTTAAGGAACGTGACAAAGAGAGTTCAAGGTGTTGACTTGGCCTCCAAACTTCTCAGATCTCCGATAGAGCATCTGTGGGACGTGCTGGAACAACAAGCCTGATCCATGGGGGGCCCCACCTCGCAACTTCCAGGACTTAAAGGATCTGCTGCTAACGTCTTGGTGCCAGGACACCTTCAGAGGTCTTGTGGAGTCCATGCCTCTAAAGTTCAGAGCTGTTTTGACAGCACGAGGGGGAGCTACACAATATTAGGCAGGTGGTTTCAATGTCGTGGCTGATCGGTGCATATCTTTATCTCTATAGCTCTATACCATTATCTCTATACCTCTATAGCTATCTCTCTTTACCTATATAGCTATATCTGTTTTTATTTTTGCACGTACCACAATCATACAGTATGATAGCCAAACATTTCCAATTGCCCTGAACAGACTTTTTTTCTTCTGATCGGAGTACGTGCTGCAATTCCTTTGTCCTGCCGCCACTGTGTTTACCAACTCGCCAATGGAGGAGAAAGACAAGAGGCAAATGTGCCAGTATACAAGCAGATCTACCGATTTACAGAGCATTTTAATGGCAAATGCTCAATCACTGCACAATAAAATGGACAAACTACACGCATAGATTAACTCCCAGCGGGACATTGCTAGCTGCTGTGTGCTGGTGTTTACAGAGACCTGGCTGGATCCTACGGTGCCTGACTCGGCCTTTATCGTGGCTGGATTTTCTATCTTCCGACAGGACAGAACCACGGAGTCAGGGAAACGGAGAGGCGGGGTGTCTCTATTATAGTTAACTCTAGCTGGATTTGGGATGTAGCGGTACTTTCAACAAACTTCTCACCAGACATGGAGCTATTAACTGTAAAAGTCTGCCCCTTCTACCTCCTTCGGGAATTCAGCTCTGCTTTAATCACAGCAGTCTATATTCCCCCGCAGGCAGATAAAACGTGCATGCTAGAGGACTTATTATGGAGTAATTAATGGAATTAGAGAAAGCTCACCCTGAGGTAGCTTCTATTGTTGTTGGTGACTTCAATAGGGTTAATATAAGTAAGGCTTTGCCTAAATATTTAACTTTCCTACGCGTGTTGATCTGGTCATGGATCATGGTTACTCTTGACCATTGTTATTGTCAAATACGGCACAGCTAAAAACAAAAAAAAAAATAATAATTCTCCCCTGCCCTGCCTTGGGTACGGCGGATCACACCTCCATTCTTCTACCAACATAAAGACAATGTCTCAAACAGGAAAAAGCGGTTATTTTGGCATCAATAATCACAAATGGAAAAAGAGTCAAGAGACAAGTTGGTGTCTAACTACAATAGCTCCATCCCTAGACACATGTGGTGTGGACTCCATCACAGACTACAAAAGGAGAAATAGTAGTGATGCCCAGCCCACCGCCTCCCTCCTCGTTGAGCTGAACAGCGTCTACGCACGGTTTGAGGCAAGCAACACCATCCATACTGGGAGGTTCGCTGAGGACCAGGACGACTGCCCTATCTACAGCTGACGTGAGGAGAGCTTTCAAAAGAGTAAACTCATGGAAGTCATCAGGGCCAGATGGCCCTCCAGGCCGTGTCCTCAGAGGGTGCAACAACCAGCTTGTTGAGGTTTTCACCTCTATATTAAACCTCTCCCTGAACCACCTTGCAGTCCCCACCTGCTTCAAACAGACCACCATTGGCCCCCTATCAAAGAAAACTTCCATCACCAGCCTGAATGACTACTGCCCGTTAGCACTGACCTCGATCATCATGAAGGGCTTAGAGCGGCTAGTCAGAAACCACATCTGCTCCATCTTTCCTGACACCTTGGACCCCCTTCAATTTGCATACCGGCCCAACAGATCTACGGATGATGCCATTGCCCTGACAGTACACACCCCTTCGCCCACCTGGATAAGGGAAACACATGTGAGGATGCTGTTTTTAGATTTCAGCTCAGTGTACAACACCATTGTGCCCCCTAAACCTGTTCCCAAGCTCAGGATCCTGCGTCTTGACGCCTCCCTTTTCAACTGGATCCTGGGCTTCATGACGGGCAGACCCCTGTGGTGAGAATGGATAACCTTACCTCCTCTGCACTGACCCTGAGCATCGGAGCTCCTCTGGGCTGCGTACTCAGTTCCCTCCTGTACGCCTTGTTCACGTATCACTGCGTGGCCACACACAGCTCCAATTTCATCCTCAAGTTTACAGATGTCACCGCCATCCTGGATCTCATCTCTCAACAATGATGAGACTGCCTACAGAGAAGAGGTCAGTGACCTGGCAACATGGTGCCAGGACAACAACCTTTCTTTCAGTGTCTGCAAGACTCAGGTGATGATGGTGGACTTCAGGTAGCAGCAGGGGAGGGGTCCCGCCCCCATTCACATCGATGGAGGTGAACGGGAGAGAGTCTCATGCTTTAAGGTGCTCGGTGTGTTCTGTCCTCACCTGGTCCAGGCCAACGGACTCGGTGGTAAAAACTACCCCAAAGCACCTAAAGCTCCTGAGGAGACTCAAGAAGTTTGGCATGTCTGCCAAAACTTTCACCTACTTCTAAAGGTGCAGCATTGAGAGAATCCTCTCTGGCTGCATTACTGCCTGGTACGGCAGCTGCTCCACTGATGATCCAAGGCCCTCCAGAGGGAGGTGAAGACAGGGAGGAGCAGGAGCGCATCATTGGCTGCCAGCTTGCCCCCCAGGCAAGGCATCTACCACACACCATGCCTTAGGAAAGCACGGAAAATCATAAAGGACTATAGCCACACAGGAGATAGACTGTTAACATTGCTGCAGTCTGGTGGACGTTACCGGAGCATTCAGGAACGGACTACCAGACTCAAAACAGTTTTTACCCCCAGGCCATCAGGCTTCTTAACCAGCATCAATAAGCTACTGATCGCATGGATGACACATGAACGTCTACGTATGCTCTGGTCGCTTGTACATTCATTGGAAATCACCAAGTTCAATGTACATATTCATCCAAACATCTCCACTTTATTTCACATTATAAAATATTTGTAGTCTCATTGTCCATTCATACTCCCATCTGTCTACAATCATCAGGATACATATAATATATTCCATTTCGACATTCCCTGGAACTGCTGCTAGTGTTCTATTATTATTATTATTATTATTATTATTATGTATATTTATTTGCTATTCATCATATTTTTGTTAGTTTTGCCCTCATACGCTGACTCTTTTTAACAATCAATTCCTTCTATGTAGTTGTCACTTGCCTTGTTGTGAGAATTTAACTGTTCAGAAGGACCCTGTTTTATACTGTGCATTTGATAATAAAACTCCTTGACTTTGCCTTGACTTTTACAGCTGGGACAAATTTGTTGGTACCCTTACAGCTCATTGAAACAATGCTTCATTCCTCCAGAAAAGTGATGAAATTAAAAGCAATTTTCTCATGTATACCTGGATGCTTTTGGTTTGTCATAGAGTAAAGCAAAGAAACTGTGAAAATTTATTAATTATTGCTATATCTAAATTATATTCTAAAATGGCCTGGACAGATTTGTTGGTAGCCCTTAGAAAATATTATAAGTAATTGGATTATAGTGATATTTCAAACTAACTGTTTTCTTTAATTGGTATCACACATGACTTCAATCTTATGATCAGTCATTCAGCCTATTTAATGGAGAAAAGTAGTCACTCTGCTGTTTGGTATCATGGTGTGCACCACACTGAACATGGACCAGAGAAAGCAAAGCAGAGAGTTGTCTGAGGAGATCAGGAAGAAAATGATAGACAAGCATGTTAAAGGTAAAGGCTATAAGAGCATCTCCAAGCAGCTTGATGTTCCTGGGACTACAGTTGTAAATATTATTATGAAGTTTAAGAGCCATGGGACTGTAGCCAACCTCCCTGGACGCGGCCACAAGAGGAAAATTGACCCCAGATCCCAGCTCCCCCCAAAGTCCCAGGAGGACTCCACTTTTGAAAGAAAAACATAAAAAAAGCCAGACTGGAATTTGCTAAAATGCATATTGACAAGCCACAATGCTTCTGGGAGAATGTCCTTTGGACAGATGAGTCAAAACTGGACTTTTTGGCAAGTCACATCAGCTCTATGTTCACAGACGAAAAAATGAAGCTTTCAAAGTAAAGACCACCATACCTACTGTGAAACATGGAGGAGGCTCGGTTATGTTTTGAGGTTACTTTGCTGCATCTGGCACGGGGTGCCTTGAATCTTTGCAGGTCACAAGGAAATCTCAAGACTACCAAGGCATTCTGGAGCCAAACCTACTGCCCAGAAAGCTCTGTCTCAGTCGCAGGTCATGGGTCCTCCAAGAGGATAATGACCCAAAACACACAGCAAAAAGCACCAAGAATGGATAAGAACAAAACATTCTGAAGTGACCTTCTATGAGTCCTGATCTGAATCCTATGGGATGAGATGTTCTGCTTATATTATGGGATGCGGTACTACCTTGTGGCCCAGTGCAGGGGTGTGGAGTTGAGGTCTCCTCCCAGTTGGTCCACCACAGCTCCTTTAGAGATGTAGTACCTGAAAGAGTGTAAACACCATGTCACAACATGGCAGCTGCAACACAAGTGACGTGCATTTGGAGATGAAAATCTGGAGATGGTGACCCGTGGAACCAACTGCAACTGGGCGGGTACTCACTTGACCAGGTCCATCCTGTTGTTGATGGCCGCCCAGTGCAGCAGAGTGACGTTCTCTTTGTCCGGTTGTCTGACGTCATAACCGGCCTCCACCAGCTCTCTGCAGCGCTCGAATATCCCATACCTGGAAGAAGGACGAGAGAACACAGCTTAGAACGTGTCTCTCTACCACCTTATATACCATACCTGGAAGAAGGACGAGAGAACACAGCTTTGACCGTGTCTCTCTACCACCTTATATACCATACCTGGAGGAGGGATGAGAGACCAGAGCGTACAGCTCTCTCTCCCCTGCTCCCTCAGGAATGTACCTACACCACTTACTGAATGTCACAAAAGTCATAAAAGTGTTTTCTGATGGGAAATCCAAATACATGCACTACGCACAGCTATAACTAGGGGGCGTCACATCTTAAAACCCCAAATTGAAACTTACTGTGTGGCTTTGACAATGTCCCAGGTGCTGTAGTCGTCCACGTGGTTTTTCCGTCCCGGGTTCTCACTGTAGCCGTGGTTGTAGTGACCCTGCGGCTTGATTTCCTGCCAAGGTAAGTGAACAGGGTCAATGCCAGACCCCGCAGAAACTCATGCTAACCGTCTTAGCTCAATGCATGGCTGCAGAGGGTTCAACTAGCCTAGTTCCTGCAAAATTTGAGAAATAAATGTAAATTTCTTATGAAATAACCATCTAAAAAATATTGTCAAATTACTTCTATCAAGATATTACTCCAAAAATATTTTGACATTTGAATCTGTATCAATAGTGTTTTACATTCTCCATGATCATAGAGAATTTAGAATTTTAAATTCTATATTCTTCCAAATGACCCCCCCAGATAGACAGAGAGAGATGAACGAGATTAGAGCTAGAGACAGGAAAACAAACAGCCTCTCTCTCTTTTCACAGCAACAAACCTTCGTTCCCCAGCAACAACAGACTAATCTGTAAAACACTGATAAAATACCCAGAATGCCTCGGCCGTTTCTCAACACCAAGTACGCGAAGTCCGGACTTGCGGACTTGGTAGTTCAGACTTGGCAAGTTCGACTCGGGAGTACAGACTCCCGGGGACGGGAGGACGCAGGACGGTCATTCTGCGAAATGCATTGTGGGATACTTGTCTGTCCCAGGTCCACACAAGTCACCACCGATGCATCCTCCATAAAATGGGCGGAGCAAGTCCACATCCTGGCATTTGGACTGGACTTGGCTTGATGCGGACTTTGAATTGGAACAGTACTTGGGCTGCGACTGACGACGTTTCACAAGTACACAAGAACGCAAGTACACACAAGAACGCAGATTGAGAAAGGGCTCATGACTCTATTCTCAGGGCTTGATGCTTACCTTTTTCCCAAGGAGTGTGCTCCTCGGTTGAAAGATTTAGGAATGCATAAACAACTTTAGGGGTGCAATGAAAATTTACCAAAAAATGTGTTTTTCCTGAGTAAAGAGATACAAGGAGACGTTTACAAGAAAATTATTTAATTTATTTGAATACAAAAAGTTACACTAGGCTTTTAATTATTTCTGCTTCAAACTGTTTGTAATCATTATCTAATATATATATATATTTATATTTATCTAGTTCGCTTTAAACTGTATAAACAGTATAAACGGTGTGTAGTTCTTCTTAGTTCTAAACTCCAAAAGGTCTGCTCAATCGTGTTTATTTAATTAATGAATTTATTTAGTTATTCATATAATTACAAGGAACCAAGCGGCTTTATGACAACATAATAGATATAGAGAGACAGTTGTTGAAAAACTCAAAAAAGTTGAAATTCAAAATAATTTCCACTTAATGTTGCCAATTGATAGATGGGAGCCTGCATGTCCCACAGGAGAGTGTGGCTATTCAGAAGGGTAATGTTTTTGCATCGAGCTGATTAGACCTGTCCCTAGTAACTGAGTATAATTCCAATAAGTATCCAGTAACATGTTCAATTTCTCACATTTATAACAAACCAGATATGGCGGGTGCGCAGACACATAGCGGTGACATAAAGCAGCGGCCAATGAGGTCTCTATGATCGCCGCTACTGGTTACTACGTGACGTCGCGCTATGCTGCTGCTACTTCCCAACTTTACTACATTACTAAGTGTAACAAGCACGTTGCACCGTGGCGTTTCACGAGGACATCAGCCGATAAATATTGGATCGGCACATCCTTGATTGTTATCAACCTTTTTTTTTTTTTTTTTTTTTTTTTTATAATAAAATAGAGGTTACTTGGGATTAATTTTGTAATACTTTTTGTCCGCACACACGTTCCTAAATACATTTTACCATTTGCACACATCTATTTTCGATCGCAAATGTGAAATACTCGCAGCATCGAGCCCCGAGTCTGTGGAATCTCAACACAATTATCTTAAATAAACACAATAACCACCGCTAGCAAAGCTCCTGAGAAATTAGGAAAATAAATTCCCTTGTTATCCAAATGACCCAATACTTTGCATAACAATCGTCAGTCAACTAAATTTTTTTCCAAAACCGGAACCCGAGTCGATGTTCATGTCTGGTTCCAGGTTTGTCATCGCTCGATCCATCTCTCCCTCCTGCCCTGGGGAGCCACGGCCCATCTGCCCATCCACCCTCCTATTGACCAAGTCCATGCAAAATGAGATGGAAATCAATCAGAAACCAGACCAGAGCAGTGTCTTTAATGGACACGGTGATGTTCTGTGGAGTGTAGCATTAGCAGTTAGCCAGGTTGCCAGGTCTGAACTGGGATCTAGACCCAATCTGGAATTATCTGGATACTAAGGATGCAACGGTACAGTGGGCTCACGGTTTGGTATGTATCACAGTTTTGGGACCACAGTAACGGTATGGTTTTGGTATCTTTATATTTAAGATTTTAAAGTTAAAAGGTGTAAAACATATTTTTACAGTAGTCAGCATAAATAACCAGTGTAACGCAGTGTGTGTGACTGTGGGGGGAGGGGGGAGACGGGGTTCAAGTTCATTGGTGGTTATTTTCCACACTGGACACCTTGATTGATTGCCCTCTTCACAAAAACATTTCTCTGAAGCTTTATTTTGTGTTTCTATTGAAAAGGCTGCGTAGCTGGTGGAGCTGCAACAGAATAGGGAGCAAAAGTACCACACACCGCACTGCGCCCGTACACTGCACCATCGCGTCTGGTGGAGTTCTCCCGTGATATCCAAATAACGCGGTTCACATGTGAGTATTGAACCCTAGGGGGCGTACTGAACGGTTCAATAAAATTCTGTGTACCGTTGCATTCCTACTGGATACAGGTTGCCAGGTCTGAACAGGGATCTTGACCCAATCTGGATTTGTCTGGATACAGGTTGCCAGGTGTGATCTGGATCTAGACCCAATCTAGATTCATAATTGATATTTATTGATTAGTTGTTGTGATAAACTTTTTAATTGGTGCAATAAACAATAAACAACGTGTTGACTTTATTTCCCAGTAACTCCTGTTACAAAGGGACGTTATTTTCCAGTAATCTTTTTTTTTGTTTTGTTTAACTGTTAAAGTTGCTCAGTTGCCTGATTTTAATTTTTTTTTATGTTTTTAAACTGAGATATACCACACATTATTTTTTATTACATACCACACCAGATGGTTGGCAAGGGTCCAAATCTGGTTTGGCTGTGCAACTGTCAGAGTCCAGGCCCTGAGGTGCAGTGAGAAATTCTAAAGGTTCTGCAGCTCAAGAACACCAACACCAAAGCTTCCTCCAGAACCGGTACGACCAGGAACCCAGAAGGAGGAACTGGTCCAGGACAACAGGGTTGATGGTGCAAACCCTGGCTGGTGTCTACGCACCGGGGTCGGCTCCAGCCTTTTTGGAGCCCGAGGCGAAATGCGTAGAAGGTGCTCCACCTGAGGCCCCGCGGCATGCACACGCCACAAAATCCCTCACAGGTGCATCCACCCTCCCAGGCACACCGCCCAAACTCCACCCAACCTCCACACAACTCAACACCATCGACACAACATGAGTGGGGGAAGATATTTTGTTTCAGGACCTTCACACCTGCATTCTGCTGAATTGTGATGCAAGTAAATCACAAAAGTAATAAACAACTTGACATTTCTTGGCAGTGGCAGTTCCACCTGCCACCCAAGTGGCGTTTCCAGGGCCCTACGGCACTGAGACACAGAAGAGGATGTGTTGTAGACACCAGTTTATTGTAGAGAGGAGACCCGGTGGAACAAGCCAGGAGCAGATGGAACATGTCATGACAGGGCTCCTCTCCTGAGTGAGTGTGGGGATGGGGCTTTTAACCTGCGTTTGTCTACCTGCGCCTAAGTAGACAAACCACTGAGAAATGCAGCCACCCTGACCCCATCACCTAGATCCAGGCCAGTTTCCCGCTGTTTTTTTGTGTTGTAACGCCGTCGCTGTTTGTGTGTGTGTGTGTGTGTGTGTGTGTGTGTGTGTGTGTGTGTGTGTGTGTGTGTGTGTGTGTGTGTGTGTTTGTGTGTGGGGTGGGTTCAGGGGGGTCATTGTGTTGGGTTATTTGCATCAGTTCATCTTATTGGGGCCAGGTGTCCAGAACAGAGGGTGATTGGCTGAGGTGATGCGAGGGCGAGTTTTGGGTGGTTCTGATTCTGTGTGGTTCTGGGTGGTTCTTGTTGCTGCTTGTGGTGTGAAGAAACGGGAAGATAACGAGAAAGGTTCTATAGAAAGGTCACGGGCCAATCCCTCAGCCCCCGGGTGGTTCTGAGCCACTCGGCAGGGAGTAGAACTGGGCTTCGGCTACCAACAGAACCGTTGTCTCGGTGGCATCGGCGGAGTCCTGGCTCGTCAACACCGCCCAACGGCACAATATATTGGGTTGTATCGGGCCTGTTGTCAGGCAGCACCCCGGGAAAAGGCCCGGTACTGCTCAGACAGTCCGGGCCGAAGTGAGATCCGAGCGTCCAGCAGTCGCCAGGGATGTGCCAACTGGTCAGAACCAAAAACCCAAAGGGTGGGTGTGGGGAGGGGGGCTGGAGGCCTAATAATTGGTGGTTTTTCACTTGCAGAGTTGTACGTAATAAAACATTGATCTATTTTCTTAAAGGGGGATTAATAAAAAATAAGAAAATATAACCGCACTCATTAGTATTATTAATTACTCAATTTACTGCGTTGTTATCATATTATATCTTGTATATTTATATATATATTCTACTTCAGCACTACCATGCACCCAATATTACCCACACTCAAAAACATTAGTACATAAATTAACTTGTGCATAAACATACTTGTACATATACATACTTGTACATAAATATAGTAGTACATAAATATACATGTATATAAATATACTTATATATAGGATGGTAATATACAAAAAGGAGCCGGAACCGCCGGTACCCCGCAGAGACCCTGCTGTGGAGCCTCGGTGCGGCGAGCTCAAGGTTCGAACCCGGAGCCACGGGAGGCTGCGGGGCGTCCGCCCGAGTTACACGTCCGTGTGGAGCGGCTCTAGCGCGGATATTTCACCGAGCCGCTCCGGTGCTCGGCCCCGAAGCACGGAGCAGAGCCGCTAGCCTGTTAGCCTGTTAGCCTAGCCAGTCCTGGTTGTTTACACAGGGAACTGGTGAATTTAATGAATAATATATAAAATGAACAGTTCTGTTGAGTTGTTCAATGTTATTCATATCAAAGAAAATAAGTCAAACTATTTAGAAAATGATGGAAAGTAGAAAAAGATTGAAGTTGTTGGAACATAAATGTATATATAATAACATACATTTATACATAATAATATAGATGTATATATGAAAATATAGATGTATCTACTGTATATAATACAATAGATGTATATAAAATACTACAGATGCATATATAATACTATAGATTTATATATAATAATATACATATATAATAATATAGATGTAAATACTGTATATAATAACATAGATGTAAATATAATACTATAGACGTGTATATATAATACCATAGATGCATTTATATAATAATATAGATGTATATACTATATATAATACTATAGATGCATATATAAAAATATAGATGCATATAATACTATTGATTTATATATAATAATAATATAGATAGCTATACTGTACATGACACTATAGGTTTATATTTTACAATATATATTGATATATAATAATATAGATGTAAATACTGTATATAATACTATAGACGTATAAGTAATAATATAGATGTATAAATAATATAGATGTGTATATATATATATATTAATATAGATACTATATATAATGATATAGACGCATATATAATATAGATGCATGTATAATACTATTGATATACATGTATATGTAATAATACAGATTCATTGATAATAATCTAGATGTATTGACCCGTGTCACTGACTGTTGTTCTATTGATTTTATTCACATTGTTTTGTTTTGTTTGATTTTCTTCATGTAAATCTTTATCAAAACTGGATAATGTTGATCTTTCCCTGTTTATTTATATTCATACCATGTTTTTAATGTTGGATTTGTTTCTACGATGATAATAAAAATAAAAGAAAATAAAAATGAAACCCAATCTTAGCCTTTTAGCCGTTAGCATGTTAGCCCCGTCCCGGTGCTGCAGACCGGGCTTCCCTCTCCCTCCCTCTCTCTCCCTCTCTCCCTCTCTGCGGCCGAGCACCAGGCACCGTGCGGACACACACGCACCGGAGAACCGCAGCACCGGAGCACCGGGGAAACGGGGCAGCGGGGCACCGAGTCTCGAAACGCGGAACGGGGGGTCCTACCTCGGGCTGCAGGATGGGGACGCAGCCTGCCTCTCTCTCACACTCCTCCAGAGCGTCCGCCATCTTGGTGCTCAGTGTCGCGGGGCATTGTGGGAAAAGGTGCTGAGCGGAGACAGAAGGGAGGGGGCAGGGGGCGCTGAGATGGGGCGGGGGTGGGGTCCAGGTGCTGGGTATATGGGTGGAGGAGGATGGAGGAGAGTGAATTAGGGTGGTGTCCACTGGGGTAGGAAGGGGTGGGGTGGGGTGGGGTAGGAGAGTGGAGGAGACTGAATTAGGGTGGTGTCCACTGGGTTACGATGCAGTGGGGTAGGAGGATGGAGGAGAGGGAATTAGGGTGGTGTCCACTGGGGTATGATGGGGTGGGGTGGGTTAGGAGGATGGAGGAGAGTGAATTAGGGTGGTGTCCACAGGGGTAGGATGGGGTGGAGTAGGAGGATGGAGGAGAGGGAATTAGGGTGGTGTCCACTGGGGTAGGAAGGGGTGGGGTAGGAGGATGGAGGAGAGGGAATTAGGGTGGTGTCCACTGGGGTAGGAAGGGGTGGGGTAGGAGGATGGAGGAGAGGGAATTAGGGTGGTGTCCACTGGGGTAGGAAGGGGTGGGGTAGGAGGATGGAGGAGAGTGAATTAGGGTGGTGTCCACAAGGGTAGGATGGGGTGGAGTAGGAGGATGGAGGAGAGGGAATTAGGGTGGTGTCCACTGGGGTAGGAAGGGGTGGGGTAGGAGGGTGGAGGAGAGTGAATTAGGGTGGTGTCCACTGGGGTATGATGGGGTGGGGTGGGATAGGAGGATGGAGGAGAGTGAATTAGGGTGGTGTCCACTGGGGTAGGATGGGGTGGGGTGGGATAGGAGGATGGAGGAGAGTGAATTAGGGTGGTGTCCACTGGGGTAGGATGGGGTGGGGTAAGAGGATGGAGGAGAGTGAATTAGGGTGGCGTCCACTGGGGTACAATGCAGTGGGGTAGGAGGATGGAGGAGAGTGAATTAGGCTGGTGTCCACTGGGGTAGGAAGGGGTGGGGTGGGGTAGGAGGAAGGAGGAGAGTGTATTAGGGTGGTGTAGGATGGGGTAGGGTGGGGTAGAAGGATGGAGGAGAGTGAATTTGGCTGGTGTCCACTGGGGTATGATGGATTGGGATAGGAGGATGGAGGTGAGTGAATTAGGGTGGTTTCCACTGGGGTAGGATGGGGTAGGGTGGGGTAGGAGGATGGAGGAGAGTGTATCAGGGAGGTGCCAGGTGTGGTAGGATGGGGTAGGGTGGAGTAGGAGGATGTAGGAGAGTGAGTTCGAGTCATGTCCAGCGGGGTAGGAAGGGGTAGGGTGGAGTAGGAGAAGCAGAGTGAATTAGGGTGGTGTGGGATGGTCTCTGTGTGGTGCGGTGTATGGTGGGGTTGGAGGATGGGGTGAGGTGAGATGATGGAGTACTGAGTGCTAGGGTGGTGTGAGATTGGTGGGGCGGTGTAGGAGGATGGAGCGGGATGGATTTGGGTGGTGACATCTATCATTATTATTATTATTATTAATAAAATTAAAATTATTATTATTATTACAATTAAAATTATTATTATTATTTTTTTTTTTTATAAAATATAATTATTATTATATTTTATAATAATAATAATAATAATAATAACAATAAAATATAATAATAATAATAATAGTAATAATAATAATAATAATTATTATTATTATTATTAAAATTATTATTATTATTGTTATTATTATATTTTATAATAATAATAATAATTATTATTATAAAATATAATAATAATAATAACAACAATAATAATAATAATTTTAATAATAATAATGATTATTATTATTATATTTTATTATTATTATTATTATTATTATAAAATATTAAAATAATAATCATTATAATAAAATATAATAATAATAATCATTATTATTATTATTATTATTACTATTATTATTATTATTATATTTTATTATTATTATTTTTATTATTATTACTATTATTATTACTATTATTATTACTACTATTTTATAATAATTATTATTATAATTGTCTTATAATTGTTATTATTATCATTATAAGAATTATTATTATATTTTTTATTTCTTTATTATTATAATTCTTATTATATTATTATCATTGTTATTATTATTATTATTATTATTATTATTATGATCAGATATTCATTTTAAATGTGGTCCCTCTTATTGCAGTAGCGTGTTTTTACCACCAGGAGTGCTCCTGCACCCTCACATGCTCATGTGTTTTATTCGTTTATATTCTCTTCCTCATCCCATGATAAACATGTCAGAGCACAAACACATCATGACAATAAAAACATATTTAAAGGAAGAATCTTCCTGCTCAGCGCGCAACGGGTCAGTTATTAAAAAATGAATTTAAAGATTGTGAAAAATCAACCATCACATGATTTTTACGTCATGTTTTAAATCCTAATTCAAACGTAAAACAGTCACGTGACCCTCGCTTCAAAAGGCAGTTGGCTGCAGTTCTCCGGGCCACCGCTGGGGGCCGGGCGATCCCACACCGGGCAGAAGCAGTCGATCCCAGATCCAGCTCCAGATCGGCCAGGCGGGGCAGTCGATCACCGACCCGAAGGAGGGAAAGAGCTGTGCGGGGAGGAAGGAAGCGTCGCTGCGGAACACACCGACCCACAGCCGAACCGGGACCGAGCGGGACCCCGACCCGGACCGGGCGGGACCGGGGGGGACCGGAATCCGCTGCGCCGCGGGCTTTGGGAGCCGCGGAATCCGACATTTTGGGGGAACTGGTGTGACGTAAATAAGGAAGCGGAGAAGGTCGATCAGTCCAGAGATATCACCCCATCCCCGGGGAAAGGAGGAGGAGGAGGAGGAAGAGGAGGAAGAGGAGAAGGAGGAGCAGGAGGAGGAGGAGGAGGAGGAGGAGGAAGAGGAGGAAGAAGAGGAGAAGGAGGCGAAAGGTACGTGCGTGTTTGGTCAGTGTGTGTGTGTGTTTACATGCACTACTTTCATGTTGCGTGTGTGTGTGTGTGTGACGTGCAAGCGAGGCGTCAGTCTCTGAGAATCAATCAATCATCGGATCAATTAAATAATAACAATAATAACATTTGAGGGAGATTTCAAACATTGAACGTCCATTCAGTTGAAAACATCTGACTTGAATTCGTTTCTTTTCTGTTGCTCCAGAGGTTTTCTGCTCAGCTGTGTGATTATGTAATGTATCCCAGAATGCACCCTGTCACTGCCCCTCCCATCCAATGTGACCTGCTCCATCTCTGTGCTCTACTACTACTACCACCGTACTACTACTACTACTACTACCACACTACTACTGTACTACTACTGCCATACTACTACATACTACTCTCTCTCTCTTTTTTGTATTTCTTTGTAAAGCGCATTGTGTTGCCCTGGTATGAAATGCGCTCTATAAATAAAGTGACTTGACTTGACTTGACTTGTACTACTACTACTAACATACTAATACATTACTACTACTACTACTGTACTACTACTACCGTACTACTACTACTGTACTACTACTACTAACATACCACTACTGTTCTACTACTACTACCGTACTACTATTACTGTACTACTACTGCTACTTTACTACTACTACTCTTCTACTACTACTACTATACTACTACCGTACTACTACTACTGTACTACTACTGCCATACTACTACTACTACATACTACTCTCTCTCTCTTTTTTGTATTTCTTTGTAAAGCGCATTGTGTTGCCCTGGTATGAAATGCGCTCTATAAATAAAGTGACTTGACTTGACTTGACTTGTACTACTACTACTAACATACTAATACATTACTACAGCTACTACTGTACTACTACTACTACTGTACTACTACTACTGTACTACTACTACTAACATACTACTACTGTTCTACTACTACTACCGTACTACTATTACTGTACTACTACTGCTACTTTACTACTACTACTCTTCTACTACTACTACTACTATACTACTACCGTACTACTACTACTGTACTACTACTACCATACTACTAATACTACTCTACTACTCTTGTACTACTACTACTGTACTGTTGAACACAAACAATCAAGAACAGCAGAACTGAGCCCCCGGACGGGACGGGAATGCGTCACTTCACTCATCCACAGTTAATTTGCAGGAAGTAATAAGTAATAAGATTCAAGATTTTTTATTTGTCACATACATATACATACTTTCATACATATATGCAGTGAAATGTAATGATAATAAGTAATAAGTAATAAGAATAAAAGCTACAGCGGCAGGCAGCGAGGGGCGGGGTCCAGGGCGACGGGCCCATCGGGAAATCCTGACCCCAGAAATTCACTTGTTCCGGCTCGGTGAAGTCTGAGCCGCAACCCTACAGCCTGTCGCTTTGCCACCCTTACCCAAAAAAAAGGGACACCTTGCCAGCGGCCCCATGCCGGGGGACACAACCAAGTGGGGGCCTGGGGGTCCTTAATGCACCGGTTTGTGCTTTTCATGCATCAGTTTCAAAGTGCACTCTGCTGCTCTCAACGTGGATGTCGAGGAAACAAGGAGTCAATAAGAGTAAAGCAGAGTTGCATCAATTATATTAAGGAATCAAACATCAGATCGGAGACATCGGCAAAATGTTTGGTCTGTCAAAATAAACTATTTGGTATATTTGGAAGAAGCAAGACTGACCACTGATAAACTGGGAAATAGCAAATGAGCTGGTAGATCACAGAGAGCACTATGGGGAACAACAATGACATTTATTTGTGAAAATAAATCATTTTTTTAGAGGACTGTCAAAGTGATCACAACTCTCCTGGATCTAAATAAAAATCAACCTGTTCCAGGATGAGGGAAATGTGGACAAACAAAATGATTTATAATTCATCTAGATGATGTGAGCTTATGTATATGTACTGTATACCGTACATGAGTATGATGTTAAGCTTCAGTCCCACAGCTTCCAGGGGGGATGGGGTAGCTTGGCCTTAGGAAGATTCATTTCCACCAAGCGGGTTATTGGATAAATTTGAACCCTCACACACACAGCACAGACTGGACGGGGGCGGGGTCTTCTGCTTACGTCCTCAGAGAAGTGTCGGCTTGTGAATCTGGGGAGTGGCGCGGTGATGACTCCGAACACCGTGCGATGTAATAACAACAGTACATTTCTGGGGTGTCGTGCGTTGAGCGATGCCGCTGGTCGTCCTCCGCCCTTGCCCTGCTCTGACGCGGTCGTCTCCCCCTTAAAGCCGCTTCGGGTGGGACGCTCCACCGGGGCCGACAGAAAGTACTGTATGGCAGACTGTAAGGTTTTCCTTGTACTTGTTCCCACTGACACGGCAGACCCGACGGTGGTCCTGTGGCTCAGATCTGCTTTTGGACGCCCTCTTTTCTTTTTACAGGCGAACTTGAGCTGGAGGTATTCGCCGTCATTTTCAAATGCCGTGCGTCTGAGTCTCCGTGACCAGGGCAACCATGACGTGGGGTGACAGACAACTTGCCCGTCATTCAGATTTAGTACTTATGTCTCGTGAAACTCTTTTGGTTTTATTATTTCTCATGTCATTCCAAGCATGTGAAAACGTGGTAGTGGTATAGTAGGGTGTGCACAAAAATAGGGGACAAGTCACGGCCCTTATTGATTCAGCGCATTTTATTTTCCAATACAGGATGATCCCGTATTATAAGGGACAGGTGGCAACCCGAGCTGCTCACCGCTGCTCTTTGTTGAATCCAATCTTATGGTAATACTTTTACCTTATTATTTTCAAACATAATTATGCTTAATTGTAATAAAGTAATATCTGCCACTGTGTCATTTTGTATCTTACTACAACTAACTACAATTCAGGAAGACTGTAAACGTCGCCTTGCGCATGTGTAAGGACCTCTCTGTTGCAGCATACGTCTGTGCGCAGAGTCTTCTTGGTGAGGTTGCGATAATGACAAACGTCTTCCACAATTCTACACCGCCGATCTGGATGCTCATCCGAGTACACATTCATCATTCATTCAATCAATCCTGTCTGTGAGTGCAGTGAATTCATGATATCCACACACCACCCTAATCAGTTTTTCATTAACAAAACAATAGGAATAATATTCAAAATGATGGTATAATGAAATAAGGAAGCACGACCAGGCGGGAAGAGGCCCAGTGCTTCAATGCCAACCCTGCACATGAGGCAGTTTCACGTGCACAGCTCATGGAAGCCCTGCGTGCATGCAGCGTGCACGTGTGGAAGCTTCTTGTTTGCATGTGAATGGAAGGACACCCGACACACCGCGGGGACGCAATGGAGAACCGGTAGTTACCAGGTAATTTGACTGGCAAATGGTTCCAACCTCACAAGAGAGACAGGAAATAAACTAGACGGATGGATAGACACCGGTAGATAGATGGAAAGGTAGATTGGTAGGTAGGTAGTTAGGTAGATAGAAAGATAGGTAGATGGAAAGCTAGGGAGGTAGATAAATAGAAAGGTAGGTTGGTAGTAGGGGTGTCACTATTCTCCAAATACATGATCCTCGATTTGACTTTCGATTTCAAGGCCACAATTCGATTTTCGATTTAAACGTATGGACAGTATTTCTTTCAGCGCTGACGGCTATGTCATTGTTCGACTATCGAGTCTTGATTAGTAAAGAAAATCACTTGTTTCTCAATAAGTAACTTTTATTTGAATATAAGAAATGATCAAAAATGTGAGAATATTTAAACAACACACCTAAACAGGGAAGAGCTTTAGCAAAACTAGACTGTTGAATGATAAACAATAAGTTACTTATTACACTTCTTTTAAGTTACTCACAAAAATAGGCGCAGAAAAGCCAATCCTCTTTTTGCCAGAGGGGAAATGAGGACCTGCAGCTCCGCAGCTCCAATCATAGCGAATAAAAACTCTAGATGTATTTCATTTACTCCGTTTCCTGCTGCTGCTCTGGTGGGTTAGATCGCAGATCGCTCCAGAAAAAATCCTGCACGCGTTCTCACAGCCCAGTAGCAAATACCCGGCAGCCCAGCACGGTCCGCGAGCCGGTGGACGGGTGGTCTGATCGTGTCAGACAATATTACCCACAACAGTACCCAGAGAATCGGGAGCCTGCTCGTGATTTCGAACGCTCATCTCGATAGATATTCGATTTCGAATCGGAATCGTGACACCCCAAGGGGCTAGGGAGGTGGGTAGGTAGGGAGGTAGTAGGGATGCAGCGGCACACGCTATGTTATGGAACCGTAAGCGCACTTGAACCGCCGTATTACTGTATCACGGTAGAAGTCCGCTGGAGGCGTTGGCGCAGCGTGCAGTAGGTGCTGCTTCCTATTGAACCCACTGCTGCCGCTCCACCCGCCCCGTCAGTTCTTCGGGGTCCGGGCGGAGCCACGCAGCATCTCTCTATTTTTTGCGCGAGAGTTCAATTTTTCTTTCGACTGTGCGCAGCCTTTTCAGGAGAAACATGAAACGATCCGGTTCTTCTGAACGCCTCTTTTGTAGGAATGAAGGTGGCTCGCTGGGTGATGAGCCCTTATTTTTTTCGTCAAGTTTTACATTTTTATGTCGTGTTGTTTGTTGAAGTTGCCGTCTCCTGTCACTGGCAAATGTTTTCCCCTCTGTGTAAGAGATATTCTATGCTCCTCCCTCGCCGGGAGGTGCTCTGGCTGAAAAGGAGCACTGTCACGTCAGGTTCACAAAGCGAAGGCCCCCCTCACTGGTCTGACTGTCAAGTTTTATTTTCCAATTATTATTTATGTGTGATAAATACTGTTAATACCTGTCCTGCACACAAATAACTAACTACAGCACAGGTTTTATAATTTATTTTATTGTGAAACATTTTTTAAATATTGGATTAATAAATAAAGAAAACAGAAAACACCTCCCCTCCAAGTGTGGAAAGGACAAGACGTCTTACATTACGCGATTTGGATTGGCGGATTTAATTGAGAGGGACCTCATCTCAAAAGTTAAGGGCCCGTTCACGCTGATGTTCTACGAAAGTCAAAATCAAATAAACAAAACCAAGCCGTTGGACCCGCACGCACATTTCTGGGAAGGCGAGCAGGTACAGCCAAGGTACCTGGGGTCCTTATTGATGGGGAACGTGACAGCCCTGGACTTACTGAAACATGTCAAAGTAAGTAAATGTTTTATTTATGAGCAAGCATACCTTTTTTTTTTTTTTACTATCAAATTAATAGATTTATTTTCATTAGCAATGCTATGGCAAAGTGTGATGATCTATTCTGTTGCATGTTAAAGGGGTAGTTTGCCCATTTTTTAAATTTAGATTGTATTTCACTCATGCCCAAAGTGGTGCTTAGGACAGTAGTAATGTGTCTACCTCACACAGTTGGAGCTGTGTTTGGTGGTAATTTTGCAAGAAATCTAGCTGGGGGGTAGTTATCTGAGCACAGCTAGAACCATGTGAGGACATACATACATACACACCACTATGGAGGTCAGTGAAGCTATATATGCAGTACACTCGCCAAAGGGGTGAACTGTCCCATAACAGTTGCGAAAAAAATGTAAACAATAATGTCACCCTGCTCACAGATTTCTTGGATAATTTTCATTGCTTATCAACAGCACAATTCTAGATATAATACCAGTGATAACAAAATAGGACTCAGACACCTTTGACCCAGAAATTGACCCAGGAGAGTGTAAAGCTTGATTTCCTTTTTCTCAGGAGTGTGTGAACTAGCTTCACCTCCGGGGCCTGGTGTCCATCTCGATGGATTGGCCCAGTGTGAATTACAAGTTCTTTGAGCTCTACGACAACACCGCGTGGAACAGTGCGGAGGTGCTCGGCTTGTTGCTGCGGGGGGGTGGACTCAAACCGCCCCCCCCAATGCTTTTAAAAGCAGCTCCTCCGTGCGGCGCCTGACAAACGTATGAAAGCCGTGCACACACTGTTCCACAGCGTGGTGGTCAGGAGGGGAGACGGCAGTGCTGTCACCACAACCTCCTCTCATCTTTCTGGGGCCGCCGCTGGATCCAGAACCTGCCTGGGGTGGAGGGGGCCCATGCAGTCTGGCCGTCACTTCACCAGTATGTGGACGCGGCGTTCGTTCGTTCGTTCGTTCGTTCGTGTAGGGCTACACAGGCAATTGGGACATTAGCCAAGAAGTGGTATCGTCATCCAGTTCAATGAGGCGCTGACTCCATGTGGTGATTTGAAGGTTGGGCATTCATCAATGATGTGATGTGGACGCGGCGAGAATTAAAAAAAAAACAAAAAAAAAAAACTTCCCAAACCCTGGGACCGCGTCGTTTGACACAATAGAAGGCGGTTGAAAAATCCACCAATCCTGGCCCAGCCACAGCTCCACGTGACGGTCGCCAGGACCTTCAAGTGTCAAACAGACGAGGCGGCGATGCCTTCACTCAGCAGCCACCTGGCTGAGTTGACCCAGGTAATAATGTATTTGTTAATACTGCACATTATCGTCACTTCTGATTAGGCCGAACTGATGCGGAAACGGTGTTCATGAAAAATGGGTCGATTTTTAAAACCTTTGTTCACGCATTAGAATTGTGATAATTTGACTTTAGGAGGAATGTGGATACAAGGGACTTTAGATGTGGTCTTTTGACAGTGTCTCCTCCAAGCTCCACCAGGTAACCAAACTGGATGGAGCTGACAGGAGGAACTGGCTCCGACCACAGGACATTGACACCAGCGCGGGGGCTCAGCCGGTCCCCGGTGTTAGGGTGTGGTTGTTTAGAAAGATCATTTTATATTTGATAGGATGCAATCGGCAAGTGTCATTTTATCCTACATCAACACACAAATAAACCTCTTGGATCTCCAAGCGAGGGCTTATCCCCCTGTCCAGAGTGGCAACAGTGTTGAGTTTGAGGGGGGGCCGCATGCAGGGACTGTCAGACATCGTCAGGGAAGTGCAGCAGAAAAGCCCCGTCAGGTATCCAGCCCTGAGGGGGGGGCGGGCGTGTCTGGAGCCCCCCTGCCGTGTTCAGAGCTCCAGACGGGGGCAAGAGGCGGAGGAAGGGCCTCGTCCCGACGTTCCCAGGCGGTGCCTCTGCTGCCGGGGATAGTTCTGCAAAAGGCTTTGAGCAAACGTAAGAGGTGGTGGAGGTAGAGGAGCTGTGAGGGGTGGTGCTGTAAACACGCTCGGTGTGTTACGGGCCTGACGCTCCTCTCTGCTCCTCCCTTCAGGAGACCAGTCACGGATCCTTTCACCTCATCTGTCGTGGCACCTTTTCCGTTTCTCCATTTTCAGTAGACCGATAATTTGTTGTGTGTACTTTTTTCTTTTCTCGCTTTCCAATCAGGATAATATTTTTGAGCGTGTATTTACTACTTTGTTCTCTTCTCTTCTCATGGTGCTGCACCTGTTCTGTGTGCAGTGGGATGGGCTTTGACGTTGTACGCCATCATAACCGTCACAGCTTGTTGATATAATGTCAACGTATTTTCCTTCGCTTTCTCTCCTCCGTGCGTTTTGTCACAGGCGACCATTCTCCACCCGTCGGAGGCCTTGCTGTCCTCCTGGAGAGCAGGGGCGAAGGGAAATGAGTTCAAGAGGTTTCTGAGAGTCTGGCCCGAGACGCAGACGGGTTTGGCCGAGGGCGGGGCCGGCCATGACAGAGTCAAACGCTCAAAGTCTAAAAGAGGGGCTGCAAGGACAAGTTAGCTGAGAGCAGATGAGTTAGCCTAGTTCTTATGTACACACACACACACACACACACACACACTGCTCTCGCGTACACAGTTCTGTGGAGTTAAGTTTGGTTGAATGTTCATGTTGAATGTGAATAAAACCATTTTCTTTGCAAGTCACCTGGGATTCCGATTTTCCTTCACAACCTTCGTCCTTTTTCTTGCTGGTATGGAGGTGGAGTAGATGTTAAACTGTGTTCATCACGGTCTTAGAAAGTCTTATATAACTTAATCTTAACTTGTTGAAACCTGCAGAAACCCTGGGAGGACGCCCAGCGCTGAGGGATGGAGAGAGGGGTGGGTGGATGGATGGGTGGATGGATGGATGGATAGGTGGGTGGATGGGTGGGTGGATGGATGGATGGATGGATGGATGGATGGATGGATGGATGGGTGGGTGGATGGATGGATGGGTGGGTGGATAGATGGATGGGTGGGTGGATGGTTAGAGAGAGATGGAGGGATAGAAAGATAGATAGGAAGATGATGGATTGATAGATAAATATGCACAACAACTAAAAACAACCAGAAAAACGAGTGTGACCCGTGATCATTCAGTCTGTCTGGCGTCACAGCTCCTCCTCAGCTCAGTCACTCGGCGCCCCCAGTGGAGCAGGGTGGAACTGCACCTGTCTCTCTGACGCGCCGCTTCTTTGAGTTCTGTCTCTCTGCTAATTCTGTCGTTTCAATGTCGCCCCCCCCCCTCTCTAACAGACATGCTGATCTGAAAGCAGTTCTCTCTCCCTCCCTCCCTCCGAAAAGTGATGGAGTCTTCCTCCGAGTCCCAGACGGAGACTGACAAGACTGTGGTGAGTGCACGCACACACACATTAACACAGACATCAACACACACACACACACACACACACATTAAAACACACACACATTAACACACACATTAACACACACACACACACACATTAAAACACACACACACACACACACACACATTAACACACACACACACATTAACACACACACACACACACATTAAAACACACACACACACACACACACATTAACACACACACACACACACACACATTAAAACACACACACACACATTAACACACACACACACACACATTAACACACACACACACACACACACATTAAAACACACACACACACACACACACAAATTAACACACACACACACACATTAACACACACACACACACACACAGACATTAACACACACACATTAACACACACACACACACACATTAAAACACACACACACATTAACACACACACACACACACACATGTTATTATTATGATTACTATTTATTGTCATTATTATTATTATTATTATTTATTATTGTTTTAATTATAATTATTATTATTATTACTATTATTATTATTGTGATTATTGTCATTATTATTATTATATTTTTTTTATTGTTGTGATAATAATAATATTTAAAAATGCTTAGTCATTGGTGTGTGTGTGTGTGTGTGTGTGTGTGGGTGTGGGTGTGCGTGTGTGTGTGACACAGTCTCAGTTTGGCTGTGTTCTGTGGAAAGTAGAGGATCCTATAATGTTGATTGTTTCTCAGATATTGATGGTGCGATTGTTTAAACATCTCATCAAAACACCCATATTCACCCGCAAAACATTGTCTCGTGTGGATATGAAGGTATGGCCGTGTTTGATGCTGTGCTGAACGCTGACCAACAGTTTGCTTTTCGTTGAGGAAGTCACGTCCCGTCAATCAATCACCACGGCAACGACACGGTCACCGTGGCAACAACCCCATCACCACGCAACATCGCCACAGTGAAGACAACATTACCTAGGAAATACCATTGCTGCGGCAACAACAGTGTCACCAACACAACAGCACCTTTCTAATGGAGATGTGTCTATCACAATTTAACTACGGCAACAAATACCGGTGAAATAACCTTTTCAACAAGTTAAAACAAAAATAAAATCACCACGGCAGCTACATATAAACAACGCCGTCACCATGGTAACAACTCCATCGCCACAGAAACGACCGCGTCACCACGGCACCATCAGTGGTCACGTGGCGCGATAAAATCCCCACCTTAAATCACAGTGTCAACAACACCGTCACCACGGCAACATCATCACCACGGCGACGTCATCATCACCCCTTCGTTTGGCCGGGCCAGCGTGAGTCAGTTGCACTCATGTGCTTCACATGCGTGACAAGCGTCAAACAGCTCCTGAGCCGTTGAGCTGCTCCAGGTGGTCAGCTCTGTGTAGTGAATGTAGTCGTCTCTGATATTTGTGGCCGCTTGTGAGGGAGGGCAGCTCTGTCTCCAGCGCGAGCTCAGCCCGGCCCCCCGGGGTCGCCGGGGCCGACGGTGCCGGGCGGCAGCCTCTCGTCAAGGCTCTTCTTCATGCTTTGTCAGTCACCGCGGTCAGACATCTTGTCGTGATGTACCGTGATTCAGTACTTGGAACAATAGCATCTTTTTTTTTTTTTTTACTTTTCTCTTCATGAAAGTCGTTTGTTGCAGTAAACAGGAAGTTGTTTTATTTTGAAGTCTCTGGATCGGTCTCTGGAATCAGACGCTGGAACAGGAAGTGTGTGTGTGTGTGTGTGTGTGTGTGTGTGAGGCGTGACAACCATTCCAGTCCTTTTTATTCACAACAAACCCTTTTGATGGAAATATCAAAAAGAAAAATGTCTCTGTAAGTTGAACCGAGCACCGTAACGGTCTTCTTCCCAGAGGGAAGCCAATGGACCCTCTCCGGGTCCAGAGCCAGCGCTTTGGAAGCCCAGAGGGTCCCGCCGAGTAGAACAAGCGGACCGGCTCCGGGGCCATCCCCCCTCGCTTACCCAGAATGCTCTGCTGCTTTACCCAGAATGCTCTGCTGCTTTTGGCTCAGCAGCAGAGCTGTGTGGAGCATGAGGGAGCGTCTACAAAGTGACAGGTCACAGTTTAAAGTGCAGTCACTAAACCTTAATACGTTTTAACCGACAATCAAGTTGTTTAAATATGAATATGAAGAGCTTTTCCTTTACGGTCATGGGGTTCACAAGCCGGGGTCCGCGGCCCCCTCGGTGTCCACCTCGCAAAGAGATGATTGTACATCATGTTTTTAAATCCATAGTTTCCCATGTTTTAAAGCCTTGTTTGTCTCCGTCCAAAGGAAAAAGAGAAAGACGCCGGAAATGCTGCTTCCATGCAATGTGATAACCCTCCTTTACTGTCTCACTGCCTCGTGTCCTTTACTGTCTCACTGCCTCGTGTCCTTTAGTGTCTCACTGCCTCGTGTCCTTTACTGTCTCACTGCCTCGTGTCCTTTACTGTCTCACTGCCTCGTGTCCTTTAGTGTCTCACTGCCTCGTGTCCTTAAGTGTCTCACTGCCTCGTGTCCTTTACTGTCTCACTGCCTCGTGCCCTTTAGTGTCTCACTGCCTCGTGTCCTTTAGTGTCTCACTGCCTCGTGCCCTTTAGTGTCTCACTGCCTCGTGTCCGTTAGTGTCTCACTGCCTCGTGTCCTTTACTGTCTCACTGCCTCGTGTCCTTTAGTGTCTCACTGCCTCGTGTCCTTTACTGTCTCACTGCCTCGTGTCCTTTAGTGTCTCACTGCCTCGTGTCCTTAAGTGTCTCACTGCCTCGTGTCCTTTAGTGTCTCACTGCCTCGTGTCCTTTAGTGTCTCACTGCCTCGTGTCCTTAAGTGTCTCACTGCCTCGTGTCCTTTACTGTCTCACTGCCTCGTGCCCTTTAGTGTCTCACTGCCTCGTGTCCTTTAGTGTCTCACTGCCTCGTGCCCTTTAGTGTCTCACTGCCTCGTGCCCTTTAGTGTCTCGCTGCCTCGTGCCCTTTAGTGTCTCGCTGCCTCGTGCCCTTTAGTGTCTCGCTGCCTCGTGCCCTTTAGTGTCTCGCTGCCTCGTGCCCTTTAGTGTCTCGCTGCCTCGTGTCCTTTAGTGTCTCACTGCCTCGTGTCCTTTAGTGTCTCACTGCCTCGTGTCCTTAAGTGTCTCACTGCCTCGTGTCCTTTACTGTCTCACTGCCTCGTGCCCTTTAGTGTCTCACTGCCTCGTGTCCTTTAGTGTCTCACTGCCTCGTGCCCTTTAGTGTCTCGCTGCCTCGTGTCCGTTAGTGTCTCGCTGCCTCGTGCCCTTTAGTGTCTCGCTGCCTCGTGCCCTTTAGTGTCTCGCTGCCTCGTGCCCTTTAGTGTCTCGCTGCCTCGTGCCCTTTAGTGTCTCGCTGCCTCGTGCCCTTTAGTGTCTCGCTGCCTCGTGCCCTTTAGTGTCTCGCTGCCTCGTGCCCTTTAGTGTCTCGCTGCCTCGTGCCCTTTAGTGTCTCGCTGCCTCGTGTCCTTTAGTGTCTCGCTGCCTCGTGTCCTTTAGTGTCTCGCTGCCTCGTGTCCTTTAGTGTCTCGCTGCCTCGTGTCCTTTAGTGTCTCACTGCCTCGTGTCCGTTAGTGTCTCACTGCCTCGTGTCCTTTAGTGTCTCACTGCCTCGTGTCCTTTACTGTCTCATTGCCTCGTGTCCTTTAGTGTCTCACTGCCTCGTGTCCTTTACTGTCTCACTGCCTCGTGTCCTTAAGTGTCTCACTGCCTCGTGTCCTTTAGTGTCTCACTGCCTCGTGTCCTTTAGTGTCTCACTGCCTCGTGTCCTTTAGTGTCTCACTGCCTCGTGTCCTTAAGTGTCTCACTGCCTCGTGTCCTTTACTGTCTCACTGCCTCGTGCCCTTTAGTGTCTCACTGCCTCGTGTCCTTTAGTGTCTCACTGCCTCGTGTCCTTTAGTGTCTCACTGCCTCGTGTCCTTTAGTGTCTCACTGCCTCGTGCCCTTAAGTGTCTCACTGCCTCGTGTCCTTTAGTGTCTCACTGCCTCGTGTCCTTAAGTGTCTCACTGCCTCGTGTCCTTTAGTGTCTCACTGCCTCGTGTCCTTTAGTGTCTCACTGCCTCGTGTCCTTTACTGTCTCACTGCCTCGTGTCCTTAAGTGTCTCACTGCCTCGTGTCCTTTACTGTCTCACTGCCTCGTGCCCTTTAGTGTCTCGCTGCCTCGTGTCCTTTAGTGTCTCGCTGCCTCGTGCCCTTTAGTGTCTCGCTGCCTCGTGTCCGTTAGTGTCTCGCTGCCTCGTGCCCTTTAGTGTCTCGCTGCCTCGTGCCCTTTAGTGTCTCGCTGCCTCGTGCCCTTTAGTGTCTCGCTGCCTCGTGCCCTTTAGTGTCTCGCTGCCTCGTGCCCTTTAGTGTCTCGCTGCCTCGTGCCCTTTAGTGTCTCGCTGCCTCGTGTCCTTTAGTGTCTCGCTTCCTCGTGTCCTTTAGTGTCTCGCTGCCTCGTGTCCGTTAGTGTCTCGCTGCCTCGTGTCCTTTAGTGTCTCGCTGCCTCGTGTCCGTTAGTGTCTCGCTGCCTCGTGCCCTTTAGTGTCTCGCTGCCTCGTGCCCTTTAGTGTCTCGCTGCCTCGTGCCCTTTAGTGTCTCGCTGCCTCGTGCCCTTTAGTGTCTCGCTGCCTCGTGCCCTTTAGTGTCTCGCTGCCTCGTGCCCTTTAGTGTCTCGCTGCCTCGTGTCCTTTAGTGTCTCGCTGCCTCGTGTCCTTTAGTGTCTCCCTGCCTCGTGTCCTTTAGTGTCTCGCTGCCTCGTGTCCGTTAGTGTCTCGCTGCCTCGTGTCCTTTAGTGTCTCGCTGCCTCGTGTCCGTTAGTGTCTCGCTGCCTCGTGCCCTTTAGTGTCTCGCTGCCTCGTGCCCTTTAGTGTCTCGCTGCCTCGTGCCCTTTAGTGTCTCGCTGCCTCGTGCCCTTTAGTGTCTCGCTGCC
The DNA here is from genome assembly GCF_960531495.2 of Zeus faber. NCBI lineage: Eukaryota > Metazoa > Chordata > Actinopteri > Zeiformes > Zeidae > Zeus > Zeus faber. Next base: position 2,716,026 of record NC_137208.1, read on the forward strand.
TCGTGCCCTTTAGTGTCTCGCTGCCTCGTGCCCTTTAGTGTCTCGCTGCCTCGTGCCCTTTAGTGTCTCGCTGCCTCGTGCCCTTTAGTGTCTCGCTGCCTCGTGCCCTTTAGTGTCTCGCTGCCTCGTGCCCTTTAGTGTCTCGCTGCCTCGTGCCCTTTAGTGTCTCGCTGCCTCGTGCCCTTTAGTGTCTCGCTGCCTCGTGCCCTTTAGTGTCTCGCTGCCTCGTGCCCTTTAGTGTCTCACTGCCTCGTGCCCTTTAGTGTCTCGCTGCCTCGTGTCCTTTAGTGTCTCGCTGCCTCGTGTCCTTTAGTGTCTCGCTGCCTCGTGTCCTTTAGTGTCTCGCTTCCTCGTGTCCTTTAGTGTCTCGCTGCCTCGTGTCCGTTAGTGTCTCGCTGCCTCGTGTCCTTTAGTGTCTCGCTGCCTCGTGTCCGTTAGTGTCTCGCTGCCTCGTGCCCTTTAGTGTCTCGCTGCCTCGTGCCCTTTAGTGTCTCGCTGCCTCGTGCCCTTTAGTGTCTCGCTGCCTCGTGCCCTTAAGTGTCTCACTGCCTCGTGTCCTTTAGTGTCTCACTGCCTCGTGTCCTTAAGTGTCTCACTGCCTCGTGTCCTTTAGTGTCTCACTGCCTCGTGTCCTTTAGTGTCTCACTGCCTCGTGTCCTTTACTGTCTCACTGCCTCGTGTCCTTAAGTGTCTCACTGCCTCGTGTCCTTTACTGTCTCACTGCCTCGTGCCCTTTAGTGTCTCGCTGCCTCGTGTCCTTTAGTGTCTCGCTGCCTCGTGCCCTTTAGTGTCTCGCTGCCTCGTGTCCGTTAGTGTCTCGCTGCCTCGTGCCCTTTAGTGTCTCGCTGCCTCGTGCCCTTTAGTGTCTCGCTGCCTCGTGCCCTTTAGTGTCTCGCTGCCTCGTGCCCTTTAGTGTCTCGCTGCCTCGTGCCCTTTAGTGTCTCGCTGCCTCGTGCCCTTTAGTGTCTCGCTGCCTCGTGTCCTTTAGTGTCTCGCTTCCTCGTGTCCTTTAGTGTCTCGCTGCCTCGTGTCCGTTAGTGTCTCGCTGCCTCGTGTCCTTTAGTGTCTCGCTGCCTCGTGTCCGTTAGTGTCTCGCTGCCTCGTGCCCTTTAGTGTCTCGCTGCCTCGTGCCCTTTAGTGTCTCGCTGCCTCGTGCCCTTTAGTGTCTCGCTGCCTCGTGCCCTTTAGTGTCTCGCTGCCTCGTGCCCTTTAGTGTCTCGCTGCCTCGTGCCCTTTAGTGTCTCGCTGCCTCGTGTCCTTTAGTGTCTCGCTGCCTCGTGTCCTTTAGTGTCTCCCTGCCTCGTGTCCTTTAGTGTCTCGCTGCCTCGTGTCCGTTAGTGTCTCGCTGCCTCGTGTCCTTTAGTGTCTCGCTGCCTCGTGCCCTTTAGTGTCTCGCTGCCTCGTGCCCTTTAGTGTCTCGCTGCCTCGTGCCCTTTAGTGTCTCGCTGCCTCGTGCCCTTTAGTGTCTCGCTGCCTCGTGCCCTTTAGTGTCTCGCTGCCTCCTGTCCTTTAGTGTCTGCCTGCCTCGTGTCCTTTAGTGTCTCGCTGCCTCGTGCCCTTTAGTGTCTCACTGCCTCGTGCCCTTTAGTGTCTGACTGCCTCGTGTCCTTTACTGTCTCACTGCCTCGTGTCCTTTAGTGTCTGACTGCCTCGTGTCCTTTACTGTCTCACTGCCTCGTGTCCTTTAGTGTCTCACTGCCTCGTGCCCTTTAGTGTCTCACTGCCTCGTGCCCTTTAGTGTCTCACTGCCTCGTGCCCTTTAGTGTCTCACTGCCTCGTGCCCTTTAGTGTCTCACTGCCTCGTGCCCTTTAGAGTCTCACTGCCTCGTGCCCTTTAGAGTCTCGCTGCCTCGTGCCCTTTAGTGTCTCGCTGCCTCGTGCCCTTTAGTGTCTCGCTGCCTCGTGCCCTTTAGTGTCTCGCTGCCTCGTGCCCTTTAGTGTCTCACTGCCTCGTGCCCTTTAGTGTCTCACTGCCTCGTGCCCTTTAGTGTCTCACTGCCTCGTGTCCTTTAGTGTCTCACTGCCTCCTGTCCTTTAGTGTCTGACTGCCTCGTGTCCTTTAGTGTCTCACTGCCTCGTGCCCTTTAGTGTCTCACTGCCTCGTGCCCTTTAGTGTCTCACTGCCTCGTGCCCTTTATTGTCTCACTGCCTCGTGCCCTTTAGTGTGCCCTTTATTGTCTCACTGCCTCGTGCCCTTTAGTGTGCCCTTTATTGTCTCACTGCCTCGTGCCCTTTAGTGTCTCGCTGCCTCGTGCCCTTTAGTGTCTCGCTGCCTCGTGTCCTTTAGTGTCTCGCTGCCTCGTGTCCTTTAGTGTCTCACTGCCTCGTGTCCTTTAGTGTCTGCCTGCCTCGTGTCCTTTAGTGTCTCGCTGCCTCGTGTCCTTTAGTGTCTCACTGCCTCGTGTCCTTTACTGTCTCACTGCCTCGTGCCCTTTAGTGTCTCGCTGCCTCGTGTCCTTTAGTGTCTCGCTGCCTCGTGCCCTTTAGTGTCTCGCTGCCTCGTGTCCGTTAGTGTCTCGCTGCCTCGTGCCCTTTAGTGTCTCGCTGCCTCGTGCCCTTTAGTGTCTCGCTGCCTCGTGCCCTTTAGTGTCTCGCTGCCTCGTGCCCTTTAGTGTCTCGCTGCCTCGTGCCCTTTAGTGTCTCGCTGCCTCGTGCCCTTTAGTGTCTCGCTGCCTCGTGCCCTTTAGTGTCTCGCTGCCTCGTGCCCTTTAGTGTCTCACTGCCTCGTGCCCTTTAGTGTCTCGCTGCCTCGTGTCCTTTAGTGTCTCGCTGCCTCGTGTCCTTTAGTGTCTCGCTGCCTCGTGTCCTTTAGTGTCTCGCTTCCTCGTGTCCTTTAGTGTCTCGCTGCCTCGTGTCCGTTAGTGTCTCGCTGCCTCGTGTCCTTTAGTGTCTCGCTGCCTCGTGTCCGTTAGTGTCTCGCTGCCTCGTGCCCTTTAGTGTCTCGCTGCCTCGTGCCCTTTAGTGTCTCGCTGCCTCGTGCCCTTTAGTGTCTCGCTGCCTCGTGCCCTTTAGTGTCTCGCTGCCTCGTGCCCTTTAGTGTCTCGCTGCCTCGTGCCCTTTAGTGTCTCGCTGCCTCGTGTCCTTTAGTGTCTCGCTGCCTCGTGTCCTTTAGTGTCTCGCTGCCTCGTGTCCTTTAGTGTCTCGCTGCCTCGTGTCCGTTAGTGTCTCGCTGCCTCGTGTCCTTTAGTGTCTCGCTGCCTCGTGTCCGTTAGTGTCTCGCTGCCTCGTGCCCTTTAGTGTCTCGCTGCCTCGTGCCCTTTAGTGTCTCGCTGCCTCGTGCCCTTTAGTGTCTCGCTGCCTCGTGCCCTTTAGTGTCTCGCTGCCTCGTGCCCTTTAGTGTCTCGCTGCCTCGTGCCCTTTAGTGTCTCGCTGCCTCGTGCCCTTTAGTGTCTCGCTGCCTCCTGTCCTTTAGTGTCTGCCTGCCTCGTGTCCTTTAGTGTCTCGCTGCCTCGTGCCCTTTAGTGTCTCACTGCCTCGTGCCCTTTAGTGTCTGACTGCCTCGTGTCCTTTACTGTCTCACTGCCTCGTGTCCTTTAGTGTCTGACTGCCTCGTGTCCTTTACTGTCTCACTGCCTCGTGTCCTTTAGTGTCTCACTGCCTCGTGCCCTTTAGTGTCTCACTGCCTCGTGCCCTTTAGTGTCTCACTGCCTCGTGCCCTTTAGTGTCTCACTGCCTCGTGCCCTTTAGTGTCTCACTGCCTCGTGCCCTTTAGAGTCTCACTGCCTCGTGCCCTTTAGAGTCTCGCTGCCTCGTGCCCTTTAGTGTCTCGCTGCCTCGTGCCCTTTAGTGTCTCGCTGCCTCGTGCCCTTTAGTGTCTCGCTGCCTCGTGCCCTTTAGTGTCTCGCTGCCTCGTGCCCTTTAGTGTCTCACTGCCTCGTGCCCTTTAGTGTCTCACTGCCTCGTGCCCTTTAGTGTCTCACTGCCTCGTGTCCTTTAGTGTCTCACTGCCTCCTGTCCTTTAGTGTCTGACTGCCTCGTGTCCTTTAGTGTCTCACTGCCTCGTGCCCTTTAGTGTCTCACTGCCTCGTGCCCTTTAGTGTCTCACTGCCTCGTGCCCTTTATTGTCTCACTGCCTCGTGCCCTTTAGTGTGCCCTTTATTGTCTCACTGCCTCGTGCCCTTTAGTGTGCCCTTTATTGTCTCACTGCCTCGTGCCCTTTAGTGTCTCGCTGCCTCGTGCCCTTTAGTGTCTCGCTGCCTCGTGTCCTTTAGTGTCTCGCTGCCTCGTGTCCTTTAGTGTCTCACTGCCTCGTGTCCTTTAGTGTCTGCCTGCCTCGTGTCCTTTAGTGTCTCGCTGCCTCGTGTCCTTTAGTGTCTCGCTGCCTCGTGCCCTTTAGTGTCTCGCTGCCTCGTGCCCTTTAGTGTCTCACTGCCTCGTGCCCTTTAGTGTCTCACTGCCTCGTGCCCTTTAGTGTCTCACTGCCTCGTGCCCTTTAGTGTCTCACTGCCTCATGTCCTTTAGTGTCTCGCTGCCTCGTGCCCTTTAGTGTCTCACTGCCTCGTGCCCTTTAGTGTCTCACTGCCTCGTGCCCTTTAGTGTCTCACTGCCTCATGTCCTTTAGTGTCTCACTGCCTCATGTCCTTTAGTGTCTCACTGTCTCTTGGTGTCTCACATTGTTGTTAAGTGTCTTTCAGTGTCTCACGGTGTCTCACTGTCTCTTAGTGTCTCACTCTCCCACTGTGACTCTCAATGTGTCACTGTCTCTCAGTGTCTCACTCTCTTGTGTCTCTCACTGTCTCGCTGTCTCACTGTCTCTCAGTGTCTAACTCTCTAGTGTCTCTCGCTGTCACACGGTGTCTCACTGTCTCACTGTCTCGCTGTCTCACGGTGTCTCACTGTCTCACTGTCTCTGTGTCTCACTCTCTAGTGTCTCTCGCTGTCTCACAGTGTCTCACTGTTTCGCTGTCTCACGGTGTCTCACTGTCTCTGTGTCTCACTCTCTGGTGTCTCTCACTGTCTCGCTGTCTCACGGTGTCTCGCTGTCTCACGGTGTCTCATGACACTGTCTGTCCACGTCTCGTTTCAGTTTGACTAACGGTGTTTTCTTCCTGTCTTCTGTTTGTGTCTCTTTCTCCTCCGTCCGGCCACCACCTCCACCCGACCACATCTGGACCTCACCACGCCCCCTCCGTCCCTCGGACCCCGGCTCCACCCTGCCTCCCACACCTCCACCTTCTCTCTGGATTTCTCTCCCTTCACTCCCTCATCTGTGTTTCTGGTTTTCTCTCCCTCACTTGCTTCTACACACACTTTTATTTCTCTCTCTCCCTCCCTCCCTCTCTTCACCCTCTCCCCTCCTAGCACCATGCAGAGTTCCACTCGTCCTCTGGTAAGAGCTGCTTCGGTGGAGTGTGTGCATGTTGAATAAAAAATGGATATTATTATTATTGTATTTATTATTATTGTATTTATTATTATTGTATTTAATATTATTGTATTTATTATTATTGTTGTATTTAATATTATTGTATTTATTATTATTGTATTTATTATAGCAGCAGTAATAATATGGTAATAATATGAATGCCTCCCCCCGCAGGGAGTCCTCCCGATGACGCCGTCCTCCTGACCCCACTCAGGATGAGCCAGCGTCAGGGGAAGGAGCGGGACAAGGAGGCGGGGCTTCTGACGCCCAGCAGGGATCACATGACCGCTAGCCCCGCCTCCCTCAGCCCGGGGCTCAGCTACAGCTACGGTATGAAATACTTACTGTGTACTGTATACTGTTCTGTTTGGAGATTCGGTAAAAAAGAGTCGTTCCGTTTGTCCCGCTCCGGTTTCGTGGGGATCGGCGTGCGTGACGCGCGTGACGCACGGCGAACGAGGGGAGGACCGCCTGAACCGCCAGCCAGAGGAGGAAGGGTCGGTTCGATTCCCGGTCGGAATCCCGGTCGCAACTGAACTCTCACAGGAATCGTTTCTGATCAGTGATCTCAAATCGGTCAAATCAGACATGACTCCCGTACGAATCGAAATTGAACAACTCTTTTGCCCGAGTGGCTCTGGACTCCGCGGCGAATCGTTTGCGAGTCTTGCGTCATTATTGCTCCCAAATAAAGGTCAAGAGGCCAACGGACGTATGTGACACAGCAAGCAAAGGTGCCGGGTTTGATCCTGTCGTATCTGTAGTGAAAAGCACCGGTCTCATCCTAAAAACTACAGCTGATGGAGCCGTCTGCACAGGGGTGGTAACCACGGTAACCTTCATTCAAGGTCAATCAAATGAGTCTGGAAGACGAGTGAAGCAAAAAGGTTGTTGATTTTTTGTTTTCCCCTAGCCCCTGGACTGTCTCCTAGACTGTCTCCTAGCTCCTAGATTGTCCCCTTATTAGTGCTCTGGCGCCCTCTGGTGTTGACGTTGCAGTCGCCTGCTGTGTTATTTTGTTGTTTTCATCTCAGCCCGTTCACCTGTTTGCCTGTTCACCCACTCACCTGTGCACCGCAGTTCCAACCTTTTTCAGCCGATCAGGGTCCGTTGACTTGCAAGTGACTTTATGGTTCCACTTTTTACCCAGAAGTCCCTGCCTTTTTTTGGGAGAGCAGCTGCTCTCTGTCCACCCAAAGACAGAACCCCGTCCTCACTGAGGGGAGGAGGCACGGTGGAAAGGTCGTCCCAGGTCGTTAAGCACGTTCAAACAGCAGCTCTTTGTCTTCTGATCGGAGGAGAGCGTTTTTATTGGTATTTATGTGCAGTTTCAATTCAGAGTTTCCACATTGTGACTCCGTTCCATCGTTCAGGTCCTCCGAGCAGACACGGACGTGGGTTCCAAGCCCCTCTCCTGTCTCGTGTGGAGTGGGCCACCGGATCAGCTGCTTTTTCGGTGCTTGTGTCGGTTTAACCACCGTGAACAGCACTGCCTCCTCCACATAAACGAGCTCCGATGCTGCGTGGAGCCACGGGCGCTGTTCGGCGCTCTTCTTCGTTTACTACTCCCTGCTTCCCGTCCATGGGAGAGCATCCAGCCAGCTCCAGTCAGTGAGGTGGAGTGTCAGGTCTAAGTGTTCTGTCGGCCACATGAGGGCGCAAGTGGCACATGTTGAGCACACACACACACACACACACACACACACACACACACTTGTCGTTTTATTTTTTTTATGTGTGTGTTGACTTCAACAACACGTGGAAATACCTGATACACCACGGTGCGTTGGCCTTGTGAACCTGACGTGACAGTGGGTGCGCTCCTTTTCAGTAACTTGTAACACCACACACGAAAAGGGATGGTGGATGGGGATGGTAGCTCAGGCGGTAGAGCTGGTGGTCTAGTGATCTAAAGGTTGCTGGTTGGATCCCAGGCTCCTCCTGCTAGCATGCTGTAGTGTCCTTGAGCAAGACACTTAACCCCTAATTGCTCCTGATGGCTGCGTCGGTCGGTGTTTGAACAATTGTAAGTCGCTTTGGATAAAAGCGTCTGCTAAATGACTAAATGTAATGTAAAATGTAATGAAAACAGAGGTGCTCATCGACGAGCGAGGGGCGGTTCCCTCCGATCCAACACTAACACACACACACACACACACACACACACACGGATACTATCCTAGTTTATTTACCTGATTATTTATTTCCCCCTCTCTCAGAGAGAGAGCGAGAGAGAGAGAGGGAGAGGGAGAGAGGGAGAGAGGGGGGGGGGGGGGAGAGAGCAGGTGGGTGTGGATTTAGCATCAGGGATTAAGTCCTGTCATCCGGGGTTAACTCCCCCCACCCCACCACTTGGCCCCGCCTCCGCACACTGAGCCCCGCCCCCACATCACCCACTCCACCAATCCCAGTCCTCTGGATCCTCTTCCTGCTGAGCCGACGGTCAATCAGGCGCAGAGGCGCTGGTACTGGGGGTGTGGTTTGGGCCGGGGGCATGGCTTAGTGGTGTCTGGAAGAAGACCTGGAGAGGGACCTGAAGGAGGACAGTCGGGCCTTGAACCTGGGATGTGGTGATTTTTATCAATAATATTTGAACCTGAGGCCGGACCTGGATCAGGGTCTGGACCTGGACCTGTATGGTTAGACCCCATCTGATCAGATCAGGGTTCGAACCCACGATGAGGTACAGAGCGGTCGATGCTGATCCCTCAGCTGTGTGTGTGTGTGTGTGTGTGTGTGTGTGTGTGTGTGTGTGTGTGTGTGTGTGTGTGTGTGTGTGTGTGTGTGTGTGTGTGTGTGTGTGTGTGTGTGTGTGTGTGTGTGTGTGTGTGTGTGTGTGTGTGTCATCTGTTTTGCCTGTTATGTATTAACTCGTTTGTATCGTTTTTTGTTCTTTCTTCGTCACTATCATAGTATGAGATGGAGAGAGGAGGGGAGTGTGAAATGGAGAAACAAACTCATAACATGTTACAAACTAATAACATGCAACTACACATTAATAACATGTTACAAACTAATAACATGCAACTACACATTAATAACATGTTACAAACTAATAACATGTTACAAACTAATAACATGCAACTACACATTAATAACATGTTACAAACTAATAACATGCAACTACACATTAATAACATGTTACAAACTAATAACATGTTACAAACTAATAACATGCAACTACACATTAATAACATGTTACAAACTAATAACATGCAACTACACATTAATAACATGTTACAAACTAATAACATGTTACAAACTAATAACATGCAACTACACATTAATAACATGTTACAAACTAATAATATGTAACAACACATTAATAACTTGTTACAAACTAATAACATACAACTACACGTTAATTACATGTTACAAACGAATAACATGTAATAACATATTAATAACATGTTACAAACTAATAACATGCAACTACACATTAATAACATGTTACAAACTAATAACATGTAACAACACATTAATAACATGTTACAAACTAATAACATGCAACTACACATTAACATGTTACAAACTAATATGTAACAACACATTAATAACTTGTTACAAACTAATAACATACAACTACACGTTAATTACATGTTACAAACGAATAACATGTAACAACATATTAATAACATGTTACAAACTAATAACATGCAACTACACATTAATAACATGTTACAAACAAATAACATGTAACAACAGATTAATAACATGTTACAAACTAATAACATGTAACAACACATTAATAACATAATAATGTGTGGGGATGGTAGCTCAGGCGGTAGAGCTGGTGGTCTAGTCATCTAAAGGTTGCTGGTTGGATCCCAGGCTCCTCCTGCTAGCATGCTGTAGTGTCCTTGAGCAAGACACTTAACCCCTCATTGCTCCTGATGGCTGCGCCCGTCGGTGTTTGAACAATTGTAAGTCGCTTTGGATAAAAGCGTCTGATCAATGTCAAAATGTAATGTAATGTAATAACATGTTACAAACTAATAACATGCAAGAACACATTCATAACATGTAACAAACTAATAACATGTAACAACACATTCATAACATGTTGCAAGCCAATCACATGTAACAACACATTAACATGTTACAAACTAATAACATGCAAGAACACATTAATAACATGTAACAAACTAATAACATGTTACAAACTAATAACATGCAAGAACACATTAATAACATGTAACAAACTAATAACATGTTACAAACTAATAACATGCAAGAACACATTAATAACATGTTACAAACGAATAACATGCAAGAACACATTAATAACATGTAACAAACTAATAACATGCAAAAACACATTCATAACATGTTACAAACAAAAAACATCCAACAACTCATTAATAAATTGTTACAAACTAATAACATGCAAGAACACATTCATAACATGCAAGAACACAAATTAATAACATGTTACAAACTAATAACATGCAAGAACACATTCATAACATGTTACAAACAAATACCATGCAACAACACATTAATAACATGCAAGAACACATTCATAACATGTTACAAACTAATAACATGCAACAACACATTAATAACATGCAAGAACACATTCATAACATGTTACAAACTAATAACATGCAACAACACATTAATAACATGCAACAACACATTGATAACATGTTACAAACTAATAACATGCAACAACACATTAATAACATGCAACAACACATTGATAACATGTTACAAACTAATAACATGCAACAACACATTAATAACATGCAAGAACACATTCATAACATGGAACAACACAACAGTATGATAACACATCTACACCTGTTCTAAGATAAGAATAATATTACATTCATATAGTATAATGTATTATATAATATGATTGCTGCCAACAATGCAAACAGCATATTGAGGATTTTCCCCTCACATTCGGCCAAATATGGGATTTTTTAAACAAAATGAACATATGGATTACCACTTTAATGTCCGTGAAAATTTCAAAATACCAAAAAAAAAAATCGTCTTTAATTTAAAATTCCATTTAAATCGTATATGGGATGTCTTTAACAATATAATCTTTGGCATTACCACTTTAACTGTTTAGTAAAACAAATAAAAGATGTTGTTGGTTGACCTGTTAAAAATACCTATAGCATATCAATATGGCTGCCTTGGACGTCAAACAATGGGAACAGCATGAAGAGGAGCACCATGAGAACACCACCAATCACTGTTCTTATGAAGTGGAACATTTAAATTTAGATTTTATCACAAATGGGAATTTGTTTTAACTAGAATAATCTCAGGGATTACCACTTTTACAGCCAGCTGCTCAGTTTCTTTTCCTGTTGCAGCAGGATGAGCACCCTCTGGGATTGAAAGCACCCTGTCACCAGGAGGCCCCTGGGACCCGCTGGTTTCCCAGCATGCTCAGGGATGTGTCCTTCTGCGTTGCCAGGCAACGACTCGGTCCCACGGCACTTGTCTAGCTCGGTCTGGAGGACCTGACTTTTAGAAGCGGTTGCCCGAGTCCGGTTGCCAAGTCGGACAAAACGGGAAACCCCAGCACAACATGGCTGACGATGGCCCAAAGCCTGTTGCCCCGGGCAACTGGGCAGGCCTTTATTGTCCAGGCCCAGACCTGGAGAGTAAAGTGAAATAAGTTTGTTGGCGAAGAAAATACAATATAATAATAATAATAAGAAGAAGAAGAAGAAGAATATTAGAGTGTAACTGACATTGATAGTGAACAAATTCAAGATGGAGAGGAGGGGAGAGAACCACACAAGAAAAACAAGACACCACCCGTTCCTCTAGTGAAAAGTCCTATTTCCTGTTGGGCGGAGCAGCGTGTCCTCGTCAACGCTGCACCTCGCTCACTAGTTTGTCAAAGCTGAACGCGGCCCCAACCTGGTCCCAACCTGGTCCCAACCTGGTCCCAACTTGGTCCCAACCTGGTCCCAACCTGGTCTCAACCTGGTCTCAACCTGGTCCCAACCTGGTCCCAACCTGGTCCCAACCTGGTCCCAACCTGGTCCCAACCTGGTCTCAAGCTGGTCCCAACCTGGTCCCAACCTGGTCCCAACCTGGTCCCAACCTGGTCCCAACCTGGTCCCAACCTGGTCTCAAGCTGGTCCCAACCTGGTCCCAACCTGGTCCCAACCTGGTCCCCGCTTCATCTACATCGTTCTGGATTCTACCTTTTCCTGCGTTTGTTAATTGTACCTTTTCCTTCCTGCTCCAAACACCAGGAAGAGAAAAGCTTTGACACGACCTTGAAAAGACTTCAAAGTGCAAACACTGAGTCCAGTCTCCATGAGGCAAGAAAGAAGGAAAAACCTTCCCTGGAGGCCACAGAACGAGCTGGTAGAGAGGAGAGAGAGAGAGAGAGGAGGAGGGATGGAGGGAGTGAGATGGGGAGAGATGGAGGGAGAGAGATGGAGGGAGGGAGAGAGAGAGGGAGGGGGAGAGAGGCATCGGTGAAGGGACAGATGATGATAGAGGTGTTATCGATCTAAGGTCACTGCTGTATAGTGGAGAGAGAGAGAGAGAGAGAGAGGGGGCGGGGCCTCATCTGATTGGTCGGTTCCCCCTGAGAGGCTGATCTCTCTCTCTCTCTCTCTGCGGAGCGAGGGATGGATCAGTTTCTCAGACGGAGAACGCAGCGCTGCTACACACTGAGCTCCAAGCACCATCACCGTGACAACGCTGCGCAACGCTGTGAGTGTGTGTGTGTCCGGGTGTGTGTGTCCGTGTGTGTGTGTGTGTGTGTGTGTGTGTGTGTGTGTGTGTGTCCTTGGATATGTGTGTGTGTGTGTGTGTGTGTGTGTGTGTGTGTGTGTGTGTGTGTGTGTGTGTGTGTGTGTGTGTGTGTGTGTGTTCATGGGTGTGGGTGTGTTCGTGTGTGCATGTGTGTGTGCAATGTGCATGTGTGTGTGCAGTGTGTGTGTGTGTTTGTGTTAATGTTAGTATGTGTGTTTGTGTATGTGTGTGTGCAATGTGTGTGTCTGTGTTCATGTGTGTGTGTTTGTGGGTGTGTGTGTTCATGTGTGTGTTTGTGTCAATGTGTGTGAGTTTGTGTATGTGTGTGTGCAATGTGTGTGTGTGTGCAATGTGTGTTTGTTTATGTCAATGTGTGTGATTGTGTATGTGTGTGTGCAATGTGCATGTGTGTGTGTTTGTGTGTGTGTTCATGTGTGTGTGCAATGTTTGTGTGTGTGTGTGTGTTCATGTATGTGTGCAATGTGTGTGTGTTTTTGTATGTGTGTGTGCAATGTGCGTGTGTGTGTTTGTGTGTGTGTTCATGTGTGTGTGCATGTGTGTGTGTTCATGTATGTGTGCAATGTGTGTGTGTTTTTGTATGTGTGTGTGCAATGTGCATGTGTGTGTGTTTGTGTCAACGTGTGTGTTTGTGTATGTGTGTGTGCGATGTGTGTTTGTGTCAGTGTATGTGTGGTTGTGTATGTGTATGTGCATGTGTGTGTACACGTCGGTCCCACCGTAGCTCGCTGATACCTCAGGATACTCCCCGCCCTCTGACCCCGCCCCTCCCTCCGCTCTCCTCCCCCTCAGCATGATGATGAAGGAGGAGGTGGGGCGCCCCCTGCTGGGCCGGCGGCGCTTCTCCACCTGCGGCGGGACCACGGTGGCGGCCGGGGTGCGGCCCCCTGCGCCCGGCGGTCGCAAGCTCATACGCAACGCCTCGTTCGGAGGCTACAACGAGCTCTCGCCGCTCGCGCTGCCAGGTGCGTGCACCATGCCCCTAGCCCCGCCCCCAGAACACCTGGAGCCCCGCCCCCAAAAACCTTCACCCTAGCCACGTGGCTTCCACCGGGAGGGGTTTCGGGTTGTTTTTTTTCAGGTTGTGGTTTTCCTTTGAACGTGTTTTGAGAGTCCTTGGAGAACCTTTGAAAGTCTTTGGAGAGTCCTTTGAACGTGTTTTGAGACTCTTGTGTTTTGGTGAATCCCTGCCATAACCGTGAAACTATGGATCCATGGTAAACAAGTCTTGTGTGATGCTGTCTTTTGAAAAGTCTTTTGAAAAGTCTTTTGAGAGTCTTGTGGTATATTCACACAACAGTATTGTGTGATGCTGTCTTTTTCCATTCGGTTCGATTCCGTTGGTCCGACTCTGGGTTCGTTGGCTGTGGTCGGTGTGACGCACGGTGAACCGGGAAGGACTTCCTGAACCACCGGCCAGAGGAGGAAGAGTCGGGAATGGAACTCTCACAGGAATCACTTCATGTGCCAAAATTAGGGATGTACCCGACTCTTTTCAGTCAAATCGGATTCGGATGTTCCATGCGAATATTCGACTATTCAGGTTTGGGGGGCACGGCAGAAGGGGTCGGGTACCGAGACCCGGTATTAAACGGCCCCGGAGCTAAATTGTTAAAGAGTGTAGTATCACTGAGCTCTGACGTTACCATTGCTGTTCACGATATTTTGGAGAAATGAAGAAAATCCATTTTCTGTTTATTTTTGGCTATACAACCCATTTCTAACTTGGGATAAGATGGAGATCTGTGCGAGGAGGGCGTGGCCGGCTCCCTCCGCCTGCCTCTCAAGGAGAAGCTGCTCTGAGTGACAGTGACAGGCTGAGCCCAGGTTGCACCTCCTCGCCCCCTCTACATGCGTAACACTCAGACAGTCAAGCAGAGTTCGTTCTGCTCTGCGTTTCTTACACGTTCCCCCTAAAAAAAAAAAAAAAAAAAAGAACCGATAAGAGTACGGTTAAACTACCGGACCCATACGCAGTATCGGAAGAGTAGTAGCACCGTTAAAATCGTAACGATACCCATCCCTACAGAGCCCCGCCCCCTCACTGATTTTAATTGTTTTATTTGGAGGATCGGGGCGCACGCAGAGCCGTGTTCCATTCACACATAGATTCATAATAGATAAAAATAGATTTATCATTCTGCTTATTTATGATTCCTCATTGTGCATTTTGTAAGCTTCTGTCTGTTTCTTTTGAATAAATGAATAAACGACTGCTCGACTTGAAGAGTCTCAGTGGGTCTGACGGGTCGCCCACGGACGATGTGACTCGTCCTCTTTCACGGGGCGGCCCCGCTCAGGAATATTTGTTTTGGTGGAACGCAGAGGGTAAATCAGTCACATTCAACGTGAATTACAACCTCATACCGTGAACTGCTGTTCCCACATCAATCCCCGGGCGTTATTTACAGTTTCTGGGTGCAAGGTTCCCCCTTGCTCTGGAATCACACCAGTCTCCCGACTCATATAAAAGATTTGTTGGGTGTGGTGAAGTGAGGTATTTTATTTGTTACCCGGAGGTTGTTTTTCTCCTGGTGAACGCTTACTCACCTGCGGGACGTGGTTCTGTTCATCTGTCATCACATTCAGACGGACGGAACCGAGCCTGGTGTCCTCAGACCAACTGGTAAATGTGTATTAGTCTGGAATCTCTCCAGAACCACAGAACAAACCACGCCATTGGATAGACCTACAACCAATCAGAGCATTGGAGCGTTGTATCTGTATCTTTCCATCCATCCATCCATCCATTCATCTATCTATCTAATTTCCAACATTAGTTTGTTCAGTTCCTCCGACATCTCTCGTTTGATGGAAACACAAAAGGCTTCTCTGGCGTGGGGATGGTCTGGTTGAGCAGCCACACGCCAACATCTGGAACAACACGCGTCATTGCATCGCGCAGGAATACAGGCGAAAATGAGGGTGTCGACCGGGTGTCATGTTTCCATCAGAGCCGATCGGAGCCGGAGCCGATGAATAACCGTGAATACTGCAGAGTCACTTGTCCTGGGAATGAAACCCGGATGTAACCTTTCTCACTGATGTTCGCAGTTTGTGGGTTCTAGGTGCGGTGGGAAAGGAGCTTTATTGATCAGGCTTCAGCTCAGACTCCTAAATGATTGATGCTTGCTCTTCTGCCCGACCCCGTTCGCCTCCGTCCAGTCCCCTCTAATACACCTCTCACCATAACAATAATCCTCCATAATCCCCAAACTATTCAGGATTAAGTCAATTTAGCGCCGGCTCCTCAAATGGCTTCCTGCCGCCGTGGCGCCGGCTGAGTGGAAAGAGGCAGAACAGAGGGTTCGGCCGCCGGCATCCGACGGGCCCTCGCTCCGTTGGCCCACCTGTTGTTAACGTTGCGGAGGTGGTTGCCATGGCGACACGGCCGTCTGAGAGCCAGGGAGGGGGGGGCGCTAATGGGATGGAAGCGGGTCAAACCGGGGGCAACGAGAGGAAGCGAGATCCGACTGGACTGGGGTCACATTTCAATTCATTGAAGTTTCTTATGACGCGGGAATCAGAACTGATTTCCTGAAGAATCAATGTCTGCTGATCTGTTTTGGATTGTCACTGATGTCACTGATGTCTGTGTCTGTCTGTCTGTCTGTCTATCTATCTATGTCTCTGTCTCTCTCTCTCTCTGTCTGTCTGTCTGTCTGTCTGTCTGTCTCTGTCTGTCTGTCTGTCTGTCTGTCTGTCTGTCTGTCACCCCTCTGTGTGTATACTAGTTGCGCAGTCTCTGCAGTGAGGCGTGAGTTTCCTTCTCTCACTTTACTTCTCCCCTCCTCCACCTCCATCCGGTGCTTTTTCTGCTTCTTCCTTTTCTCTCAGCTCCTCTGGTTGGTCAGACACTCCATTTAAAGGGACATTCCACCGCAGAGTTCACCTCACACTGTTTAGAAGGCAGTGATCCCGACCCTTCTGTCCAGTTAAACATTATAAACACAGAACTGATTATTAGGCAGAATTATGACAGATTTTTATTATTATTATTCTAATTGGCATTTTTCAGGCTGAAAGTGTCTGGAACACGACAACCACGGAACCCACGGACATGGTTGGGGTCTGGTTAGAACCGGGACATTTCAGACCTTATGCGGGTTCAAGTTTTATCCGTATGGGTCGGCAGTTGGCGCAGAAATTAGTGAACAACTGATGAAAATCTACCGGAAGTAGCCATACACCGAGGTTGTAGAACCTGCGGTCGGGTGGTGGAGCGAGATGAGTTTGTGGAGTAAGACACTTTGTTACATCATCATCCAATTCGAGACGTTGTCATGGTGCGAGGTGCGTGGTGTGGACTCCATGGCTCTGTCGTGGTTGCTCTGGGGCAGTATCTGCGCTGGCTCCAGACGCCCTGACACAACATCCAGCAACTCCTTTGATATCTTATTATTTTGCCCTTTTTGCGTGTTTGCCCTTTGTTGGTGTCGTGTCCCTCCTTATTTTGCTCCATTCAAGCCAGTCGTTACTAGGGTTGGGCACCGAAACCCGGTGCCAACATAGCATTGGTTCCTCCATGACAGGTATCTACAGGACCAAACGCAACACAAATTTCCGTGCCTCCTTTCAGTGCCACTTAAATGCCTGAGCCGTCAATTGAAATATTCTCCCTCTGAGAAACGTGTTGTTCTGAAGGAGCTCATCCATCACATGATTAGTGCAGCCTCAACATTTGGACCTTGCAACACATGAGCTAGTTTCCCTTATTTTATTTTATTTTGTTCTATTTTACGTGGACTTTGAAACACGCTGGGCTCCACCTGGTGGGCTCTGGTGGCACAGCAACTGATTAGAGCTGATAACTGAATGTCGTCTTGAAGGTGCATCATCTGAACTTTGGAGACTGCTGTAGACGTTCTAATCAATATGTCTTTATGTCCCGTGACAAATGTTTTAGTCATGGGACATGTTTCTTGTGTGTCAGTGTCTGAGCACCGATAGCCATCCCCAGTCGGGGCATTTGGAGGCGCGTTGCCCCCTGTGCCCGTGCCTGGAGCCCTCCCTGCTCATCCCCAACATATTGTCAAATGGTCAATATGGAGAATATTTCCATGTTGTATTTAGTCGGTATCTAGTGTCTCCTCGTGCTGGGCCGCTGGGTGAGGGTGAAGGACCCTCAAGCTGTGGGTTGTTCTCCAGACGAGACAAGGTTGCCATGGCGACAAGCTGCTGGAGTGTCCACAGATGGTTCCTACTGAAAGCGCTGGGTGTCACCGGTCTGGTACCCGTCTCAGATCTGCAGCCAGTAAAGTACAGCGCAGACAGCCTAGGAGATAGGAGACAGACTAGGACACAGCCTAGGAGATAGGAGACAGACTCGGAGCTAGGAGACAGACTAGGACACAGGCTAGGAGATAGGAGACAGACTCGGAGCTAGGAGACAGACTAGGACACAGGCTAGGAGATAGGAGACAGACTCGGAGCTAGGAGACAGATGTTTGAATGGTCCTGAGAGCTCCCGCTGTGCGCTGAGCAAACCACCTGACCTTGTTTGTGCCTCCTGCAGGGTTTGAGCGCGGTAAGGAGGACCTGCTGCCGCTGCCCCTGAAGGAGGACTCCACCCAGTCCATCTCCAAGAGCAAGGTAGAGGCGGAGCACGCTGTGGCCCAGGAGGTGTGTGTGTGTGTGTGTGTGTGTGTGTGTGTGTGTGTGTGTGTGTGTGTGTGTGTGTGTGTGTGTGTGTGTGTGTGTGTGTGTGTGTGTGTGTGTGTGTGTGTGTGTGTGTGTGCATTGCTGGCCTTAGAAGGAAACTCCAGTTCTTTGGAGGCCACAAGCTTTGGGTGGATCTCACTGAGTTTCAGACCACAAGGTCGATACCAATGACTCCAGAACCCAGACAGCAACGGGCTGAATGCTAACTGTGTTAGCCCAACCGGGAACCCGGGAACAGACCTTTCAGCGCCTGGCGCTAACTGGGTTCGCTCTGTCCCAGAACATGTTATTTCTCAAGGGCAACCCACAGAAAACTGAACTAATTTCTTCATCATCATATTATTTACTATAATTGATATTTACAGTAAGACCCTTGAGGACGTCATTATGTTATTTAATATGAATGATATTTACAGTAAGACCCTTGATGATGTCATCATGTTATTTAATATAAATGTACAGATTGTGATTGACAATGTGCAGTTGGACCGTGTCCAGTGTGCTTCGTGGACTCTGTCACGGTGTAGTGTTTAGACGTTACCAAACTATGGATTTACGTGTATATTTATATAACTTCTTACCTGGTAGATGTCAGTAGATCTGTCAGATTAATATTTTAAATCCCTGCTCCACATTACTTTGCTGGATTAATGAAAAAAAATAAAAATAATAATAATCCTTACAATGTTCCCACCGCGTCCACTCGAAAACACAAAAATGTTCCACTGATACGTTCAAGATCCAGCGAGGCGTCGGAAATGGTGAAAGCTGTGCGATGGCAATCACCCACAGAAATACCACAACGTTTGTCGTTAGTTGTTTGTTTGTATGTTGAAAATGTAATCCAAGTAAATAAGTCAACAAATAAATGAGTTGCCCGGCGCGGCACCAAGCGACCAAACGTCACTGAGAGAGCAGCTCTACTTCCACAGACAACACGCTGAGTTCCAGCAGTGACAAGTTCTGCTTTACCGGCAAACATGGAGGCTTGTTTTAAAGACAGGAGGGTTGCGCCGTGTGGACCGCAAAGTGGTTGCTCCACGAGACGAGCAACCAAGAGACGACAGACAGGGGGGAGCCCATGCTGCCTTCAAGTAAACTCGGAAAATCGTGCTGCGTTTCAGAGAACCACGGAAACTGGAAAATGCATCCAACACGACTAAACTGGACCCTGTGTATTATTATTATTATTATTATTATTATTATTATTGTTATTGTTTGCATGCTTTGGTTCTGGTCCTGGATTGAGGTTCTGGTCCTGGATTGAGGTCAGTCTCTCTCTGTGTCCCCAGTCAGAGACCAAGCTGTACAATGGTTCTGATAAAGACGTGTCGGTGTCCGGTGGACGACTCACCAAAAAGGAGTCCCTCAAGGTGGGTCAACCGCCCACCACATCCTAACGCTAATGGTTACCGCGGAGATCCACTGGTTTCCATGGTTACGGTAGAAACAAGTCATAATTTCACTGTATGATGAGATTTTGTTGTAAAAAATCTATTTTTTGATTCTTGGGATTGACCCTTGACCCTGAATACAAACGTAAACATCAATGATTCTCAGTCATGAATCTCACTGGACGTCAGCTGCTCCATCTGGAAGTGTTTAAAAGACATTGTCTGTCTCTCTATCCCTCCATCCCTGCTTCACTCCATCCCTCCCTCACTCCATCCCTCCATCACTCTCTCACTCCATCCCTCCCTCACTCCATTCCTCCATCACTCCCTCACTCCATTCCTCCCTCACTCCATCCCTCCATCACTCCCTCACTCCATCACTCTCTCACTCCATCCCTCCCTCACTCCATCCCTCCATCACTCCCTCACTCCATCACTCCCTCACTCCATCCCTCCCTCACTCCATCCCTCCATCACTCCCTCACTCCATCCCTCCCTCACTTCATCCCTCCATCCCTCCCTCACTCCATCCCTCCCTCACTCCATCCCTCCCTCACTCCATCCCTCCATCCCTCCCTCACTCCATCCCTCCATCACTCCCTCACTCCATCCCTCCATCACTCCCTCACTCCATCCCTCCATCCCTCCATCCCTCCCTCACTCCATCACTCCATCCCTGCTTCACTCCATCCCTCCCTCACTCCCTCACTCCATCCCTCCATCACTCCCTCACTCCATCCCTCCCTCACTCCATCACTCCATCCCTGCTTCACTCCATCAATCCATCACTCCCTCACTCCATCCCTCCCTCACTCCCTCACTCCATCCCTTCCTCACTCCATCCCTCCATCCCTCCCTCACTCCATCACTCCATCCCTCCTTCACTCCATCCCTCTCTCACTCCATCCCTCCATCCCTCCCTCACTCCATCACTCCATCCCTCCCTCACTCCATCCCTCCCTCACTCCATCACTCATCCCTCCTTCACTCTATCCCTCCATCACTCCATCCCTCCCTCACTTCATCCCTCCATCCCTTCCTCACTCCACCCCTCCTTCACTCCATCCCTCCATCCCTCCCTCATGCCCAAGGTCCAGAAGAAGAACTACAGGGAGGAGAAGAAGCGAGCCACCAAAGAGCTGCTCAGCACCATCACCGACCCCTCTGTGGTCGTCATGGCCGACTGGCTGAAGGTCAGAACCCCTATACTGGCAGTACAGTCAGTCGATCGGTCAGTCAGTACAGTCGGCTCGAACAGTCAGTTAGTCAGTACAGTTGGTCAGAACAGTCAGTCGTCAGTACAGTCCCCACAGTCAGTACAGTCAGCCAGTACAGTCTGTCAGTACAGTCTGTACAGTCTGTTGGTTGATAAGTACAGTGGGTACTGTCATTCCTATCAGTACAGTCAGTACAATCTACTGGTACTATCAGTCAGTACAGTCATTCCTATCAGTACAGTCAGCAAGAACAGTCAGTCAGTACAGTCAGTAGGGTCTGTACAGTCGGCCAGAACAGTCGGTCAGTCTGTACAGTCTGTCAGTTGGTCAGTACAGTCTGTTCAGTCTGTATAGTTGGTCAGAACAGTCAGTCAGTACAGTATGTACAGTCAGTACAGTCTCTACAGTAGGTACAGTCAGTAAGAACTGTCAGTCGTCTGTACAGTTGGTCAGAACTGTCACTCGGTCAGTACAGTCAGTCAGTACAGTCTGTCAGTCGTCAGTACAGTCTGTCAGTACAGTCCTTCCAGTCAGTACAGTCTCTCGGTCAGTCATTACAGTCGGTACAATCACTACAGTCGATACAGTCAGTACAGTCTGTCAGTCGGTTAGTACAGTCAGTCAGAACAGTAAGTTGTCAGTGCAGTCTGTCAGTACAGTCCTTCCAGTTAGTACAGTCTCTCGGTCAGTCATTACAGTCAGTACAATCACTACAGTGGATACAGTCAGTACAGTCCATACTGTCAGTACAGTCGGTCAGTAAAGTAAGTCAAAACAGTCTGTCAGTAGGTCAGTACAGTCAATACAGTCGGTCATAACAGTCAGTCATCAGTACAGTGGGTACAGTCTGTCTGTCGGTCAGTACAGTCTGTCAGTCAGTACAGACAGTCAGTACAGCTGGTCAGAACAGTCAGTCAGTCAGTACAGTCTAATATTGTATGTTTTTATTTTTAATTAAAAGGTATTGACTTGGTATCGGAAGTGTGTGATCTCCTGTCAGCCTTACAGTGTGTGGAGACTGAAGCTTGCTAACTGTGTGTGTGTGTGTGTGTGTGTGTGTGTGTGTGTGTGTGTGTGTGTGTGTGTGTGTGTGTGTGTGTGTGTGTGTGTGTGTGTGTGTGTGTGTGTGTGTGTGTGTGTGTGTGTGTGTGTGTGTGTGTGTGTGTATGTGTGTGCCCCAGATCCGCGGCACCCTGAAGAGCTGGACCAAGCTGTGGTGCGTGCTGAAGCCCGGCGTGTTGCTGGTCTACAAGACGCCCAACCACGGCCAGTGGGTGGGAACCCTGCTGCTCAGTGCCTGCCAGCTCATAGAGAGGCCCTCTAAGAAGGACGGCTTCTGCTTCAAGCTCTTCCACCCGCTGGAGCAGTCCATCTGGGCCGTCAAGGTACGGAGGGATGGAGGGAAGGAGGGAGGAAGGGAGGGATGGAGGGATGGAGGGAAGGGAGGGAGGAAGGGAGGGATGGAAGGATGGAGGGAAGGGAGGGAGGGAGGGAGGGAGGGAGGGAGGAAGGGTAGGAATCCTGTTCATTGGCAATATACAACAAAAACCCTATGAAAGGAAAGGACCTCACTTCACATTGTATGTGTGTGGGTGTCTGTGACTGTGATGGGCGAATGAATTGGTTGAATGGCTGCAGCTGCTCATTATGGGATGGATGTTCAATTGGCCACTTCAGTTTATTGATCCTCATTCAAGGATGCTTCCTACGTAGGATGCAGTTTCACGAAACAAGTCCTCTGTCCTTCCCCCCATCTCCCCCTCTCCCCCTCTCCCTCTCTCTCTCTCAGGGTCCCAAGGGGGAAGCGGTGGGTTCCATCACTCAGCCGTTACCCAGCAGCCACCTCATTTTCCGGGCGGCGTCCGAGTCCGACGGTGAGAGAACACGCTGCTGATCAAAAAAACTGATCAATACCACTGATCATTACCTCTGATCATCACCACCGATCAATACCACTGATCATTACCGCCGATCAATACCACTGATCATTACCACCGTTCAATACCACCGATCAATAGACCAAAAGCAAGAGTTTCTCTTTCTGAATAAAGTTTGTTTTGTGCTTCAGGGCGCTGTTGGATGGACGCCCTGGAGTTGGCGCTGAAGTGCTCCAGTCTGTTGAAGAGGACGATGGTGCGTGAGGGCAAAGAAGACCTGGGCGCCACGGCAAGCAGCGGAGAAACCTCCATCAACTTCTACAGTCTGCTGAGGGCCCACAACATGCAGGGCTTCCAGTGAGTAGCACCGCGGCTCAGGGGTCAGGGGTCACAACTGTGGAAATGTACTCATTTCAGGTCAAACCTTTATAAAAACTGTCCCGTCTTTCTTGAGGTTCAGTGACACGGACCAGTTCAAAGACCCGGACCTGTACTCGGACAAGTCGGACCGGGAGTGCGACCAGGACCAGGACCAAGACCCGGACCAGGACCACGAGGAGTCGGACCCCGAGGGTCTGGAGAAGAGCGAGGAGAGCGACAGCGACACGTCGGAGCGCCAAGACGACTCCTACATCGACCTGGACCCCAATGAGGCCCTGCGTGAGACCCCCTACATTGAGCAGTCCCACGAGGAGCTGGGGGAGGTAGGGTCCTTCTAGAGGGTCCGGACCATGAGCCGGGAGAGTCTCACTCTAGAGTTAAGACACCAATCTATAGAGACCAAGATTAAGTTTATAGACTTCTTAAGTTTATCAAGGAATCCTAGTCAATCTAGAGTCTACAGGCTGTCTGCCACTCCAGTCCAGAGTCCAAGACTCAGATTATCTCAGGACTGTCATAGTAGACTAGTAGTCTAGACCAAGTTTATCTAGAGGGTCTGGACCAGGAGCCAGTATCCAAAGTCTAACTCTAGGGTCAAGAGGCCCATCTAGAGAGACCGAGACTAAGTTTATAGACTTCTAGAGTCTTTTTAGGAATCCAAGTCAATCTGAGGTCTACAGGCTGTCTACAACCACTAGAGTCCAGGTTTATTTAGAGGGTCTGGTCCAGGGTCTATTCTAGAGTCGAGGGGCCCTCTAACTCTAGAGTCTAGACCAACTTTATCTAGTTATTCATCTAGAGTCTATATGAGTAGTCTAGAGATTGTCTATGGAGACCAAGACTAAGTTCATCCCTAGAATGTAGAATCTAGAAATCACAGTCAATCTAGAGTCTACCGATTGACATGCTAACTGTGTTAGCTCAATGCCTGGCTGCAGAGGGGATCAGCTAGCCTAGCTCTGTGGACTGTGTTTCAGGCTGGGGAGGCGGCTCAGACTGAGACAGTTTCTGAGGAGAACAAGTCATTGATGTGGACGCTGCTGAAGCAGGTGCGGCCCGGCATGGACCTCTCCAAGGTGGTGCTCCCCACCTTCATCCTGGAGCCCCGCTCCTTCCTGGACAAGCTGTCTGACTACTACTTCCACGCCGACTTCCTGTCTGAGTAAGCGTCTGCTTCCCGTATGGTGTTAGTCCCCAATGAGTTCCTAGAGAGGTGGTGGTAATGATAGTTGTCTTGGTGGTGGAGCTGTCATGGTGATGGACTAGTGATGGTGATGGAGGATGATGAGGTTTATTCGTCACATACATATACATACTTTCATACATATCCAGTGAAATGTAATGCAACGCACCCGGTGATTACACACAAGAATTGTCATGGTGATGGAGGTGTCATGGTGATGAAGGTGTGACCACACTTTTCCCCGTCAGGGCTGCGGTGGAGGAGAACGCCTACAACCGCATGAAGAAGGTGGTGAAGTGGTACATCTCCGGGTTCTACAAGAAGCCAAAGGTCAGAGGTCACAGATGTCTCTACCTCAAACAGACGTATGAATTCTGAACCATGTTCCAGACCCATCCCTACTTCACCATGTACACGCTTGTCCAAACATTACCCATGCATCTCAAGAGTGACAATATCCCAAAATGCAACAGGGCTTCTAATGGTTTTAAAAAGAAAAGTGTTTCTGTGGACATGTTTTATATCGTGGCTCTGGATGTTATTTTTGGTTCTGGATCATTCCCCAATACTGATCCCCAGAATCCCGATAACCTTCAGAGTCCCCAGAACCTGAAAACGCCACTTGGTTGGCATGTGGTAGGAGCAACTGCCAGACCCCCAGGACCCCCAGGACCCCCAGTCAGACTCCATCTTTTCTCTTCCAGGGGCTGAAGAAGCCGTACAACCCCATCATTGGAGAGACCTTCCGCTGCCTGTGGCTGCACCAGACGACCAACAGCAAGACCTTCTACATCGCAGAGCAGGTATCCCAGCAGCCCCTCTCGTCACCCTGGCAACCGCCTGGATCCCACCTGTGTGGAAAACATACTGTGTGTTTCCCTTTGTAAAGTTAATGCTAAATGCTAATGCTAAGTCATCTATCTATCTATCTATCTATCTATCTATCTATCTATCTATCTATCTATCTATCTATCTATCTATCTATCTATCTATCTATCTATCTATCTATCTATCTATCTGTCTGTCCCTCCTCTTCAGGTTTCCCATCATCCTCCAGTCTCAGCGTTCTACGTCAGTAACAGGAAGGACGGATTCTGTCTGAGTGGCAGCATCCTGGCCAAGTCCAAGTTCTACGGTGCACACACACACATAACACTCTGATGACACTGTTACTACACCGAGATTACACCGTTACTATACCCCTGTAACATCCTGATTACACCGTTACTACACCCCTGTAACACCCTGATTACACCGTTACTACACCCCTGTAACACCCTGATTACACCGTTACTATACCCCTATAACACCCTGATTACACTGTTTCTACACCCCTGTAACATCCTGATTACACCGTTACTACACCCCTGTAACACCCTGATTACACCGTTACTATACCCCTATGACACCCTGATTACACTGTTTCTACACCCCTGTAACATCCTGATTACACCGTTACTACACCCCTGTAACATCCTGATTACACCGTTACTACACCCCTGTAACACCCTGATAACACCGTTACTACACCCCTGTAACACCCTGATTACACCGTTACTATACCCCTATAACACCCTGATTACACTGTTTCTACACCCCTGTAACATCCTGATTACACCGTTACTACACCCCTGTAACACCCTGATTACACCGTTACTATACCCCTATGACACCCTGATTACACCGTTTCTACACCCCTATAACATCCTGATTACACCGTTACTACACCCCTGTAACATCCTGATTACACCGTTACTACACCCCTGTAACACCCTGATTACACCGTTACTATACCCCTATGACACCCTGATTACACCGTTACTATACCCCATGACACCCTGATTACACTGTTTCTACACCCATGTAACATCCTGATTACACCGTTAGTACACCCCTGTAACATCCTGATTACACCGTTACTACACTCCTGTAACATCCTGATTACACCGTTACTACACCCCTGTAACACCCTGATTACACCGTTACTATACCCCTGTAACACCCTGATTACACCGTTACTATACCCCTGTAACACCCTGATTACACTGTTTCTACACCCCTGTAACATCCTGATTACACCGTTACTACACCCCTGTAACATCCTGATTACACCGTTACTACACCCCTGTAACACCCTGATAACACCGTTACTACACCCCTGTAACACCCTGATTACACCGTTACTATACCCCTATAACACCCTGATTACACTGTTTCTACACCCCTGTAACACCCTGATTACACCGTTACTATACCCCTATGACACCCTGATTACACTGTTTCTACACCCCTGTAACATCCTGATTACACCGTTACTACACCCCTGTAACACCCTGATTACACCGTTACTACACCCCTGTAACACCCTGATTACACCGTTACTATACCCCTATAACACCCTGATTACACTGTTTCTACACCCCTGTAACATCCTGATTACACCGTTACTACACCCCTGTAACACCCTGATTACACCGTTACTATACCCCTATGACACCCTGATTACACTGTTTCTACACCCCTGTAACATCCTGATTACACCGTTACTACACCCCTGTAACATCCTGATTACACCGTTACTACACCCCTGTAACACCCTGATAACACCGTTACTACACCCCTGTAACACCCTGATTACACCGTTACTATACCCCTATAACACCCTGATTACACTGTTTCTACACCCCTGTAACATCCTGATTACACCGTTACTACACCCCTGTAACACCCTGATTACACCGTTACTATACCCCTATGACACCCTGATTACACCGTTTCTACACCCCTATAACATCCTGATTACACCGTTACTACACCCCTGTAACATCCTGATTACACCGTTACTACACCCCTGTAACACCCTGATTACACCGTTACTATACCCCTATGACACCCTGATTACACCGTTACTATACCCCATGACACCCTGATTACACTGTTTCTACACCCATGTAACATCCTGATTACACCGTTAGTACACCCCTGTAACATCCTGATTACACCGTTACTACACTCCTGTAACATCCTGATTACACCGTTACTACACCCCTGTAACACCCTGATTACACCGTTACTATACCCCTGTAACACCCTGATTACACCGTTACTATACCCCTGTAACACCCTGATTACACTGTTTCTACACCCCTGTAACATCCTGATTACACCGTTACTACACCCCTGTAACATCCTGATTACACCGTTACTACACCCCTGTAACACCCTGATAACACCGTTACTACACCCCTGTAACACCCTGATTACACCGTTACTATACCCCTATAACACCCTGATTACACTGTTTCTACACCCCTGTAACACCCTGATTACACCGTTACTATACCCCTATGACACCCTGATTACACTGTTTCTACACCCCTGTAACATCCTGATTACACCGTTACTACACCCCTATAACACCCTGATTACACCGTTACTATACCCCTATGACACCCTGATTACACTGTTTCTACACCCCTATAACATCCTGATTACACCGTTACTACACCCCTGTAACATCCTGATTACACCGTTACTACACCCCTGTAACACCCTGATTACACCGTTACTATACCCCTATGACACCCTGATTACACCGTTACTATACCCCATGACACCCTGATTACACTGTTTCTACACCCATGTAACATCCTGATTACACCGTTACTACACCCCTGTAACATCCTGATTACACCGTTACAACACCCCTGTAACATCCTGATTACACCGTTACTACACCCCTGTAACACCCTGATTACACCGTTACTATACCCCTGTAACAACCTGATTACACTGTTTCTACACCCCTGTAACATCCTGATTACACCGTTACTACACCCCTGTAACATCCTGATTACACCGTTACTACACCCCTGTAACACCCTGATTACACCATTACTATAACCCTGTAACACCCTGATTACACTGTTTCTACACCCCTGTAACACACTGATTACACCGTTACTACACCCCTGTAACACCCTGATTACACCGTTACTATACCCCTATGACACCCTGATTACACTGTTTCTACACCCCTGTAACATCCTGATTACACCGTTACTACACCCCTGTAACACCCTGATTACACCGTAACTATACCCCTATGACACCCTGATTACACTGTTTTACACCCCTGTAACATCCTGATTACACCGTTACTACACCCCTGTAACATCCTGATTACACCGTTACTACACCCCTGTAACACCCTGATTACACCATTACTACACCCTGATTACACCGTTACTACACCAAATATAACACCCTGATGGTACTGTTTCTACACCAATGTAACACCCTGATAACACCGTTACTACACCCCTGTAACACCCTGATTTTACCTATGCGTTGCCAGGCAACTCGCTGTCGGCCATCTTGGACGGCGAGGCGAGACTGACCTTCCTGAACCGGGGGGAGGACTACGTTATGAACATGCCCTACGCCCACTGCAAAGGTCAGAGGTCACAGCAATATGAAAAGACAGAGTGATCACAGTGTTGATCTTGATCTGTTGAACTGGCTGCTGCCCGTTGGAGTTTGGAAAATACTACGTAAAGTGATGCAGTTTTTGTTTCCATGGTAACAGCCACTGTGAGTTCTGCTGCTATGAAGTCATTTAAAAGTTCTGATGAAAGTCCAAGAGGAACATAATATCATATAGTTTATGTACTATTATAATATAGTATACCATAAGTGTTGTGTATGAACATGAGTAGGAATATGAATATTCATCTGAGTATAAGTATGAATGTGACTCATACTCTTATTCACATTCATGTGAATTATGAACAATGAGAATTGGGGGATCAACTTCTTTCTGCAGCGGTCTACGGGTGCCGCTCTTAACTTAGTTTCATTCAATTAGAAAATGGAGGAAAATAAATAAATCTACGATTAAAACACTGTTATTAGAGACGGCTCTGATCTGAACTGCGCTAAGAAGGATGTATAAATGTTTCGACCCCCCGACCTGCTGTTTTGGCCTCTTTTGGGGGCGTCCAACTCTTAATTGGACCCATGAACTGCATGGCCCCAACAGGAATCCTGTACGGCACCATGACCCTGGAGCTGGCCGGACAGATCACCATCACCTGCGAGAAGACGGGCTACAGCGCTCAGCTGGAGTTCAAACTCAAGGTGCTCATTTAATATCTACATTATTACTTATAATATCTCAGTTAATACTTATAATATCTACATTATTACTTATAATATCTACATTATTACTTATAATATCTACATTATTACTTATAATATCGACATTATTACTTATAATATCTACATTGTTACTTATATCTACATTATTACTTATAATATCGACATTATTACTTATAATATCTACATTGTTACTTATATCTACATTATTACTTATAATATCTCAGTTAATACTTATAATATCTACATTATTACTTATAATATCTACATTATTACTTATAATATCTACATTGTTACTTATATCTACATTATTACTTATAATATCTCAGTTAATACTTATAATATCTACATTATTACTTATAATATCTACATTATTACTTATAATATCTACATTGTTACTTATATCTACATTATTACTTATAATATCTCAGTTAATACTTATAATATCTACATTATTACTTATAATATCTACATTATTACTTATAATATCTACATTGTTACTTATATCTACATTATTACTTATAATATCTCAGTTAATACTTATAATATCTACATTATTACTTATAATATCTACATTATTACTTATAATATCTACATTGTTACTTATATCTACATTATTACTTATAATATCTCAGTTAATACTTATATCTACATTATTACTTATAATATCTCAGTTAATACTTATAATATCTACATTATTACTTATATCTACATTATTACTTGTAATATCTCAGTTAATACTTATAATATCTACATTATTACTTATAATATCTACATTATTAATTATAATATCTCAGTTAATACTTATAATATCTACATTATTACTTATAATAGCTACATTATTACTTATAATATCTACATTATTACTTATATCTACATTATTACTTGTAATATCTCAGTTAATACTTATAATATCTACATTATTACTTATAATATCTCAGTTAATACTTATAATATCTACATTATTACTTATAATATCTACATTATTACTTATAATATCTACATTATTACTTATAATATCGACATTATTACTTATAATATCTACATTGTTACTTATATCTACATTATTACTTATAATATCTCAGTTAATACTTATAATATCTACATTATTACTTATAATATCTACATTATTACTTATAATATCTACATTGTTACTTATATCTACATTATTACTTATAATATCTCAGTTAATACTTATAATATCTACATTATTACTTATAATATCTACATTATTACTTATAATATCTACATTGTTACTTATATCTACATTATTACTTATAATATCTCAGTTAATACTTATAATATCTACATTATTACTTATAATATCTACATTATTACTTATAATATCTACATTGTTACTTATATCTACATTATTACTTATAATATCTCAGTTAATACTTATAATATCTACATTATTACTTATAATATCTACATTATTACTTATAATATCTACATTGTTACTTATATCTACATTATTACTTATAATATCTCAGTTAATACTTATATCTACATTATTACTTATAATATCTCAGTTAATACTTATAATATCTACATTATTACTTATATCTACATTATTACTTGTAATATCTCAGTTAATACTTATAATATCTACATTATTACTTATAATATCTACATTATTAATTATAATATCTCAGTTAATACTTATAATATCTACATTATTACTTATAATAGCTACATTATTACTTATAATATCTACATTATTACTTATATCTACATTATTACTTATAATATCTCAGTTAATACTTATAATATCTACATTATTACTTATAATATCGACATTATTACTTATAATATCTACATTGTTACTTATATCTACATTATTACTTATAATATCTCAGTTAATACTTATAATATCTACATTATTACTTATAATATCTACATTATTACTTATAATATCTACATTGTTACTTATATCTACATTATTACTTATAATATCTCAGTTAATACTTATAATATCTACATTATTACTTATAATATCTACATTATTACTTATAATATCTACATTGTTACTTATATCTACATTATTACTTATAATATCTCAGTTAATACTTATAATATCTACATTATTACTTATAATATCTCAGTTAATACTTATAATATCTACATTATTACTTATAACTACATTATTACTTGTAATATCTCAGTTAATACTTATAATATCTACATTATTACTTATAATATCTACATTATAAATTATAATATCTCAGTTAATACTTATAATATCTACATTATTACTTATAATGGCTACATTATTACTTATAATATCTACATTATTACTTATATCTACATTATTACTTGTAATATCTCAGTTAATACTTATAATATCTACATTATTACTTATAATATCTACATTATTAATTATAATATCTCAGTTAATACTTATAATATCTACATTATTACTTATAATAGCTACATTATTACTTATAATATCTACATTATTACTTATATCTACATTATTACTTATAATATATCAGTTAATACTTATAATATCTACATTATTACTTATATCTACATTATTACTTATAATATCTGTTATTACTTATATCTACATTGTTACTTATAATATCTCAGTTATTACTTATTATATCGACATTATTACTTATGATATTTATTTTATTACTTATAATATCTCAGTTATTACTTATTATATCGACATTATTACTTATGATATTTATTTTATTACTTATAATATCTCAGTGAGTTATTATTTCGTAATATTTAAATGAAGCTTTCTCTCAATATGAGAAACATCATTATTTGGTAAAATCATATAAAATGTGTGTGTATCCTCTCCTCCTCCTCTCTCCTTCTTCTCCTCTCTCCTACTCCTCCTCCTCCTCCCCCTCCTTCTACTCCTCCTCCTCCTCTTCATCCTCCTCCTCTTGCCTCCTTCTCCTCCTCTCTCCCTCCTCCTCCTCCTTTTCCTCCTCTCTATTCCTCCTCTTTTTCTCTCTCTCTCTCCTCCTTCTCCTCCTCTCTCTCCTCCTTCTCCTCTCTCCTCCTCTTTCTCCTCCTCTCTCTCTGCTCCGTCACCTTGTCCTCCTTCTCCTCCTCTCTCCCCCACCTACCCATATTCTCTCTCTCTCCTCCTCCCCCTTGTTCTCCTCCTCCTCCTCCTGCTCTCAGCCCTTCCTGGGGAGCAGTGACAGTGTGAACCAGGTCTGTGGGAAGATCAAACTGGGGAAGGAGGTGCTGGCCACACTGGAGGGACACTGGGTGAGGAGTGATACATACCTTCATCATCAATACCTCTATCAATACCTCTCTCATCAGTACCTCCACCAATACCTATATCATCAATACCTCTACCAATACCTCTGCCATCAATTCCTCCACCAATACCTCTATCATGAATACCCCACCAATACCTCCATCATCAATACTTATATCAATACCTCTATCATCAATACCTCTCTCATCGATACCTCTATCATCAATACCTCCACCAATACCTCCACCATCAATACCTCTATCAATACCTCCACCAATACCTCCATCATCAATCCCTCTATCATCAATACCTCCATCATCAATACCTCCATCATCATTACCTCTCTCAAAACCTTTAACATCAATACCTCTAACAATACCTCCATCATCATTACCTCTCTCAAAACCTTTATCAATACCTCTATCAAAACCTCCATCATGAATACCTCCATCATCAATACCTCCATCATAAATACATCCATCCATACCTCCATCATAAATACATCCATCGATACCTCAATCATCAATGCTTCCATCAATACCTCCACATCAACACCTCCATCAATATCTCTATCATTAAACACCTTTATCATCAATACCTCCATCATCAACACATCCATCATCAATACCTTTATCAATACCTCCATCATCAATACCTCCATCATCAATACTTCTATCAATACCTCCATCATCAATACCTCTATCATCAAAACCTCTATCACCAATACCTTCATCATCAATACCTCCACCAATATCTCCATCATCTATACTTTCATCAGTATCTCCATCATCAACACCTCCATCATAAACACCTCATTCAACACCTTAATCATAAACACCTCCATCAACACCTCCATCATAAACACCTCCATCAACACCTCCATCATAAACACCTCTGTCCCGATACCCCGTACAGGACAGTGAGATCTTCATCAACGATAAGAAGACGGGCACAGTGGACACCTTCTGGAACCCCACGGCCGAGCTCCGTCAGAGCCGCCTCACCCGCTGCACGGTGCCTCCCGAGGAGCAGGGGCCCTTCGAGTCTGAGAGGTACTACACTGCTACTACTATGCAAGTACTACTGTACTACCACTTTACTACTACTACTACTACTACCACTACTACTATACTACTACTGTACTACTACTATAGCTGCATGGTGCCTCCCGATGAGCAGGGGCCCTTCAAGTCCGAGAGGTACTGTAATGCTACTACCATACAAGTACTACTGTACTACCACTATACTACTACTACTACTACTACAACTATTACCATTACTACTATACTACTAATATACTACTACTAGAGCTGCATGGTGCCTCCCGAGGAGCAAGGGCCCTTCGAGTCTGAGAGGTACTATACTGCTACTACTATACATGTACTACTGTACTACCACTATACCTCTGTACTACTACTATGACTACTACTACTACTACCACTACTACTGCTATACTACTACTACTAAACTACTACCACTACAACTACTACACTTCTACTACTGTATTACTACTATACAACTGCTACTACTACGACTATACTACTACTCCATTACAAGTACTATAGCTGCATGGTGCCTCCCGATGAGCAGGGGCCCTTTCAGTCCGAGAGGTAGTATACTGTAACTACTATAGAACTACTACTGTACTACAACTAGACTACTACTAATACAACTACTACTACTACTTCTACTACTACTATACTGCACTAGAGCTGACTGTACTACTGTCCGCCGAAAAAAACGAGAAAAAAACAAAACCTTCATAATACAATGAAAAAGGAACGTTGGTGTTTTCCTTGGGAGAGGGAGCAGCAGTTGCACTTTGTCACTCTGCCTGCTCTGCACGAGGTCCGAGGGTCTCACCAAACCCTGCGGCGCAGTGAAAGTGATAAGAGATCGGTCTGCGGCCGTGTATTTACTCATTTATATATTTATATTGACATTTATTTATATATTTATATTGACATTTATTTATATATTTATATTGAAATGTATTTATATATTTATATTTACATGTATTTATCTATTTATATTTACATGTATTTATTTATTTTATTTACATTTATTTATATTAACATTTTTGTATATATTTATATTTGCATTTATTTATATTTACATGTATTTATTTATATATTTATATTTACATTTATTTAATATTTACAGTTATTTATATATTTATATTTACATGTATTCATATTGTTTTATTTATAGTAATTTATATATTTATATTTACATTAATTTTATATTTACAGTTATTTATGTATTTATATTTACATTTATTTATATTGTTTTATTTACAGTTATTTATATATTTATATTTACATTTATTTATATATTTATATTTATATGTATTTATATTGACATTTATTTATATATTTATATTGACATTTATTTATATATTTATTGCCACGTTTAAAGTAGCTTTGTCTGTCTGACGCTCTCCGGCATTGGGGCGCGGACCGGGGCCGCACCGTGTAACTCCTGCTGGACGGAAATGTTCCTGATGTAGCTGCATGTGTGAATAGGGAAACTCAGGAGTGGTGCCAGAAAGGTTATCCCAGTATTTTACCTGGACCTATGTGTGAAAGGACTTAACAATGACATACTGCAGCAGTCATATACATATGTTTAAATCCCAGTTGTGGATTTGGAGAATTGTGACAACCCTAGATTGTACTATACTATATTGTACTGTATTACTCTATACTACTACCATACTAGACTACGCTACACTATTGTACTGTAGTATACTATATGATTATATTAGATAAAGACTACAATAAAAATGTCTTACTGTACTGTACTAGACTATACTATACTAGACTGTACAATACTTTATATATTATGCTATACCGTACAATACTATATACTAAACTATACTATATACTATACTATACTATACTAGGCTGTGGCAGCATGTTACCAGGGCGATAAACAACAAGGACCAGACGGAGGCGACCAATGAGAAGTTCCTGCTGGAGGAGGTGCAGAGGAGGACGGCCCGGGAGAGGAAGGCCAAGTGCGAGGAGTGGACGCCCGGGCTGTTCGAGCAGGACGCCCTTAGTGGGGAGTGGCACTACAAGTATGCAGAGTGAGTACTAGTACACACTACGAGTACACACGACTTGACACCAACAGGGTCAGTACTGGCACACACACAGTTCTACTACACACCAGCACACAGCCAGGGCTGTTCAAGCAAACACCCAATCGTAACAAATGAATATGAACCTAATGATTAAGAAAAACAATTTGAATGTAAGATGAGAGGAACAAAAAAGAAAAAATGTACAATAATCAGTGAATTAAACCTAAAAATAAACAACAAACTGTAAAAAAATGGCAGTAAACCTAGTGATCAAAAATAAATATAAACCCAAAGCAACTATACTTATATTATTCTTTACTATACTACTGTAGTGGGCTAGGTGGAACACGCCCGGAGTGTGTGTGTGTGTGTGTGTGGGGGGGGCATGGGGGTTTTACCCGTTGCTCCTTGATTACTCTAACAAGTAACAGCCGCACAGCCACACTGATCCTTATCCCAATTACCTAGAACCACACCATCCCCACACCACATTATACTATACCATATTAAACTATATTATACTATATTATACTATATGATATTATACTGTACCATATTATACTATATTATACTATCCTATACTATATTATACTATACTATACTATACTATATGATATTATACTGTACCATATTATACTATATTATACTATCCTATACTATATTATACTATACTATACTATATGATATTATACTGTACCATATTATACTATATTATACTATCCTATACTATATTATACTATACTATATGATATTATACTGTACCATATTATACTATATTATACTATCCTATACTATATTATACTATACTATACTACACTATATGATATTATACTATACCATATTATACTATATTATCCTATACTATATTATACTATACTATACTACACTATATGATATTATACTATACCATATTATACTATATTATACTATCCTATACTATATTATACTATACTATACTACATGATATTATACTATACCATATTATACTATATTATACTATCCTATACTATATTATACTATACTATACTACACTATATGATATTATACTATACCATATTATACTATATTATACTATCCTATACTATATTATACTATACTATACTATATGATATTATACTATACCATATTATACTATTATACTATCCTATACTATATAATACGATACTATACTATACTATATTATACTATACTATACTATATGATATTATACTGTACCATATTATACTCTTAAACTATCCTATACTATATTATACTATAGATTCAAGATTCAAGAGGTTTATTTGTATACTATACTATACTATATTATACTATACTATACTTAACTATGTGATATTATACTTTACTATATTATACTATATTTAGTCCTTGGCTCCTCCTGGTAGTGTGCACAAGTGTCCTTGAGCAAGACACGCGCAGGCTGCAGGAAGCTCCTCTGTGGGCGTGGCTGCTGGCTGTAGTACTTGTAGGATGTAGTGTAAAACAGCATGTGGCCACCGGGGGCAGAGGCACGCTGCGTGAACCACGACGTACAGACAACGTAGAAGAAGTGTGCTTTCTCCTCGCGAGCCGCCGTCACCCGCGGCCCCCCGCTCTGTGCCGGGCGGGGGGCCGCGTCAGACGGCGGCAGGGTGGCCTCCCCTCCCCGGTGGGATCCATAGCGTGTAACACGGGGACGGGTCCCGCCCTCCAGCACCAGGCCCTGGGACCCTCTGAACGACCTGGTCCAGTTTGAGAAGGACGGCTGGATCCAGACCCAGGTCCGGCACCGCACGCCCATGGTACGTTCCGGAAGTCTAGTTAGTCTGAGTAACCCGGGCCCCCGGAGGGAACCCTGCAAGTGCCAGGTACGTGGGGCCCCGCCCCCCGGCGACCCGTCGCCCCCGGCAACACAACGCCCCTCCCCACACTCCCCTCCACCCCCCCCCCAACCCTCCGTCCCTGCATCCCATCGTCATGCCGCCGCCCTGTACCGCCCTCCATCTAGCAGCCAATCTGTCTGTCTGCTCCCATCCTGTCTCGCTCTCTCTCCCTCCCTGTGTCTCCATCCTGTCTTGCTCCCTACCTACCCCCGTCTCTCTCTCTCCCTCTCCCTCCCCGTGTCCCTCACTTCCTTCCTGTCTCTCCATCCTGTCTCTCCCTCTCTCTCCCTGTGTCCCTCACCTCCTCCCTGTCTCTCCATCCTCTCTCTCTCTCTCTCTCTCTCTCTCTCTCTCTCTCTCTCTCTCTCTCTCTCTCTCTCTCTCTCTCTCTCTCTCTCTCTCTCTCTCTCTATCTGGGGGAGGGTGGGGGTGAGGGAGGAGGAGGGGCATCTCATCAGCTGACCATCCAGCACCATTGGCTGCTTCTGTCTGAGCTTGCATCTTCATCCGCCATCTTGTTTTTGGTCCTCACCGCTGTGTGTGTGTGTGTGAGGTTGTCCTTCGTTCGTCAGATCAAAGTTTCACAATTCTGATTTAAAAACAAGATTTTCTTTTCCTTTTAGATTCTGCATTTTTTTTAACAATATTATCGTTTCCACGGTTACATCAAAACAGACCGGGCCTGAGAACAGAGCCTTTGCGTCCGCGATACGAACATCCTGATTGGTTGGATGTGTCAGGCCCCGCCCCCGCACCCACTCCGCTTCTCAAACAGCAGTGA
>NC_137208.1:2758979-2823979 GCF_960531495.2 Zeus faber
ACATCGTACATAATGTACATAGTACATACTACATAGTACATACTGTAGTACACACTACATAGTACATACTGCATACTACATAGTAAACACTACATAGAACATACTGTGGTACATACTACATACTACATAGTACATACTACAAAGTATCTGCTGTAGTACATACTACATAGTACATTCTATATACAACATACTACATGGCACATAGTTCATACTGAATACTACATAGTACATACTGTAGTACAAACCACATACAACGTCATACATACCACATAGTACATACTGTACATAGTTCTACATAGTACAAAGTGCATTGTACATACCGCATACTAGGTGGAATGTTCTACATACTGATTACTACATAGTACATACTACATAGTACAAAGTACATAGTACATACTCCATACTAGGTGACACATAGTACATACTGATTACTACATAGTACATACTACATAGTACAAAGTACAT
Organism: Zeus faber; assembly: GCF_960531495.2. Classification (NCBI taxonomy): domain Eukaryota; kingdom Metazoa; phylum Chordata; class Actinopteri; order Zeiformes; family Zeidae; genus Zeus; species Zeus faber. The sequence goes on from NC_137208.1 coordinate 2,759,445, forward strand.
AGTACATACTCCATACTAGGTGACACATAGTACATACTGATTACTACATAGTACATACTACATAGTACAAAGTACATAGTACATACTCCATACTAGGTGACACATAGTACATACTGATTACTACATAGTACATTCTACATCGTCGTATTCATTTCCTGGCACCCTGCCCTCACAATGCACTGTGGGAAACGCTCACAGCTTAGTATACATACTATTTCACTAGATGTAGTATTATGTCATTCTGGTACTTTCCACATCCTACTTGATGCTACACACGAACATAGTTTTCAAGTACGACATTTCATTTGTAGCCTTGGATTGTTTTTCTCATTTGATGATAGACTGGAGCTCCCCCTAGTGGTGGAAAACCACACATTGTACTCTCAATATGTACTCCATGAAAACTCTGTAAGGACTGTTGACTTCTTGTCAGTCTGCTGCATTCTACTACTATATAATATACTAGTAAGTACATAGTAGTATGTTACTATGTTGTACCAAGTATAGTAGTATGTACAAAGTAGTATGTTAGTATGTATACTGGTATGTACTAAGTAGGATATAAGTATGTAGCACCAAGTATACAAGTATGTACTAAGTAGTATGTTAGTATGTGTACTATACAAGTATACTAGTATGTACTAAGTAGTATGTTAGGATGTGTACTATACAAGTATATTAGTATGTACTAAGTAGTATGTTAGTATGTGTACTATACATGTATACTAGTATGTACTAAGTAGTATGTTAGTATGTGTACTATACACGTATACTAGTATGTACTAAGTAGTATGTTAGTATGTGTACTATACACGTATACTAGTATGTACTAAGTAGTTTGTTAGTATGTGTACTATACACGTATACTAGTATGTACTAAGTAGTATGTTAGTATGTGTACTATACACGTATACTAGTATATACTAAGTAGTATGTTAGTATGTGTACTATACAAGTATACTAGTATGTACTAAGTAGTATGTTAGTATGTGTACTATACACGTATACTAGTTTGCCATCTTGGAAGCAGCCGGTGTCGCTGCTCCTCTTCACCAAGGAGCCAGACGTTGGAATGTGGGAACCTGATCAACCCCAGTGCCTTGTGGGTAACGGGAGCTGGGCGGAGGGCGGAGGGGGGAGGTGCTCCAAACAGCGCCACCTGCTGGAGCTGGAGGCACGTACTGAGGTACTACTGCAGTACTACAGGGGTACAACTGCAGTATCGCTGACGTACGTTTCCTGGTGTACTACTTCTTGAACATACATAAGGACCTTCCGCCCGTCACGCGTTGCCTCAGAGATCCGCTCTGATTGGCTCATTGATGCCTTTTGGCTCCGCCCACCCCCCGTCCACCCTCCCCTAGTGTCGCCATAGTAACGCAGGAGCAGGGGATTGTGGGAGGTGATTCCCGCCCTCCTCTCCTGAGTCATCCCTCCATCCTCGCTCGCTCTCGGTAACCGTGGCAACCTCAGCGTCGCTGCCGCTCTGTGACTTCATTCAACTCTTTTCAAACGTGGTGAAAAATCTATTTTTTTCTATTTGTGGTTTTAGAGAAAAGATACAAATCGAATGTGTTGTTTTTTAAAGCATCTTCTTTTTATTCCATTTGATACCTTTTACCGTCACACACACGTTTCCTCATAGCTTCCTGTAACGTCTGACGCAATAAAAACCCAAACTGAGAGTTGTCGTTATTGTTGTTGTTGTTGTTGTTGTTGTTCAATCTGTTGCCACCAGGGGGAACAAACTTCAACTGGTACAGAGTTGATGTTCACAGTTTAGTACAATACACTTTGAAATATTGATGCATTTTAGTAAATAATGATGAGAATATTGGTAAAGTGGGACATATAACCTCAGCATGGTATAACTTCAGTATATAACCTCAGTATATAACCTCAGTATAACCTCAGTATATAACCTCAGTGTAGTATAACCTCAGTATATAACCTCAGTGTAGTATAACCTCAGTATATAACCTCAGTATATAACTTCAGTATATAACCTCAGTATATAACCTCAGTATAACCTCAGTATATAACCTCAGTGTAGTATAACCTCAGTATATAACCTCAGTGTAGTATAACCTCAGCATGGTATAACTTCAGTATATAACCTCAGTATATAACCTCAGTATAACCTCAGTATATAACCTCAGTGTAGTATAACCTCAGTATATAACCTCAGTGTAGTATAACCTCAGTATATAACCTCAGTATATAACTTCAGTATATAACCTCAGTATATAACCTCAGTATAACCTCAGTATATAACCTCAGTGTAGTATAACTTCAGTATATAACCTCAGTATATAACCTCAGTGTAGTATAACCTCAGTATATAACCTCAGTATATAACTTCAGTATATAACCTCAGTATATAACCTCAGTATATAACCTCAGTGTAGTACAACCTCAGTATATAACCTCAGTATATAACTTCAGTATATAACCTCAGTATATAACCTCAGTATATAACCTCAGTGTAGTACAACCTCAGTATATAACCTCAGTATATAACCTCAGTGTAGTATAACCTCAGCATGGTATAACTTCAGTATATAACCTCAGTATATAACCTCAGTGTAGTACAACCTCAGTATATAACCTCAGTGTAGTACAACCTCAGTATATAACCTCAGTATATAACCTCAGTGTAGTATAACCTCAGCATGGTATAACTTCAGTATATAACCTCAGTATATAACCTCAGTGTAGTATAACCTCAGTATATAACCTCAGTATATAACCTCAGTGTAGTACAACCTCAGTATATAACCTCAGTGTAGTACAACCTCAGAATATAACCTCAGTATATAACCTCAGTGTAGTATAACCTCAGCATGGTATAACTTCAGTATATAACCTCAGTAAATAACCTCAGTGTAGTATAACCTCAGTATATAACCTCAGTATATAACCTCAGTGTAGTACAACCTCAGTATATAACCTCAGTGTAGTACAACCTCAGTATATAACCTCAGTATATAACCTCAGTGTAGTATAACCTCAGCATGGTATAACTTCAGTATATAACCTCAGTATATAACCTCAGTATATAACCTCAGTGTAGTACAACCTCAGTATATAACCTCAGTATATAACCTCAGTGTAGTACAACCTCAGTATATAACCTCAGTATATAACCTCAGTGTAGTATAACCTCAGCATGGTATAACTTCAGTATATAACCTCAGTATATAACCTCAGTGTAGTATAACCTCAGTATATAACCTCAGTATATAACCTCAGTGTAGTACAACCTCAGTATATAACCTCAGTGTAGTACAACCTCAGTATATAACCTCAGTATATAACCTCAGTGTAGTATAACCTCAGCATGGTATAACTTCAGTATATAACCTCAGTATATAACCTCAGTATATAACCTCAGTGTAGTACAACCTCAGTATATAACCTCAGTATATAACCTCAGTGTAGTACAACCTCAGTATATAACCTCAGTATATAACCTCAGTGTAGTACAACCTCAGTATATAACCTCAGTGTAGTATAACCTCAGTATATAACCTCAGTATATAACCTCAGTGTAGTACAACCTCAGTATATAACCTCAGTGTAGTACAACCTCAGTATATAACCTCAGTGTAGTACAACCTCAGTATATAACCTCAGTATATAACCTCAGTGTAGTACAACCTCAGTATATAACCTCCGTGTAGTATAACCTTAGTGTAGTACAACCTCAGTATATATCCTTAGTGTAGTACAACCTCAGTATATAACCTCAGTGTAATATAACCTCAGCATGGTATAACTTCAGTATATAACCTCAGTATATAACCTCAGTATATAACTTCAGTCTAGTACAACCTCAGTATATAACCTCAATATATAACCTCAGTGTAGTATAACCTCAGTATATAACCTCAGTGTAGTATAACCTCAGCATGGTATAACTTCAGTATATAACCTCAGTGTAGTAAAACCTCAGTGTAGTACAACCTCAGTATATAACCTCAGTATATAACCTCAGTGTAGTACAACCTCGGTGTAGTACAACCTCAGTATATAACCTCAGTGTAGTATAACCTCAGTGTAGTATAACCTCAGTATATAACCTCAGTATATAACCTCAGTGTAGTACAACCTCAGTATATAACCTCAGTGTAGTACAACCTCAGTATACAACCTCAGTGTAGTACAACCTCAGTGTTGTACAACCTCAGTATATAACCTCAGTGTAGTACAACCTCAGTATATAACCTCAATATATAACCTCAGTGTAGTACAACCTCAGTATATAACCTCTGTGTAGTATAACCTTAGTGTAGTACAACCTCAGTATATATCCTTAGTGTAGTACAACCTCAGTATATAACCTCTGTGTAGTATAACCTCAGCATGGTATAACTTCAGTATATAACCTCAGTATATAACCTCAGTATATAACCTCAGTCTAGTACAACCTCAGTATATAACCCCAATATATAACCTCAGTGTAGTATAACCTCAGTATATAACCTCAGTGTAGTATAACCTCAGCATGGTATAACTTCAGTATATAACCTCAGTATATAACCTCAGTATATAACCTCAGTGTAGTACAACCTCAGTATATAACCTCAGTATATAACCTCAGTGTAGTACAACCTCAGTATATAACCTCAGTGTAGTATAACCTCAGTGTAGTATAACCTCAGCATGGTATAACTTCAGTATATAACCTCAGTATATAACCTCAGTGTAGTATAACCTCAGTATATAACCTCAGTGTAGTATAACCTCAGCATGGTATAACTTCAGTATATAACCTCAGTATATAACCTCAGTGTAGTACAACCTCAGTATATAACCTCAATATATAACCTCGGTGTAGTTTAACCTCAGTATATAACCTCAGCATGGTATAACTTCAGTATATAACCTCAGTATATAACCTCAGTATATAACCTCATTGTAGTATAACCTCAGTGTATAGCTTCAGTGTAGTATAACCTCAGCGTAGTATAACCTCAGTATATAACCTCAGTGTAGTATAACCTCAGTGTAGTATAGCCTCAGTGTAGTATAACCTCAGCATGGTATAACTTCAGTATATAACCTCAGTGTAGTACAACCTCAGTATATAACCTCAGTGTAGTATAACCTCAGCATGGTATAACCTCAGTATATAACCTCAGTATATAACCTCAGTGTAGTATAACCTCAGTATATAACCTCAGTATATAACCTCAGTATATAACCTCAGTGTAGTACAACCTCAGTATATAACCTCAGTACATAACCTCAGTATATAACCTCAGTGTAGTACAACCTCAGTATATAACCTCAGTGTAGTATAACCTCAGTATATAACCTCAGCATGGTATAACCTCAGTATATAACCTCAGTATATAACCTCAGTATATAACCTCAGTATATAACCTCAGTGTAGTACAACCTCAGTATATAACCTCAGTATATAACCTCAGTGTAGTATAACCTCAGTATATAACCTCAGTATAACCTCAGTATATAACCTCAGTGTAGTATAACCTCAGCATGGTATAACCTCAGTATATAACCTCAGTATATAACCTCAGTATATAACCTCAGTGTAGTACAACCTCAGTATATAACCTCAGTATATAACCTCAGTATATAACCTCAGTGTAGTATAACCTCAGCATGGTATAACCTCAGTATATAACCTCAGTATAACCTCAGTATATAACCTCAGTGTAGTATAACCTCAGCATGGTATAACCTCAGTATATAACCTCAGTATAACCTCAGTATATAACCTCAGTGTAGTATAACCTCAGCATGGTATAACTTCAGTATATAACCTCAGTATATAACCTCAGTATATAACCTCAGTATATAACCTCAGTATATAACCTCAGTGTAGTACAACCTCAGTATATAACCTCAGTATATAACCTCAGTGTAGTACAACCTCAGTATATAACCTCAGTGTAGTACAACCTCAGTATATAACCTCAGTATATAACCTCAGTGTAGTATAACCTCAGCATGGTATAACTTCAGTATATAACCTCAGTGTAGTACAACCTCAGTATATAACCTCAGTGTAGTATAACCTCAGCATGGTATAACCTCAGTATATAACCTCAGTATATAACCTCAGTGTAGTATAACCTCAGTATATAACCTCAGTATATAACCTCAGTATATAACCTCAGTGTAGTACAACCTCAGTATATAACCTCAGTACATAACCTCAGTATATAACCTCAGTGTAGTACAACCTCAGTATATAACCTCAGTGTAGTATAACCTCAGTATATAACCTCAGCATGGTATAACCTCAGTATATAACCTCAGTATATAACCTCAGTATATAACCTCAGTATATAACCTCAGTGTAGTACAACCTCAGTATATAACCTCAGTATATAACCTCAGTGTAGTATAACCTCAGTATATAACCTCAGTATAACCTCAGTATATAACCTCAGTGTAGTATAACCTCAGCATGGTATAACCTCAGTATATAACCTCAGTATATAACCTCAGTATATAACCTCAGTGTAGTACAACCTCAGTATATAACCTCAGTATATAACCTCAGTATATAACCTCAGTGTAGTATAACCTCAGCATGGTATAACCTCAGTATATAACCTCAGTATAACCTCAGTATATAACCTCAGTGTAGTATAACCTCAGCATGGTATAACCTCAGTATATAACCTCAGTATAACCTCAGTATATAACCTCAGTGTAGTATAACCTCAGCATGGTATAACTTCAGTATATAACCTCAGTATATAACCTCAGTATATAACCTCAGTATATAACCTCAGTATATAACCTCAGTGTAGTACAACCTCAGTATATAACCTCAGTATATAACCTCAGTGTAGTACAACCTCAGTATATAACCTCAGTGTAGTACAACCTCAGTATATAACCTCAGTATATAACCTCAGTGTAGTATAACCTCAGCATGGTATAACTTCAGTATATAACCTCAGTATATAACCTCAGTATATAACCTCAGTATATAACCTCAGTATATAACCTCAGTGTAGTACAACCTCAGTATATAACCTCAGTATATAACCTCAGTGTAGTATAACCTCAGCATGGTATAACCTCAGTATATAACCTCAGTATATAACCTCAGTGTAGTATAACCTCAGCATGGTATAACCTCAGTATATAACCTCAGTATATAACCTCAGTATATAACCTCAGTATATAACCTCAGTGTAGTATAACCTCAGCATGGTATAACCTCAGTATATAACCTCAGTATAACCTCAGTATATAACCTCAGTATATAACCTCAGTGTAGTATAACCTCAGCATGGTATAACTTCAGTATATAACCTCAGTATATAACCTCAGTATATAACCTCAGTATATAACCTCAGTATATAACCTCAGTGTAGTACAACCTCAGTATATAACCTCAGTATATAACCTCAGTGTAGTACAACCTCAGTATATAACCTCAGTATATAACCTCCGTGTAGTATAACCTCAGCATGGTATAACTTCAGTATATAACCTCAGTATATAACCTCAGTATATAACCTCAGTATATAACCTCAGTGTAGTACAACCTCAGTATATAACCTCAGTATATAACCTCAGTGTAGTACAACCTCAGTATATAACCTCAGTATATAACCTCAGTGTAGTATAACCTCAGCATGGTATAACTTCAGTATATAACCTCAGTATATAACCTCAGTGTAGTATAACCTCAGTATATAACCTCAGTATATAACCTCAGTGTAGTACAACCTCAGTATATAACCTCAGTGTAGTACAACCTCAGTATATAACCTCAGTATATAACCTCAGTGTAGTATAACCTCAGCATGGTATAACTTCAGTATATAACCTCAGTATATAACCTCAGTATATAACCTCAGTATATAACCTCAGTGTAGTACAACCTCAGTATATAACCTCAGTATATAACCTCAGTGTAGTATAACCTCAGCATGGTATAACCTCAGTATATAACCTCAGTATATAACCTCAGTATATAACCTCAGTGTAGTATAACCTCAGCATGGTATAACCTCAGTATATAACCTCAGTATATAACCTCAGTATATAACCTCAGTGTAGTATAACCTCAGCATGGTATAACCTCAGTATATAACCTCAGTATAACCTCAGTATATAACCTCAGTGTAGTATAACCTCAGCATGGTATAACCTCAGTATATAACCTCAGTATAACCTCAGTATATAACCTCCGTGTAGTATAACCTCAGCATGGTATAACTTCAGTATATAACCTCAGTATATAACCTCAGTATATAACCTCAGTATATAACCTCAGTGTAGTACAACCTCAGTATATAACCTCAGTATATAACCTCAGTGTAGTACAACCTCAGTATATAACCTCAGTATATAACCTCAGTGTAGTATAACCTCAGCATGGTATAACTTCAGTATATAACCTCAGTATATAACCTCAGTGTAGTATAACCTCAGTATATAACCTCAGTATATAACCTCAGTGTAGTACAACCTCAGTATATAACCTCAGTGTAGTACAACCTCAGTATATAACCTCAGTATATAACCTCAGTGTAGTATAACCTCAGCATGGTATAACTTCAGTATATAACCTCAGTATATAACCTCAGTATATAACCTCAGTATATAACCTCAGTGTAGTACAACCTCAGTATATAACCTCAGTATATAACCTCAGTGTAGTATAACCTCAGCATGGTATAACCTCAGTATATAACCTCAGTATATAACCTCAGTATATAACCTCAGTGTAGTATAACCTCAGCATGGTATAACCTCAGTATATAACCTCAGTATATAACCTCAGTATATAACCTCAGTGTAGTATAACCTCAGCATGGTATAACCTCAGTATATAACCTCAGTATAACCTCAGTATATAACCTCAGTGTAGTATAACCTCAGCATGGTATAACCTCAGTATATAACCTCAGTATAACCTCAGTATATAACCTCAGTGTAGTATAACCTCAGCATGGTATAACTTCAGTATATAACCTCAGTATATAACCTCAGTATATAACCTCAGTATATAACCTCAGTGTAGTACAACCTCAGTGACATCCTGGCCTGCAGCCCAGTATCAGCTCACTCAGCACATCACGTCGGGACTCGAACGCAGCACAAAGCCAACGCAGCGTCAGAGCGACCGACGCGGCGTTTCCCTTTCAGGACGAGGATTAGGACGGAACCCGGGGCCGGGGGCCTGGGGGCCTGGGGGCCTGGGGGCAGGGCGGGGTCCCGGGTGGGGGCCTGGGGGCCTGGGGGCCTGGGGGCAGGGCGGGGGTCCCGGGTGGGGTCCTGGGGGACGGTCTCAGGTCCCTGTTCATCCTTTGGTTCATCCATTAGTTTGGAACATTAATGGAGATCCACTAATAATAATAATTTAATGAAAATAACGTTCAGAAAAATATTAAAATATTAATTTAAATACAGAATTTAATTAATATAATAATAAAATAATGAAATATAACATTTAAAGAATAATATTTTAAATAAATCATTCAATTAATATAATAATTAAAGAATAAAGTAATGAAATATAATCATATTAAAATTATATTATTTTGAATAAATCATTATATTAATATAATTATAAAGTACAATTATAAAAAAGCTGCAGACAGCAACGCACGGGTCCGGTTTAGTGGCAGCTACTGTACCAATGATATGACATCACAGCGGCTGTGCTCATCCTCACTGTGATTGGCTGTTCTCACAAACCTGCATGTACTGTATATACCGTATGGGATGATGATGTCACAAAGAGCTCTGCTCCAACACCTTGGGTTTCTTTGCTCGGCTACTTCCTGTTCCTCCCCAGGAGGTTTCTTCACAAACAGCTCGGACAGATTCACTGAACTTGGGCTCAGTTTGCAATGTCACAACAAATCTAGATAAAAGTGAAATATATTCATTTGTGTTTGGAGGGCCATGCCCGCACCATCCCATTCAGGCATTTTTATTAAGGATGATGTCACGTCTGCTTGGTATGTCGGATCAAACTTGGACCACAGCGTGTTCGAACCGCCCCCACATACACATACACACTTACTGATGTCATTCATTGGTGCCGTGGGCTCCACGGTGTCTGAGCCATAATGTCTGGAACCATAAGAATCACAGGAAAAACAAGATGGCATGACCCTAATCATAATAAAACAAGATGTCTGGACCCTAATCATAATAAAACAAGATGGCATGACCCTAATCATAATAAAACAAGATGTCTGGACCCTAATCATAATAAAACAAGATGGCATGACCCTAATCATAATAAAACAAGATGGCATGACCCTAATCATAATAAAACAAGATGGCATGACCCTAATCATAATAAAACAAGATGTCTGGAGCCATAATAATATCAAAACAATATGGCTGGACCTCTCCTCATAATTAAACAAGACGGCTGGACCCCCAATCTTAATAAAACAATATGATGTTAAACAAATAATTCCATTTATGATATAATGAATGAATACTACGAATAATAATATTTGTATACTGTAGACTCTGTTAGCGGTTTCCCACACAATCCTGCTCAAACGCCTATCCCACCTCCTTGGCATCACCGGTACAGCTCTCTCATGGTTTCACTCATATCTATCAAACAGACTCAGTTTGTCAACATCAACGGCTCCCCCCCCCCCCCGCCCCCGCCCCGGTCAACCGTGGCGTCCCTCAAGGCTCTGTGCTCGGCCCAACACTCTTCACCATCTACCTGCTCCCCCTCGGCCAGATCCTTGGTCACCATGGTCTCGACTTCCACTGCTACGCTGATGACACGCAGCTTTACCTCAGCACCTCACCATCCACTCTGCTCCACCCACAGTCTCTGGAGGGAGCAGAGCGCCATAACAAGCTGGATGACAACGAACCGACTCCAACTCAACAGCAGGACTGTTGAGTTGGAGGACTCCACCCTCTCCTTTCAGTCACACATCAGATCCATCACGAGTCGCCTTCTACCGCCTCAAAAACACCTCCCGTCTCCGTCCCGTCTCCGCTCTCAGACTCCGTGGTTAGAAACCCTCATCCACGCCTTCATCACCTCCCGGCTGGACCTGGACCTGCAACAGAGTCCTGTCCGGGGTTCCCAGCAAAGCCCTGGACAGGCTCCAGTATGTGCAGGACTCAGCTGCCAGGGTTCTCACCCACACCAAGCCCTGGCAGCACATCACCCCCACCCTCATCCACCTCCACCGGCTCCCGCTCAAGTTCCCCATCCCCTACAAAATCCTCCTCTTCCTCACATACAAATCCCTTCACGCTCTCGCCCCCCAAGACCTGTCCCACCTCCTCCACCAGCACAGTCCTCCACCAGCACACTTGATCCCGGAACTTGCGGTCCTAAAACACGGGTCCGCTCTCCGTCCCCCGTACCAGATTACGAACTTTGGGGGACAGGGCCTTCAGGGTGGCAGCCCCCACCCTCTGGAGCCCTCTCCCTCCCGTAATCCGTGACGCCCCCACCCTGGACACTTTCAAAACAACCCTCGAGAGCCCAAACAACCCAAGAGCCACCTTTTCACCGTGGCCTTTCTCCGTCAGTTAGTAAATTGAGATTTTCCTTTGTTTTCTCTTTTGTTCCTCTCTCCCTTAATCTGTCCCCCCCCTTGGGTTTTTTGAAAGACGCTATATCAATTTAAGTTATTATTATTATTATTATTATTATTTAGCCTCGTTTATGCTGGTTGCCATGGCGATGGTAACACCCCTCTTTGGGATCGTAACCACACCCGCTGCTTTCTGATTGGAGGAGGGCAAAACAGGAAGTGGAATCTTTTGAAGGTAGGCACAAACACACACAGACAGACAGACACATAGACAGACACCGCACACACATTCCCCTCCCCTCCTTCCTTCCTTCCTTCCTTCCTTCCTTCCTTCCTTCCACCCCTATTTCCTTACTTCCTTCCTTCCTTCCTTCCTTCCTTCCTTCTTTCCCTTAAAAAGTATTTTCGGTCTTTTCAATATGGCCGCCAGGACAGCGTCCTCACCTCATCAAGCCCCCTTCCAACTCCTATTGCTATTATATAAATATTATTCAAGCTGTGAATGTTTCTATCAACGTATAACGTCACCAAAAGAAGTCGTCCTCCCAACCCCAACCACTCCCTAATGTATCAAGTCTTATCTTGATACATTAGGGAGTGTATTATTGAGTCTTATCGCGTTGTATCGAGACTTATTGAATCTTATTCAGTCTTATCAAGTCTTATTGCCTTTTATGGAGTCTTATGGAGTCTTATCTAGTCTTATCGAGAGTAACTGAGTCTTATTAAGTCTTATCATGTCTTATCGAGTCTCATCGAGTCATATTGCCTTTTATGGAGTCTTATGGAGTCTTATGGAATCTTATTGAGTCTTATCGCGTCTAATCGAGTCTCATCAAGTCGTATGCCGTTTGATGGGGTCTAATGGAGTTCTGTCATCATTGAGTCTTATTGAGTCCTATTCTGTATTTGATGCACAGAGTGCTCTACCTCCTTCTTAAATAATGCAGCAGCTTTAATTTTCAGCTTGAATGCGTTGGTGAGCGGTGTGGTGTGAGTTTCCAGGTCGAGGCTCCGTCCTGCAGACAAAGACAAACTATTTATACCTTAAACCCGATCGCTGCTCTGCCAGAGCATTGACATTTACAGAGCATTCACAAGCCGCCAACTCAATATGCACAGAGACGATCTATACTCAAATGTCTACGCCAATCATGGCTGAAACCTCCGGCCTGTTTGTGAATCTTCTACTTGCAACAAAAGGTATTTACTGAGGATTGAATAAATGTGAAAAAGGCATTTAAGGAATTTTATAATTTTGACAGAATTAAATGATTCCTGTGAAATTTCCATTTCCAACTCAGAGCCGAACTCGCTCTTCTGACTCGTTCCACCGAATGAATCAAACCAACAAAAGAGTCGTAAAGCTGAACGACTCTTTCTAGCGAGTCACTTGTAAAGAGCCCAATCTGCAAATAGAGCCCAGCTTACCAGCTTGCGCTGCTCAGTCGAGCCCTTCAAGACGCCTGGGGAAAGTCGGCAGCCCCTCTGTGAATCGGGTTTAAGAGCAGGAAACATTAAACATTAACGCCTGTGCTGCTCTGGAGCTGCTGCTCTGGCTGTTTGGGCTTTATACAGAGCGACACTGCTTAGAAGGCAGGAGGTTTGTTATGTTCAGGAGGATTGTTGTGTTCAAGGGTATTGTTGTGTTCAGGAAGATTGTTGTGTTCAGAAGGATGGGTGTGTTCAGGAGGATCATTGTGTTCAGATGGATAGTTGTGTTCAGGATGATTGTTGTGTTCATGAGCATTGTTATGTTCAGAAGGACTGTTGTGTTCAGGAGGATCATTGTGTTCAGAAGGATAGTTGTGTTCAGGAAGATTGTTGAGTTCAGGAGGATTGTTGTGTTCAGGAGGATTGTTGTGTTCAGAAGGATTGGTGTGTTCAGGAGGATTGTTGTGTTCAGGAGGAGGATGGTTGTGTTCAGGAGGATTGTTGTGTTCAGGAGGATTGTAGTGTTCAGTAGGATTGGTTTGTTCAGGAGGATTGTTGTGTTCAGGAGGAGGATGGTTGTGTTCAGCAGGATTGTTGTGTTCAGGAGGATTGTTGTGTTCAGGAGAATCGTGTTCAGGAGGATTGTTGTGTTAAGGACGATTGTTGTGTTTAGTAGGATTGTTGTGTTCAGGAGAGTTGTTGTGTTCAGTAGGATTGTTGTGTTCAGGAGGATTGTTGTGTTCAAGAGGATGGTTGTGTTAAGATGGATTGTTGTGTTCAGGAGGATCGTGGTGTTTAGGAGGATTGCTGTGTTCAGGAGGATTGTTGTGTTCAGGAGAATCGTGTTCAGGAGGATTGTTGTGTTAAGGACGATTGTTGTGTTCAGGAGAGTTGTTGTGTTCAGGAGAATCGTGTTCAGGAGGATTGTTGTGTTAAGGACGATTGTTGTGTTCAGTAGGATTGTTGTGTTCAGGAGGATTGTTGTGTTCAAGAGGATGGTTGTGTTAAGATGGATTGTTGTGTTCAGGAGGATCGTGGTGTTTAGGAGGATTGTTGTGTTCAGGAGGATTGTTGTGTTTAGGACGATTGTTGTGTTCAGGAGAGTTGTTGTGTTCAGTAGGATTGTTGTGTTCAGGAGGATTGTTGCCGCAGATCCAGTCACAACCTCACCCAGAACAATTCACAGGGGGTTTAAATAAGCATACGTACATACGTACAGTGAGGACAGAGTGAGAGTCCTGTTTCGTGGTGTGAGACAGGAAGGACGTCATAATTCAGCCTCTGGATGTGAGACAAGTAGGGCGTTATCATCAAGCCTCAGGGTGTGAGACGTACAGGATGTTATCATCCAGCTTCAGGATGTGAGACGGGAAGGACCTTATCGTCTAGCAGGTGGACAGACAGACAGGCAGATTGACAGACAGACAGGCATACAGACAGATGGACAGATGAACAGATGGACATACAGACATACAGGCAGACTGGCAGACAATAGGACAGAGAGACAGATAGACCAATGGACAGTGGGACAGACAGACAGATAGACAGATGGACAGTAGGACAGACAGGCAGACAGACAGACAGACAGACAGGTATGTATGTATCCTGAGTCACACTGTATATTTAAGCCCTTCTCTCATGCTGAGCTTCAGGATGGCTGCTGTCTCACTTCACCGCTGTATTAAATAAAAATCCATCCCATAATTCCGCCGGGCTGCCAGTGTGTTATTCCTGGAGCTGCTTGTGTCGTCCGCACGCTGTGCATCCTGAATATTTTAACAAGGAGCTGCACTACACCTCGACACGCTGTTCAAATCACCACCAGGTCGTTAAAAACACTCGTACAACTAAAAACACAGAAAAGTCAGTTCCATCAAAAAGACAAAATGAGGAGAAAAGAAAAATCCAAATATAAAATCATAAAGAAATAGAAATAGAGAAATGCACCAGAAGAGTGATTGGTACGACAGGACTGGAGCTCCACTTGAGGTTTGACACCTTGTCCTTTGGGTTCTACTTGAGGTTTGTAACCTTGTCCTCTGGGTTCCACTTGAGGTTTGACACCTTGTCCTTTGGGTTCTACTTGAGGATGACACCTTGTCCTTTGGGTTCTACTTGAGGTTTGACACCTTGTCCCCTGGGTTCTAGTTGAGGTTTGACACTTTGTCCCCTGGGTTCTACTTGAGGTTTGACACCTTGTCCTTTGGGTTCCACTTGAGGTTTGACACCTTGTCCTCTGGGTTCCACTTGAGGTTTGACACCTTGTCCTTTGGGTTCCACTTGAGGTTTGACACCTTGTCCCCTGGGTTCTACTTGAGGTTTGACACCTTGTCCCCTGGGTTCTACTTGAGGTTTGACACCTTGTCCTTTGGGTTCTACTTGAGGTTTGACACCTTGTCCTTTGGGTTCTACTTGAGGTTTGACACCTTGTCCCCTGGGTTCTAGTTGAGGTTTGACACTTTGTCCCCTGGGTTCTACTTGAGGTTCGACACCTTGTCCTTTGGGTTCTACTTGAGGTTTGACACCTTGTCCTCTGGGTTCTACTTGAGGTTTGACACCTTGTCCTCTGGGTTCTACTTGGGGTTTGACACCTTGTCCTTTGGGTTCTACTTGAGGTTTGACACCTTGTCCCCTGGGTTCTACTTGAGGTTTGACACTTTGTCCCCTGGGTTCTAGTTGAGGTTTGACACCTTGTCCCCAGCGTTCAAGTTGAGGTTTGACACCTTGTCCTCTGGGTTCTACTTGAGGTTTGACACCTTGTCCCCTGGGTTCTACTTGAGGTTTGACACCTTGTCCTTTGGGTTCTACTTGAGGTTTGACACCTTGTCCTCTGGGTTCTAGTTGAGGTTTGACACCTTGTCCTCTGGGTTCTACTTGAGGTTTGACACCTTGTCCTTTGGGTTCTACTTGAGGTTTGACACCTTGTCCCCTGGGTTCTACTTGAGGTTTGACACCTTGTCCCCTGGGTTCTACTTGAGGTTTGACACTTTGTCCCCTGGGTTCTAGTTGAGGTTTGACACCTTGTCCCCTGGGTTCTAGTTGAGGTTTGACACCTTGTCCTCTGGGTTCTACTTGAGGTTTGACACCTTGTCCCCTGGGTTCTACTTGAGGTTTGACACCTTGTCCCCTGGGTTCTACTTGAGGTTTGACACCTTGTCCTTTGGGTTCTACTTGAGGTTTGACACCTTGTCCTTTGGGTTCTACTTGAGGTTTGACACCTTGTCCCCTGGGTTCTAGTTGAGGTTTGACACTTTGTCCCCTGGGTTCTACTTGAGGTTCGACACCTTGTCCTTTGGGTTCTACTTGAGGTTTGACACCTTGTCCTTTGGGTTCCACTTGAGGTTTGACACCTTGTCCTTTGGGTTCCACTTGAGGTTTGACACCTTGTCCTTTGGGTTCTACTTGAGGTTTGACACCTTGTCCTTTGGGTTCCACTTGAGGTTTGACACCTTGTCCTTTGGGTTCCACTTGAGGTTTGACACCTTGTCCTCTGGGTTCTACTTGAGGTTTGACACCTTGTCCCCTGGGTTCTACTTGAGGTTTGACACCTTGTCCTTTGGGTTCTACTTGAGGTTTGACACCTTGTCCTCTGGGTTCTTCTTGAGGTTTGACACCTTGTCCCCTGGGTTCTAGTTGAGGTTTGACACTTTGTCCCCTGGGTTCTACTTGAGGTTCGACACCTTGTCCTTTGGGTTCTACTTGAGGTTTGACACCATGTCCTCTGGGTTCTACTTGAGGTTTGACACCTTGTCCTCTGGGTTCTACTTGAGGTTTGACACCTTGTCCTTTGGGTTCTACTTGAGGTTTGACACCTTGTCCCCTGGGTTCTACTTGAGGTTTGACACCTTGTCCCCTGGGTTCTACTTGAGATTTGACACTTTGTCCCCTGGGTTCTAGTTGAGGTTTGACACCTTGTCCCCTGGGTTCTAGTTGAGGTTTGACACCTTGTCCTCTGGGTTCTACTTGAGGTTTGACACCTTGTCCCCTGGGTTCTACTTGAGGTTTGACACCTTGTCCTTTGGGTTCTACTTGAGGTTTGACACCTTGTCCTTTGGGTTCTACTTGAGGTTTGACACCTTGTCCCCTGGGTTCTAGTTGAGGTTTGACACTTTGTCCCCTGGGTTCTACTTGACGTTCGACACCTTGTCCTTTGGGTTCTACTTGAGGTTTGACACCTTGTCCTCTGGGTTCTACTTGAGGTTTGACACCTTGTCCTCTGGGTTCAACTTGAGGTTTGACACCTTGTCCTTTGGGTTCTACTTGAGGTTTGACACCTTGTCCCCTGGGCTCTACTTGAGGTTTGACACCTTGTCCCCTGGGTTCTACTTGATGTTTGACACTTTGTCCCCTGGGTTCTAGTTGAGGGTTGACACCTTGTCCCCTGGGTTCTACTTGAGGTTTGACACCTTGTCCCCTGGGTTCTAGTTGAGGTTCGACACCTTGTCCCCTGGGTTCTACTTGAGGGTTGACACCTTGTCCCCTGGGTTCTACTTGAGGGTTGACACCTTGTCCCCTGGGTTCTAGTTGAGGTTTGACACCTTGTCCCCTGGGTTCTAGTTGAGGTTTGACACCTTGTCCCCTGGGTTCTACTTGAGGTTCAACACCTTGTCCTCTGGGTTCCACTTGAGGTTTGACACCTTGTCCTCTGGGCTCTACTTGAGGTTTGACACCTTGTCCTCTGGGTTCTAGTTGAGGTTTGACACCTTGTCCTCTGAGTTCTGCTTGAGGTTTGACACCTTGTCCTCTGGGTTCTACTTGAGGTTTGACACCTTGTCCTCTGGGTTCTACTTGAGGTTTGACACCTTGTCCTTTGGGTTCTACATGAGGTTTGACACCTTGTCCTCTGGGTTCTACTTGAGGTTTGACACCTTGTCCTTTGGGTTCTACTTGAGGTTTGACACCTTGTCCCCTGGGTTCTAGTTGAGGTTTGACACTTTGTCCCCTGGGTTCTACTTGAGGTTCGACACCTTGTCCTTTGGGTTCTACTTGAGGTTTGACACCTTGTCCTCTGGGTTCTACTTGAGGTTTGACACCTTGTCCTCTGGGTTCTACTTGGGGTTTGACACCTTGTCCTTTGGGTTCTACTTGAGGTTTGACACCTTGTCCCCTGGGTTCTACTTGAGGTTTGACACTTTGTCCCCTGGGTTCTAGTTGAGGTTTGACACCTTGTCCCCAGCGTTCTAGTTGAGGTTTGACACCTTGTCCTCTGGGTTCTACTTGAGGTTTGACACCTTGTCCCCTGGGTTCTACTTGAGGTTTGACACCTTGTCCTTTGGGTTCTACTTGAGGTTTGACACCTTGTCCCCTGGGTTCTAGTTGAGGTTTGACACTTTGTCCCCTGGGTTCTACTTGAGGTTCGACACCTTGTCCTTTGGGTTCTACTTGAGGTTTGACACCTTGTCCTCTGGGTTCTAGTTGAGGTTTGACACCTTGTCCTCTGGGTTCTACTTGAGGTTTGACACCTTGTCCTTTGGGTTCTACTTGAGGTTTGACACCTTGTCCCCTGGGTTCTACTTGAGGTTTGACACCTTGTCCCCTGGGTTCTACTTGAGGTTTGACACTTTGTCCCCTGGGTTCTAGTTGAGGTTTGACACCTTGTCCCCTGGGTTCTAGTTGAGGTTTGACACCTTGTCCTCTGGGTTCTACTTGAGGTTTGACACCTTGTCCCCTGGGTTCTACTTGAGGTTTGACACCTTGTCCCCTGGGTTCTACTTGAGGTTTGACACCTTGTCCTTTGGGTTCTACTTGAGGTTTGACACCTTGTCCTTTGGGTTCTACTTGAGGTTTGACACCTTGTCCCCTGGGTTCTAGTTGAGGTTTGACACTTTGTCCCCTGGGTTCTACTTGAGGTTCGACACCTTGTCCTTTGGGTTCTACTTGAGGTTTGACACCTTGTCCTTTGGGTTCCACTTGAGGTTTGACACCTTGTCCTTTGGGTTCCACTTGAGGTTTGACACCTTGTCCTTTGGGTTCTACTTGAGGTTTGACACCTTGTCCTTTGGGTTCCACTTGAGGTTTGACACCTTGTCCTTTGGGTTCCACTTGAGGTTTGACACCTTGTCCTCTGGGTTCTACTTGAGGTTTGACACCTTGTCCTTTGGGTTCTACTTGAGGTTTGACACCTTGTCCTCTGGGTTCTACTTGAGGTTTGACACCTTGTCCTTTGGGTTCTACTTGAGGTTTGACACCTTGTCCCCTGGGTTCTACTTGAGGTTTGACACCTTGTCCCCTGGGTTCTACTTGAGATTTGACACTTTGTCCCCTGGGTTCTAGTTGAGGTTTGACACCTTGTCCCCTGGGTTCTAGTTGAGGTTTGACACCTTGTCCTCTGGGTTCTACTTGAGGTTTGACACCTTGTCCCCTGGGTTCTACTTGAGGTTTGACACCTTGTCCCCTGGGTTCTACTTGAGGTTTGACACCTTGTCCTTTGGGTTCTACTTGAGGTTTGACACCTTGTCCTTTGGGTTCTACTTGAGGTTTGACACCTTGTCCCCTGGGTTCTAGTTGAGGTTTGACACTTTGTCCCCTGGGTTCTACTTGACGTTCGACACCTTGTCCTTTGGGTTCCACTTGAGGTTTGACACCTTGTCCTCTGGGTTCTACTTGAGGTTTGACACCTGGTCCTCTGGGTTCAACTTGAGGTTTGACACCTTGTCCTTTGGGTTCTACTTGAGGTTTGACACCTTGTCCCCTGGGTTCTACTTGAGGTTTGACACCTTGTCCCCTGGGTTCTACTTGAGGTTTGACACTTTGTCCCCTGGGTTCTAGTTGAGGGTTGACACCTTGTCCCCTGGGTTCTACTTGAGGTTTGACACCTTGTCCCCTGGGTTCTAGTTGAGGTTCGACACCTTGTCCCCTGGGTTCTACTTGAGGGTTGACACCTTGTCCCCTGGGTTCTAGTTGAGGTTTGACACCTTGTCCCCTGGGTTCTAGTTTAGGTTTGACACCTTGTCCCCTGGGTTCTACTTGAGGTTTGACACCTTGTCCCCTGGGTTCTACTTGAGGTTTGACACCTTGTCCCCTGGGTTCTACTTGAGGTTTGACACCTTGTCCCCTGGGTTCTAGTTGAGGTTGGACACCTTGTCCTCTGGGTTCTACTTGAGGTTTGACACCTTGTCCCCTGGGTTCTACTTGAGGTTTGACACTTTGTCCCCTGGGTTCTAGTTGAGGTTAGACACCTTGTCCCCTGGGTTCTAGTTGAGGTTTGACACCTTGTCCTCTGGGTTCTACTTGAGGTTTGACACTTTGTCCCCTGGGTTCTACTTGAGGTTTGACACCTTGTCCTTTGGGTTCTACTTGAGCTTTGACACCTTGTCCTCTGGGTTCTAGTTGAGGTTTGACACCTTTTCCTCTGGGTTCTACTTGAGGTTTGACACCTTGTCCCCTGGGTTCTACTTGAGGTTTGACACCTTGTCCCCTGGGTTCTACTTGAGGTTTGACACCTTGTCCTTTGGGTTCTACTTGAGGTTTGACATCTTGTCCCCTGGGTTCTAGTTGAGGTTTGACACTTTGTCCCCTGGGTTCTACTTGAGGTTCGACACCTTGTCCTTTGGGTTCTACTTGAGGTTTGACACCTTGTCCTCTGGGTTCTACTTGAGGTTTGACACCTTGTCCTCTGGGTTCTACTTGAGGTTTGACACCTTGTCCTCTGGGTTCTACTTGAGGTTTGACACCTTGTCCTCTGGGTTCTACTTGAGGTTTGACACCTTGTCCTCTGGGTTCTACTTGAGGTTTGACACCTTGTCCTTTGGGTTCTACTTGAGGTTTGACACCTTGTCCCCTGGGTTCTACTTGAGGTTTGACACCTTGTCCCCTGGGTTCTACTTGAGGTTTGACACTTTGTCCCCTGGGTTCTAGTTGAGGTTTGACACCTTGTCCCCTGGGTTCTAGTTGAGGTTTTACACCTTGTCCTCTGGGTTCTACTTGAGGTTTGACACCTTGTCCCCTGGGTTCTAGTTGAGGTTCGACACCTTGTCCCCTGGGTTCTACTTGAGGTTTGACACCTTGTCCTTTGGGTTCTACTTGAGGTTTGACACCTTGTCCTTTGGGTTCTAGTTGAGGTTTGACACCTTGTCCCCTGGATTCTAGTTGAGGTTTGACACTTTGTCCCCTGGGTTCTACTTGAGGTTCGACACCTTGTCCTCTGGGTTCTACTTGAGGTTTGACAGCTTGTCCCCTGGGTTCTAGTTGAGGTTTGACACCTTGTCCCCTGGGTTCTACTTGAGGTTTGACACCTTGTCCTCTGGGTTCTACTTGAGGTTTGACACCTTGTCCTCTGGGTTCTACTTGAGGTTTGACACCTTGTCCTTTGGGTTCTACTTGAGGTTTGACACCTTGTCCCCTGGGTTCTACTTGAGGTTTGACACCTTGTCCCCTGGGTTCTACTTGAGGTTTGACACTTTGTCCCCTGGGTTCTAGTTGAGGTTAGACACCTTGTCCCCTGGGTTCTTCTTGAGGTTTGACACCTTGTCCCCTGGGTTCTAGTTGAGGTTTGACACTTTGTCCCCTGGGTTCTACTTGAGGTTCGACACCTTGTCCTTTGGGTTCTACTTGAGGTTTGACACCTTGTCCTTTGGGTTCC
Organism: Zeus faber; assembly: GCF_960531495.2. Classification (NCBI taxonomy): domain Eukaryota; kingdom Metazoa; phylum Chordata; class Actinopteri; order Zeiformes; family Zeidae; genus Zeus; species Zeus faber. The sequence goes on from NC_137208.1 coordinate 2,780,994, forward strand.
ACTTGAGGTTTGACACCTTGTCCTTTGGGTTCCACTTGAGGTTTGACACCTTGTCCTTTGGGTTCCACTTGAGGTTTGACACCTTGTCCTTTGGGTTCTACTTGAGGTTTGACACCTTGTCCCCTGGGTTCTACTTGAGGTTTGACACCTTGTCCTTTGGGTTCTACTTGAGGTTTGACACCTTGTCCTCTGGGTTCTACTTGAGGTTTGACACCTTGTCCCCTGGGTTCTAGTTGAGGTTTGACACTTTGTCCCCTGGGTTCTACTTGAGGTTCGACACCTTGTCCTTTGGGTTCTACTTGAGGTTTGACACCATGTCCTCTGGGTTCTACTTGAGGTTTGACACCTTGTCCTCTGGGTTCTACTTGAGGTTTGACACCTTGTCCTTTGGGTTCTACTTGAGGTTTGACACCTTGTCCCCTGGGTTCTACTTGAGGTTTGACACCTTGTCCCCTGGGTTCTACTTGAGGTTTGACACTTTGTCCCCTGGGTTCTAGTTGAGGTTTGACACCTTGTCCCCTGGGTTCTAGTTGAGGTTTGACACCTTGTCCTCTGGGTTCTACTTGAGGTTTGACACCTTGTCCCCTGGGTTCTACTTGAGGTTTGACACCTTGTCCCCTGGGTTTTACTTGAGGTTTGACACCTTGTCCTTTGGGTTCTACTTGAGGTTTGACACCTTGTCCTTTGGGTTCTACTTGAGGTTTGACACCTTGTCCCCTGGGTTCTAGTTGAGGTTTGACACTTTGTCCCCTGGGTTCTACTTGACGTTCGACACCTTGTCCTTTGGGTTCTACTTGAGGTTTGACACCTTGTCCTCTGGGTTCTACTTGAGGTTTGACACCTTGTCCTCTGGGTTCAACTTGAGGTTTGACACCTTGTCCTTTGGGTTCTACTTGAGGTTTGACACCTTGTCCTTTGGGTTCCACTTGAGGTTTGACACCTTGTCCCCTGGGTTCTAGTTGAGGTTCGACACCTTGTCCCCTGGGTTCTACTTGAGGGTTGACACCTTGTCCCCTGGGTTCTAGTTGAGGTTTGACACCTTGTCCCCTGGGTTCTAGTTGAGGTTTGACACCTTGTCCCCTGGGTTCTACTTGAGGTTCGACACCTTGTCCTCTGGGTTCTAGTTGAGGTTTGACACCTTGTCCCCTGGGTTCTAGTTGAGGTTTGACACCTTGTCCCCTGGGTTCTACTTGAGGTTCGACACCTTGTCCTCTGGGTTCCACTTGAGGTTTGACACCTTGTCCTCTGGGTTCTACTTGAGGTTTGACACCTTGTCCTCTGGGTTCTAGTTGAGGTTTGACACCTTGTCCTCTGAGTTCTACTTGAGGTTTGACACCTTGTCCTCTGGGTTCTACTTGAGGTTTGACACCTTGTCCTCTGGGTTCTACTTGAGGTTTGACACCTTGTCCTTTGGGTTCTACATGAGGTTTGACACCTTGTCCTCTGGGTACTACTTGAGGTTTGACACCTTGTCCTCTGGGTTCTACTTGAGGTTTGACACCTTGTCCTCTGGGTTCTACTTGAGGTTTGACACCTTGTCCTCTAGGTTCTACTTGAGGTTTGACACCTTGTCCCCTGGGTTCTACTTGAGGTTTGACACCTTGTCCCCTGGGTTCTACTTGAGGTTTGACACCTTGTCCTTTGGGTTCTACTTGAGGTTTGACACCTTGTCCTTTGGGTTCTACTTGAGGTTTGACACCTTGTCCCCTGGGTTCTAGTTGAGGTTTGACACTTTGTCCCCTGGGTTCTACTTGAGGTTTGACACCTTGTCCTTTGGGTTCTACTTGAGCTTTGACACCTTGTCCTCTGGGTTCTACTTGAGGTTTGACACCTTGTCCTCTGGGTTCTACTTGAGGTTTGACACCTTGTCCCCTGGGTTCTACTTGAGGTTTGACACCTTGTCCCCTGGGTTCTACTTGAGGTTTGACACCTTGTCCTTTGGGTTCTACTTGAGGTTTGACATCTTGTCCCCTGGGTTCTAGTTGAGGTTTGACACTTTGTCCCCTGGGTTCTACTTGAGGTTCGACACCTTGTCCTTTGGGTTCTACTTGAGGTTTGACACCTTGTCCTCTGGGTTCTACTTGAGGTTTGACACCTTGTCCTCTGGGTTCTACTTGAGGTTTGACACCTTGTCCTTTGGGTTCTACTTGAGGTTTGACACCTTGTCCCCTGGGTTCTACTTGAGGTTTGACACCTTGTCCCCTGGGTTCTACTTGAGGTTTGACACCTTGTCCCCTGGGTTCTACTTGAGGTTTGACACCTTGTCCTTTGGGTTCTACTTGAGGTTTGACACCTTGTCCTTTGGGTTCTACTTGAGGTTTGACACCTTGTCCCCTGGGTTCTAGTTGAGGTTTGACACTTTGTCCCCTGGGTTCTACTTGAGGTTCGACACCTTGTCCTCTGGGTTCTACTTGAGGTTTGACACCTTGTCCCCTGGGTTCTAGTTGAGGTTTGACACCTTGTCCTCTGGGTTCTACTTGAGGTTTGACACCTTGTCCTCTGGGTTCTACTTTAGGTTTGACACCTTGTCCTCTGGGTTCTACTTGAGGTTTGACACCTTGTCCCCTGGGTTCTACTTGAGGTTTGACACTTTGTCCCCTGGGTTCTAGTTGAGGTTTGACACCTTGTCCCCTGGGTTCTAGTTGAGGTTTGACACCTTGTCCTCTGGGTTCTACTTGAGGTTTGACACCTTGTCCTCTGGGTTCCACTTGAGGTTTGACACCTTGTCCTTTGGGTTCTACTTGAGGTTTGACACCTTGTCCCCTGGGTTCTACTTGAGGTTTGACACCTTGTCCTTTGGGTTCTACTTGAGGTTTGACACCTTGTCCTTTGGGTTCTACTTGAGGTTTGACACCTTGTCCCCTGGGTTCTAGTTGAGGTTTGACACTTTGTCCCCTGGGTTCTACTTGAGGTTCGACACCTTGTCCTCTGGGTTCTACTTGAGGTTTGACACCTTGTCCCCTGGGTTCTAGTTGAGGTTTGACACCTTGTCCTCTGGGTTCTACTTGAGGTTTGACACCTTGTCCTCTGGGTTCTACTTGAGGTTTGACACCTTGTCCTCTGGGTTCTACTTGAGGTTTGACACCTTGTCCCCTGGGTTCTACTTGAGGTTTGACACTTTGTCCCCTGGGTTCTAGTTGAGGTTTGACACCTTGTCCCCTGGGTTCTAGTTGAGGTTTGACACCTTGTCCTCTGGGTTCTACTTGAGGTTTGACACCTTGTCCTCTGGGTTCCACTTGAGGTTTGACACCTTGTCCTTTGGGTTCTACTTGAGGTTTGACACCTTGTCCCCTGGGTTCTACTTGAGGTTTGACACTTTGTCCCCTGGGTTCTAGTTGAGGTTTGACACCTTGTCCTCTGGGTTCTACTTGAGGTTTGACACCTTGTCCTCTGGATGCTTCACACTCGGACATTCATTATTAATATCTCACAGGGAATCATCCAAACCACGGTTTCCTTTTGTAGTATCCTTTATTTACGGGCTAAAAGTGTCTGGAACAGGACAACCGCTTCAGCTGCGGACACGGTTGAGGTGTCGTTACATACAGAGCAGGAATTGGGGAATTTGTCCAGAAATTGCCTAACGTTCGAAAACTTTTTATAGATGTGCAGGTTCTGGTGCTGAACGTCCATTTGTGTTGTGCACAGTGCATGCGACACAAATGCGGTGTGTGGCGTGGTGTGGACTCAGATACATCGCTCTGTAGTGTTTAGAGATTACAAACTAAGTATATGTGTGTGTTTATGTACCTTCTTACCTGGCAGGTGTCTGTGGATCTGTTCCATTGATATTTTATCTCTTTGGTCTTTCTGTAAATGAAGACATTGTATCTGATATAACCCTGTGTTAGATGCAGCGTTGTGGTCCTCCTTACTTTGTCAGATTCGAGGAGGTCGTAAGATACAAGATCTGCGAGTCCATGATGAGTTCATATTCTCGGAATGAATCGGAAATATAGCATGCTGAAAATGGTAAATAAACACGTAAAGACATCAACCGTTTTCCGGTTTCATGGAATGGTAACCCATCGAAATGTTGGACACATAAGAATCCACAGAACGTTGTGGCCATTAAAATTACGTTGCTCGGTCATTGTTGCCCCTTACGGCATGAAGCGGCCAAACTTCCGTAACTACGTCATTATTGCCACATATGACAATAAACGTCAACTTTCCATCACTGTGGCTGCAGCTCTATTTCACCAGACAACACGGTGACTTATAACAATGACAGGACTTGGTTTAGAGTCAAACATGGACGATTGTTTTAAAGAAACTTCATGTACATGCAGCTTCCTACAGATAAACGTAATGAAATTAAAAGGGAGAAGATGTTAAATAGTGACGAGTCCTTCCATAATAAGGGAAATTATAAATGAATGTTAATGTTCAATAAATGTCTGTATTACATTACAGAAAATTCATCTATTTAACTGAGTTCTTCAATTGTAGATTGTTAACACAGGAAATATATTTAAATATTATTATTTATTAGAATAATTACAACGTTTATGTTTATAATTGTTCCACATGTTGAAAATTAGCCGAAAGTTAAAGACAGTAAAGAAGCTACTGTCCAAACATCCAGCCTGAGAGGTTTGGTTTTTAAGTTGTTCATCCGTTTCAGAAGATTCTCCCAACACCCCCAGCGTCTCCAGGTTCCTCAGCTGACATTAGGCTGTGGTAGGAGAGGCTGCACCGGGGCCCATCATCATGTCACTGAACCACCTTCATCCGTTTGGAGTCCATGGGTTTCACATTTTCTGAGCAAAATAATAAGAAAAATATGAACAAAAACAACAACGCTCCACCCTTCAGAGTGGACCCCTAATAATAACGATAATTAATGATAATTTAATAATACTCATAATACTTCTGTTTCTACTACTACTACTTCTACTACTACTACTACTACAAATAATAATAATAATAATAATAATAATAATAATAATAATAATAATATGATGATGATGATGATAATATTAATAATAATATGATGATGATAATAATAATATAAGGATGATGATGATGATGATGATAATAATAATGAGGATGATGATGATGATAATAATAATAATAATATGATGATACTAATAATAATAATAATAATTATAATAATAATAATATGATGATGATGATGATACGATGATGATGATGATGATGATGATGGTGATGATGATGATGATATTATGACGATGATGATGATGACGATGATGATGATGATGATGATATGATGATATGATGATGATGATGATGATGATGATGATGATGATATTATGATGATATTATGATGATGATGATGATATGATGATGATGATATGATGATGATGATGGTGATGATGATGATGATATTATGACGATGATGATGATGATGATGATGATGATGATGATATTATGATGATGATATGATGATGATGATATTCTGATGATATTCTGATGATATTATGATGGTGATATGATGGTGATATGATGATGATGATGATGATGATGATGATGATGATGATGATATTATTATGATATTATGATGATGATATGATGATGATGATATTATGATGATATTATGATGATGATATGATGATGATGATGATATGATTATGATGATGATGATATTATGATGATATTATGATGATATTATGATGATGATATTATGATGATGATGATGATGATGATGATGATATTATGATGATATTATGATGATGATATGATGATGATGATGATGATGATGATGATGATGATATTATGATGATATTATGATGATGATATGATGATGATGATGATGATGATGATGATATTATGATGATATTATGATGATGATATGATGATGATGATGATGATGATGATGATGATGATGATGATATTATGATGATGATATGATGATGATGATGATGATGATGATGATATTATGATGATATTATGATGATGATATGATGGTGATATGATGATGATGATATTATTATGATATGATGATGATGATATTATGATGATATTATGATGATGATGATGATGATGATGATATGATGATGATGATGATGATATTATGATGATGATGATGATGATGATGATGATGATGATATTATGATGATATTATGATGATGATATGATGATGATGATATTATGATGATATTATGATGATATTATGATGATATTATGATGATGATGATGATATTATGATGATATTATGATGACATGATGATGATGATGATGATGATGATGATGATGATGATGATGATGATGATATTATGATGATATTATGATGATGATATGATGATGATGATGATGATGATGATGATATTATGATGATATGATGATGATGATGATGATGATGATGATGATGATGATGATGATGATGATGATATTATGATGATATTATGATGATGATGTTGATGATGATGATGATATTATGATGATATGATGATGATGATGTTGATGATGATGATGATATTATGATGATATTATGATGATGATATGATGATGATGATGATGATATTATGATGATATGATGATGATGATGATGTTGATGATGATGATGATATTATGATGATATTATGATGATGATATGATGATGATGATGATGATGATGATATGATGATGATGATATGATGATGATGATATGATGGTGATGATGATGATATTATGATGATATTATGATGATATGATGATGATGATGATGATGATATTATGATGATATTATGATGATATGATGATGATGATGATGATGATGATGATGATGATGATGATATTATGATGATATGATTATGATGATGATGTTGATGATGATGATGATATTATGATGATATGATGATGATGATGATGATGATGATGATGATGATGATGATGATGATGATGATGATGATGATGATGGTGATGATGATGATATTATGATGATATTATGATGATATTATGATGATATGATGATGATATTATGATGATATGATGATGATGATGATGATGATGATGATGATGATGGCCCCACGCCTTCACTTTCACTCATTGACCAGCACCGCGCCTGGCCACGCCCCCAGCGCGCCTCACCACTGAGTGACTTCCTGTTTGCGTGATGACGTAGTGTGTATATAAAGCGCCGGCGGCGGGCTCCGTCTCTCCTTCTTCTTCCCGCCATCAGAGCGGAGTTTGTTCGCCCCGCCGCGCTGCACCGCCTCGGCACCACGCCACACGGTAAGCCGCCGCTCCGCTCCCCGCTCCCCGCTCCTCGACAAGCACCCGAGGCCCCGGACGCGTCGCTTTCCGCGACCGTTCCGAGCGACCGTGCTCCATTAACCGTGTCCCGTTTCTCTGGTTCTTCCCCCGTCGCGGCGGCGGCGGCGGCGGCCATTGAGGCGGGCCCCGCCATGACGGTGATTAAAATGTGATTTATAAAACCAACCGCCGTCGCGCCCGGTCGGCACCGGGGGACAGGGGGGCGTCGCGGGGCGGTTTTGTGCCGTTTTCCTCGCTCTTCGACGGCTTGTTTTTCTTCGTGTTCTCCCGTTCTCCACGGGGAGCAGATGGAGACCTGGTGCCGCGTTCGGGTCACATGGAAGTTACGGAAATTACTGTTTCACACCGAGGAACTGTATTTGGCGAAATGAATCGTAATGTGTTCATTGGAAGAAGGTTTTCTTATACAAGGAATTAGTCTCGGTTAGTGGTTGGTGCAGTACTGTACAGACAATTGGCATAAGTCTAAAGGGATCAGCAAACTACAAAAATATGCGGAATACATAAAATGTCATCATATACACAGAATCTGAATGGGTAACTTAATGATAATAGTTTGTAGCTGTCATTTAAAACGGGAAAGTGGCTTCTTTTGTCATTTCAATCTTGACAGATTCACGATTAATCGTGTTGTAATGTAAATGGATGTTGTCACAATGTTAAAATCTTCAAATTGTTGATCAAGACCAGAACAACGCCATTTATTTAGATTTTGGGTACAGCTGCTCACGGACAGATGAGTTTGTCTTGCCGTGTAACAGGTGAATGGATAGACGATGCGTTCATGGTGCCCTGGGACAAAGCACCTTCTGTCAGCTCAGCAGCTGTGCATGCAACATGTGGTCGCTGGTGACTGAAGGGTTTGGGGAAACGTGTCCTGCAAATCAGGCTTTCCCCTGTTCTCAGTACCCCACCTCTATTCCGGTTCTCTGGTACCCCTTCCCTCTTGGTTTGGGTCCTCCAGTTATCCTCTTTGGTACCCCAGCCCCCTATCCCGTCCTCCGGTCCGGCCATGTCCCGGTAGTGATCTACCGATCCTTTCTATTCTGCTCCTTAACATCACCTGTCCCCATCCTCCAGCAGCCTGTCCCTGTAGGGGTCATCCAGTTCCCTCCTCGCCCTGTCCCAGTCCACCCATGTCTCTGTCCTCCAGGTACCCCCCTATCCTGTACGGTGCATCTCAGATTCAAGCTTCCCGAGAGTGTTGGTTTGTTATTTCCCAAACTAAATCACCCATGGTAAAACTTGCAAGACCACGTCTACTAAAACACGGTTCTCACTGTTGGGGCCGGAGACACCCCCCCCACACCCCCACCCCGGGGTCCTTCAAGAGGTTCCATGGGGTCCCAGCAAGATGATGTATAGTTAAACTTCACTGTCCAGGATGTTAACGCTGTTGGAGAATGTCCAGTAACGACTGTTTGGATCCTAGTTCCATTGTTATCCCCCTGATCAGACACTGAATCAGATCTAACGATAACAATATTGGTCTCGGATTGGATCCAAGAGGCGGAATCGGATCAAATGGAATCAAACTCAGGGTCTTCGATGTGGGGGGGGGCACTGGTTGAGTATACTTGTCGACAGGCTAATAGTCCAATAATCTAGATATCCGACCATAGCAGAAAATTAAAACATTTACAAAATCTGACTGACAATTTGGTGTTATTAAGATACCTTTTCCAACGCCAGCGGGATGTTTGTGTCACAGCAGCTCAGACAAAATATCGGCAAAACGAATAATACAATCATAGACGATGGCTAATGAAGTAAAGCTGACGGTGAACCAGAAAGATAAATGTTAACTTTAAACCAATAAATAACCCGAAAATTTAAACAGAATGACAATAAACCTCAGAAACCAGCAGTAAACATCCACCTCTGTATCAACACATTTACATTGTGGAAGTTGTGCTATTATTATTTTTTGCCTCCTATGTGCAGATGAAGAAACTCTTTGGGCACTTGACTGTTTTTTGTGCGCTTCACCGTCAGTAACGTGTCTGGGTGGAGATGGGAGGTCAGGGTTATTATAATAGTGGGGACGGGTGGAGAAACTCGAGCTTATACCATTTAATGGCGTGTATAAAGTAATTGTTTATCCTTCCCAGATGGGAAGTTTGTGTCCCAGCAGCTCATAAATGGGCAAAAATAATGAAACAAAGAAAATCTAAATATGCAACAAACCTAAGAATTGTCTGGGAAAAAATCTGTAATGCACAATAGATGACAAATGACAATAAAATGGGAAATAAACAATTACAAACATTTAATCAGTGTAAACTAAAAAATACAGGAACAATAATAAATGCAATCTACATTATTGACCTAAATAACCGAAACGATAAGATAAATGTATTATTTAAAAGTGTTAATCCCAAGTTTGACCTGATTATACATTGACTTTGAGGGAATAAAACGTAAAGTTGCTTTTTTGAGTTGATATGAAAGGATGTTTGTTGCTGTAAGTGCGAAGTAAAATTGTTTAACTTCAGGTTCACATTATTCACATTATTGACTGTTGCCGTATAATGCACGGCACCAATAAGTACTGATGGGAACACTGGCATTGACTTTGAGAGTTGTATTAAATCTAGTTCAGAGGTGGGTGAATGGATGGATGGATAGATCGCTGGACAAACTGGGAGATGATGGATGGACGGACTGGGAGATGGATGGATGGATGGATGGATGGACAGATGCTTCATCCGCAATCAAACTGTCACAGCAGCTCACATGGAACTAGAAAGGAAGGAATCGGTCTGTCTGTATGCAAGTCTGTATTCCTCTCCGATTATCTGGATGACCGTTCAGCCGATCTACTTCACACTTGGAGGGTGTATCACTGAGCACCCAAGGACGTGCAGTGTCTAATGTGGTGCAATTTGGACACGTGTAATATTAATATACTTTAAATATACAGCGGGGGCTGGGCTTCAGGGCTCTGCGACTGAATCACAGAGTGTCGTTCCCTGGTCTACGACTTGAACCGACAGTTTTATCTTCCATTGTGGAACACAGGACTGAATCATTGACATTTTGTTAAACTGTAAGAAATTTTCAATGGCACAGACGCACAAAGTCCCAAATTTTCGAATAAAGAATGGCTAGCTATCAGCAGTATGCAATAAACCTAAAAATTTGCATCATAAAAATAACAGATGCTAAAACCTGAACAAAGTTGTATTTCACAATATGCAATAGACCTAAAAAATAGATTAGAAAAATAAATTATGAAAAACCTACTAAAAACATCAATTATTTAACATCAATAACCCTAAAAATAAAAGCATAACATGCACACATCTATCAACAAAGTTGGCACTATCCAGCCCTCTGCTAACCCGAGTTGGGAGTAATAAGCCCAATGTGGGCAGACGGCGCTAGCCTAAAGTACATGGAGTGTAGTATTGCAAAGTAAAAATAATAGTCACGTATTGAGAAGTGGATTAATGTGGCCCTTGTCATTGGAGGTGCCTTAGCTCCCCCTACATTCAATGTCCAGCTCCATGCAGCGCAACCGGGTGGCGATCACGCCATCGCTTCTCACCATGACATAACGTAGTGTTGACACATCCGCGTATTAAATGTTGACTTTTTAATCAACATGATTAACAGTGGAGACGGATAAAAATAACTAGGATTAGTTTTGGATTAATCCACAGGACTGCGGCCGAAGGCCTCCATATTATTTTAACTCAATGTGTTATTATTATTATATTTATAATAATGATATAGTGCAGAATAAAAATGGAAAACAATTGGCAATGTGGAATCAACTTAGAAAATTAACAAGAAAAATTATCATGAGCAAGAAGAATTGGACCACAAACCAAAGAATTTACAGAAAAACTTGCAATTTACATTCAACCTCAAAACGAAGTAGAGGACAGAAATAAACACAACCACTCTATGAACAAGAAAGAATTGGCGCATTAAGTCGAAACATTAACTAGAGTTGCAAGTTGGCCTCTGGAGCTGCCTCCAGTGTCACCCGACAAGCAGAGTCCTCCCTGCTCCACCTCCGACCCCAACCTCCACCCGGGTGCAGTTACCACCATGCGGCAATTGGGGGCTTTTTTGACGGTGGTGTCTGTTGCTCCCAGACGATTGACGCTTTGGCGGACACTCTCGCCGCCTCTTTCTCCTGGAGAGAGGCGAGTAATCCATCCCTCTCTGCAGGGACAGAGGAGAGGAGGTCGGGGAACTCCATGAGCGGAGGATGACCCTTTTCTCTTTCCATCAGTTTGTTTTGTTACATTTTTTTCATGTGTGCGCACGAGCGGGACTTAAACTGACTCCCGCTTTCTGTATTTACAAATATTAGGGTTTGAAAGTCATTTTTTCCCCCACCCATATGTTTAATTATGTCAAGATGATTGTATGGTACTTGTCCAAACATCTGTGTAGGAGCTGGTCTAGGTGCTAGGAGGTAGTCTTGGAAGCAGCCGAGGAGACAGTTGAGGACATGGCATCTCAGGCCTTCCCAGTGACGGTTCTGGTGTGGAACCAGTAAAACCAGGCAGTCAGCTGTCCGTCCCTGGCTACAGCGTCAGCCGCTTGTTTTCTATCCGCGTCCTGCTGTTCCCCCTCTGGTGGTGCAGCCTCAGCCCTTCTCTTTGTTTCCTGGTGTAGGATTACGTTCCGTCGCCGTTTCTCTCAAACTTGCTGATCGGAGCGAAGCGCCACAAAGGAAACCTGCGTTTCACCCGACGCCATTGTGTCCGCTCAGCCAGGAGATTTACCAGCTATTCAGCCGCTGCGGAGTTATTCCTACACATTGATACTGGGAGCCTCCCAGTACCACCAGTCTGCTGCCGGTGGACACTGGGGGGCCAGGCCTCCCAGTACCACCAGTCTGCTGCTGGTGGACACTGGGATGGGGGCCGCCGGCCCGGTACTACCAATCTGCTGCTCGTACTGTTGTTTTTGTTATGGCCTACTAATAGTTAATGACGCTAGCCTCAAATGATTCGTTCATAGCAAACATGTCTTAAATGAGTCTTCAAATCAAAGTGAAAATAATTACTGCACTAAATTTGAAGTTGAAGGCATTGTCGTAATTCATATTCATGTGGCTGAGTGACTCTTTGCATCCGACAAAATAAATGACAGGAATTAAATGATTCCTGTGAGAATTCCGTTCCCGACTCGGAGCCGACCTGACTCTTCCTCCTCTGGTTGATGCTTCAGGAAGTCCTCCCTCGCTCAGCGTGCGTCACACCGACCGAACCCAAGGAACCCGGAGCGGGACAAACGGAACGACTCTTTTTAGCCAGCGAGTCGTCAGGAAGCGACTCCCAAACAGAGTGGAACCTTCCATCACTACTAATAGTTGTGACTTTCAGAGAGAAACGTGTTGTTCTGACGGAGCTCATCATCACATGGATTAGTGCGACCTTGTAGTTTAGATCTTGCAACACAAGAAGTAGTTAAGTTGTTTTCAGTGGACTTTGAAACATTGGTATGGCGCCACCCGGTTGGCTGACTCATAGCGGTTGAAAGACATGGATGTTGGATTTTCGTGTTTGACCAAGGAGGATTTTCAATAAACTACATTAGCAGATTTTAGGGACACCATGAATATAAATCCAGTTTCCACCTGGTTTTTAACGCTGTTGCACCAACTCTTAATTGCTCTTCTTTCCTCCTCAGAATCCGTTCTCACCAAGTGAAGATGGCCGACATCGACAAGTACGTTCTGCTCTTCACCCCATTGAAATAATACAATATTTTAGGTGTTGAGAAGATATTAAAAACAGTGGAGCACTCTTGGCGATCAAACCGGAATTGACTGACTATGCAAGAGCAACGTCTCTTCAGGATATCACAAGGGTTTTATTTTTGGTTCTTTTTGATTTTCTGAATTTTATGAATTATTTTTTTTTAGTAAAATCATTTTACTTGTATATTTTAATGGGGGGGAGAAATGTATTTCCATTAGAATTGTGTTGATTAGCAGAATTGCCAGTCAAATTCTTTAAACCTCTGTACTACCAATGAAAGTGAGAATACACATTCTGCATCATGGAAATGACTTAATATGATAAAGTTTATTACTGATGTTTTTATTTTCTTAACAGGAGACTTTTTAACGTTAGCATGATTTTAACAACTCTGAGCGATTGCTTTGCTTCCAGTAATGACAAATGATTCCATGTTGTGGCGACAGTTTGACATTGAGGCCTGAAAGAGTGATCGTTATCTACTGATCAATAGACTGATCAGTATTGAATGATCAAGTCATCACTTAACCTGGCTCTCCTTCCCTCCCTCCTCCAGTAAGGAGCAGGCTGAGCTGGACCCAGCAGACATGGAGGACGTGGAGGAGGTGGAGGAGGAGGAGATGGGTGAAGATGTCAACAGTAAAGGTGAACGTTCTCCTCCGGCGCTTTTGGCTTTGCTGCCTTAGAAACGTCCTTGGACTTGGAATCAAATGCTGGAATCTTCCTTCCGGTTTAAGGCTGCACAATATGTAGCTTGGGCATCGTCATGACGACGTATGGCGACCTCTACCTTCGCCTGCAGAGAGAATCCGCGAAAATACTTACCTGTCTGCAGTTTTGAGCAAAAAGAAGTGTTGTTTAATAGGCTTGGGCCGAATATCGCCACGGTTTGCCACCATATGCGATATTTTCACTCAGGCTAAAAGATTTGGGAAAATGTAATTGCGATTTGTTTTTTTTTAATATAGATAGATAGATAGATAGATAGATATAATTTTTTTTTTAAAGTTCCTTATCATCTGTAGCATTTACTAAGCACAACCAATAAATCATCCTATAGTACGACCAACACAACATTGGATACAGCAGCATATAAACTGCTCTATCCTGTCGGCCACGCCCTACGTGTTATGATGAGGGGCCACGGAGGAAGTGTCCCCGTCACGCCTGGTTTCGTTCCATTGGGAGACATAAAATAAAAACACTGTTCTGGCGCAAACGATGGGGTGCACGCGGGGGAAACGCACAACTGCAACATCAACTTGAATTCGACTGATCGTTCAGCCCTGGTTTTCAGTATGGAAATATGGCTCATTCACTCGCGCCACCAAAGAGGATGTACAGTGTACATGTCGACGCAACAGCAAGGAAGCCGGTGCAGGATTTGGGCGTGGTGCCACGTGTGGAGTGGATGGTGACTGGGTTGCAGCGCCGACGCCATGGGCTCTGTGCGCACCCCGTCAACGCCGTGCCATCCATCCAACAGTGTTATTATTTTAGGTGTAGGTTCTCCTTGTGGAACGACACTGCCCGTAATGAGGACTCTTTCCCCGTCAAGCTCTCCCCGCTCCACACGACTGACGGGTTTCCGACTGATCCCACTCGCCGACCTCGGGGGGCCGCCCTGCCCGGCCGCCCCCAGTTGCCATGCACCTCGTGCTTCTCGCGCTGAGAATCGCAAACTAAGCAAATGTATTTGTTTTCTGTGTGTACATTTCTCCACTCGCGCCGTCTCGGTGCCCGTCGCTGTTAGCGTGGTGAACGGGAGATTCTCTGCTCGCGCACGTTGCGTGAACGCCCGCACGCAACTTGTGATCCGTTCCCCGTGATCCGCCTTAAAAGGTTGTCTCTCCCACAGAAAAGTGTTTTTATTGTAGATGTGTTTTTATTGTGGATGTATCTTTTATTGTTTTTATTGTATATGTGCCTTTTTGTAGATATTTTATTGTAGATACATTTTCTATTGTTGTAGATGTAATTTTTTTTTGTATGTATTTTTTTATTGTAAATGTATTTATTATAATTGAAAACCAGAAACTGCTGTGTGCAACTGGAACTCTTTCTGTTACTGCCCCTCCCCCCCGTGCCCCGGTCAACAATGACCATAATATTGCGTATCACGATATTTGAGCGGGACTGCATCACGATATTACATTTTAGAAATTGCCCAAGTCTACTGTTTAACTTTATTCCACTTCCTAATCACTTACCTTAAGCAAGATGTTCATGGAACCATAGAGTTGATAACCTCCCTCTCAGTTCCATAGCACTTACCGTATTTTCACGACCATAAGGCGCACCGTACTAAAAGGCGCAGTCTCAGTTATGTGTGCCATTACTGTATTTAACACACACATAAGGCGCACCGGATTATAGGGCGCGTGTTTTATATACCGGTACATATCCTCTACTACGTTTAAATACCTCTACTGCGTATTTAAAAATAGAGCGGGAGCAAAACTGAGTATGTTTGTGCTTTATTCATGTATTTATTACAAAGTATTAATCAAACCCATCGAAGTCATCATCCTCTGTTTCTGAATTAAACAGCTGCGCTAAATCAGACATGCCAGTTTCCCCTTCTTCGCTGTCAGAGTCACTTTCCGTGCCGTGCGGCTCCTCGGAAATGATGCCGGCTTTTGCGAAAGCTCGAACAACAGTGCCAGCAGACACGTTAGCCCAAGCATCTACAATCCATCCGCAAACTGTGGCGTAACTTGCCCGGCGCTGCCTTCCACTTTTCGTGAAACTGTGGTCTCCGTCGGTCATCCATCGCTCCCACGCCGCTCGCAGCCTTACTTTGAACGGCCGGTTCACACCGATGTCGAGCGGTTCCTTTGTCAGACCTCCCGGAATAACAGCAAGCACAGCGTTCATTTGTTTCACCTTGTTTTTCACATCGGCTGTGAGATGGGCACGCATGGAGTCACAGATTAACAGCGATGGTGATGCGTGGAAAAAACCACCTGGTCTCCTTACATACACCTCCCTCAGCCACTCTTTCATCATCTCCTCATCCATCCAGCCCTTTTCATTTGCCTTAATAACGACTCCAGCTGGAAAAGTCTCTTTAGGCAAAGTCTTTCTCTTAAAAATCACCATAGGCGGCAGTTTCTGTCCATTTGCGTGGCAGCCAAGCACAACAGTAAACGACGCCTTTTCATACCCCGTTGTGCGTATCGCTACCGTGCTGGTCCCCTTCTTCTCCACCGTGTGATTCACCGGGATGTCGAAAGTGAGCGGCACCTCGTCCATGTTGGTGATGTGGCTTGGCTGGATGCGTTTGTCGGCGATGTGTTTGCTGCAGTAGGAGTGGAAGCTCGCCAGCTTTTCATTATAATCCGCCGGACGTTGCTGCGCTGCTGTAGTCCTGGTCCGGATGGAAAAATGGCACCGTTTCATAAAACGAAAGCACCACGACGGACCTCCTTGAAAATGTTCAATTTTCATTTCTTCCGCTAGCGTTACTGCTTTTAGTCGAACAGTGACCGTCGAAACGCTCGCCCCACTCGTTCTTTGCTCGATGATCCACCGCTCGAGTCTTTCCTCCAACTCGGGCCACCTCGCCTTATGTCCGCGGAACACACATAGGGCGCACCGCACTATAGGGCGCGCCGCACATTTTGAGGAAAAAAATAGACGTTTATATGCGCCTTATAGTCGCGAAAATACGGTACCTGCAGTACTTGTTCGACTGGATTGTCTTAGATATTGTTAGAATATTGAATTTAACCCTCTAAATACTGACTGATGCCTTGGTGTGTTGTCATTTCTTCTTGTGGGGAACAGATGCCATAGTATAATCTGAACGGCCTGTATATATTCTAATCTGGTGGGAAGCTGTGCTTTCAAAATAAAAGCGTGAAGGAGCACCATCCCTCGAGGGTTCTCAACCCGCTTCTTGTTTTGCAGCTGGTGCTGTCTGCTGCGTATGTAGGCCAAGTTGACATGAGCTCCACACCGCTTTGTGTCCCTGCCAAGGATAGCTTTAATCTGTGGCTTTTATTTTGGGATTCTGTAGCTGCTTGTGTGTCGTCTTGATGTTCGATAAATGATTCAGATCGTTTGGCGTTTTCGACGCCCGTTCGGCCCGGGGTTTATTTATAGCCTGAATGCTGAACGGCCGTCTGTTCCCGCATGGTGACAGGATGTATTTTAGTCACACACGCCCATATAAAACTATAATTACACGTGGGACGATGTAAGATTTTATTTTTTATATGGATAAAAAAACTCAAGATAATTTTATGGTGGTGAATTTCACTTGTCGGAATGATGACATTAGCAGGAACGTCTCCGCGAGCGACCATCCTACTGATCTCCTGATGGATTTTAATTTGCCATTTGTCAGCATCCTTTTTAGTTTGACTCTGTGCCACGATGCCAGTTGTTCTTTATTTTATTTAAAGAACAGACACTCACAATGGACAGTCTCTTGTCCACAATGGACAATTTCCTCACCCTTTATTAATGCAGGGACACCTTGTAATTTATTACCTTATTAAAGAGTTAAGTTTGTTTTTCATTCATTCTGCTGTCCCTGCTCTGTGTGATCTGAAAATGTTATTCATTTACTGTCCTTTTAAAACATGACTTATTGAAGGATGTGAATCCTTGGATATGAGTTTGAAAGGTAGATGCTCTTCATTAATGCCTGTTTCATCTCCTTGTGATTACCTGCTGGGTGTTGGCGAGAGTCTGAATCTGTTTTTTGCTAAAAAAAAGGGATGCTTACAAAAAGGTGTCTTATGATGCAATGAAAATATTTCTCAAAATGTAAGGTAAAGGGATTCCCACATTTTTTTTTTTATTGCCATTTTAAGAGTTTTCAGCATAATTTGATGATTATCTGAACAATATCATGAATCGCAATTATTTTGGCCAGGACAATCCTGACATGACATGTTCATATCGTCCCGTGCCTAATGGCCCACAGATGCAGAATCACTGCTGAGAAAACTGAGATTGGCCGTTGTTTGAAATGTTTCTGTTTTTTTCTTTCTCTTTGTTTTCGTCTCGTTTGCAGCGATCTAAACGTCAGATTGGCTGTTTGTTTGTAACGACAACGTTTGGGTGTGAGCTCATGTCTGCCGGGAGATGAACCAATTGCGTTCTGGCTGGGATCCCTCTTCAGGCTGAGCACCAAATGTCTTATCAGAGGGAAAACTTCTCATCATAACGGTCCTTTTCCAACCGTGAGGTTTCATTTAAGTGGTGATTAAAAGGGGATAGGATGGGGGGGCCTGCAGATGGGTCTAAACGCTGGAGGAGGGTCCAAGTCCGTCTGGGAGGTTGAGTTTGAGCGTGTGCAATACACAAAAGATGGTGAGCTATGCCTGGGTGGCAGCATTTAAAATACGATGTGATTAGCGGTTTCAAATGGCTCTTATAATACACGCAATATTTTTTCCTGGCTTTTCAACTAGTCCAAATTTAAACCTCTGTTTAAATGACAGGGAAATGAGTTGTGAGGAGCATCCCTAGCTCAGTGGTCTAAAAGCTGAAGGAGGTCCCCTGAACCGCTCTGAGGGCCAATTTATACCGTCCATCCGACATTACTTTCGGCAGCTGCTCATGTCCGCGCCTCCCAGATTGCGTGACTGCGTGGACTGTGCGTGCGCACTGCACATGCGCTCGTGCTGTTTGGCAGGCTTGTGGAACGGGATTTAAAAAAAAAAAAAACTTGAGTCTTGCCAGAAAAATCAGTTCGTACAGTGGTCGCTGAAACGTAAAGCTTTCGCGGTTTCCTGGCTTCTGACTTTGTTTTGTGTTTCTGTGTTGGAAAACCGGTCATTCCCAGCAGGTGTTCCCCACTTCCCAGCTGAAGCTTCTCCATCGGTGCCGTCTGGCAAAACATGGAAGCCTGCAGTGAATTTGTGTTGTTTACCCATTTTGATTCATATTGCATGTGTGGAACGCAGACATGACTTACTGTATGTTTAATGTGCGGAAACCCATGATGCGGTTTCGGTTTTGGGGTATAAACGAGGCTGAAGTGTCGGAGGGGGGGGCCCGTGCACCGGTCTAAAGGGTAGAGGGGGTGTGTGTGGACCGGTCTAAACCCTGGACCGCCGCTGCGTTTCAGCCCGGCAGTTGACGGTCCAGATGATGCAGAACCCGGAGATCCTGGCGGCGCTGCAGGAGCGTCTGGACGGCCTGGTGGGGTCCCCGTCCGGCTACATGGAGAGGTGAGCAGCGCGCCTGGCTCCAGGGCACCGCGGCACCGTCATATCCCATTTCAGTCCGGATCCGTTTGGCGTCGTCTCCGATCTGGGATTAATGGGAATGTTTGCTCAGAATCTGTGGCTCCCGTTCCCCCTAGGGGTCAAAGGTCACACGTCGAAATTCCATAGTGGACTGTTTTTCCCAGCTCCCGGTACTTTTCAGCCACCGCTGGATGCGTGAGCGCTAACGTGACTGGTTTTATGGTGGACTGGAGCGGTCGCAGTTTGACAGTCGCGTGCCGTAAAACCATCCCCGTTTTGTTTTTTTTTGTTTTTTGTGTGTGTGTGTGTGTGAACGGGGGCGTTTTTTCGGGGTCTTGAGGTTGTGTGTCCGTCCGCAGCCTCCCCAAGGTGGTGAAGAGACGCGTCAACGCCCTGAAGAACCTGCAGGTGAAGTGCGCGCACATCGAGGCCAAGTTCTACGAGGAAGTGCACGAGCTGGAGAGGAAGTACGCCGCGCTCTACCAGCCGCTGTTCGACAAGGTTAGAGCGCCCAAAAACACATCGGCCAAAGTCCCTCAAATGACTTGTATGTGAGTCATTTCAGAGGGGGGGGGGTGACATGATTATATAATGGACCTAAAATGTAAGAATAGACCATAATAATAATAATCCTACAAATTGACGATGATAATTTTGTTCCTCTCAGAGAAGCGACATCGTGAAAGCCTCGTACGAACCCACAGACGAGGAGTGCGAGTGGAAGACGGCGGAGGAGGAAGAGCTGACGGTGAGTATGCAGCCTGCGCTGCATTATGGGATGTTCAGGTCACCCACTCAACTTTTCTTCTCTGATCTCTGCGCGTTTGAACCGGCGCGTTTCAAGCGCCGACTGATCGGACGCTTGTCGCTCCGCCCTTCAGGAGGAGATGAAGGAGAAGGCCAAGGTGGAGGAGGAGAAGAAGGACGACGAGAAGGAGGATCCCAAGGGAATCCCGGAGTTCTGGCTGACGGTCTTCAAGAACGTCGACCTGCTCAGCGACATGCTCCAGGTGAGGAGCCCGGTGGCCAATCAGAGGGCTGCAGGATGATGTCACTGTGCGCACACTTCCTGCCCCCTGGTGGCCGAGCACTATGGAGGCGTGGCTGACATGATGGAGTTATAAGAAATTAGCAACGAACAAATGTGAATATTTACAAAATAAATCCCCTTTCAGTGTCAAAAATATGAAATTAAAGAAACACATTTTGCGAAATTTTAGTGTGTGTGTGTGTGTGTGTGTGTGTGTGTGTGTGTGTGTGTGTGTGTGTGTGTGTGTGTGTGTGTGTGTGTGTGTGTGTGTGTGTGTGTGTGTGTGTGTGTGTGTGTGTGTGTGTGTGTGTGTGTGTGTGTGTGTGTCCATTTACACTGATGTTTTGAAATAAATATAGTTGGAGTATAATTGTTTCTGTATAAGTGTATTTGATCGAAAAATGTTTCTTTAACTTCCTCTTTTTGACACTAAAGTGGGTTTTTGTAAATATTTACATTTGTTTGTTGCTAATTTCTTATAACTTAACCATTATTGCTGCTCATCCATGCCTCTATAGTGTTCAGCGTTCATTGACACGGATTCAAACGCTGAGTTTAAAACCTCACTGCAGAGTAGGGATGGGAGGATGTAAGACACTCGGGATAATCTCATCGTGGTGAATATCCTCAGGAGTGACCTGGAAAAGCTGCCTCGCTTGCTAACGTACGGTTCTAGTGATTTCCTTATTTTAAATTGCCATCTGCCACGGGGGAGGGGGACCGCGTCCCTCCAGTCAATCGTCGCCACAACTGAAGGCCGGCGTGCTCCTTGTATCCTCCACAGAAGAATTTAAATCTGATGTGTGCACCGACCAACACCTCCCAATTGATAAGGCCCATCTCCATGGCAATCGCTCAGCTCTGTTCCGATGACTTGCCTTGCGGGCATGTGGGCCCACAGGGCAGCGGCTGCACATTGCTTTTTCGGGGCTGTGTCCGGCCGGGTTCCATGTGTCACCCGGCGCTCGCCTGCAGACCCCCCGCTCCCAGGCCTGGCTCCCCAGCCCGGGTGAGGTTCTTCCAGCCGTTTGTAGTTGTCCCATTAGGGTCTGGTGTTTATTCAATTTTTTTATGTACATCATTATTTACTCTGGTGAGGACCTGAGGCAGGTCTGCCATGGGTGACGCTACCGGGCACCCTTAGCATCAGACAGCGGAGCCCCCTGTCATTGGGGCACACAAACCCATCCACCACGTTCAGGTTCCCATTCCCAGAGCAGACCTCCATCTGTGACGGTGTGTCCTATGAAGCAATAAAAAACATTTTGTTTCTTAAGCCCCTTTCCCACTGGAATTAAAGCCGTAAATCTATTGGCAAGGTTCCGTTTTGATGTCGTGTGTGGATGTGGCGTGGAAGTCCTTCTGTAGATTTTCTTACTTTCAACCGTGAATCATTTCTGGCAAAGCGCTGGAACGGCTGTGAATGGAGGTGTGTGGGAAGCAGTAACATTTCCGTAAAGTAGGGGTGGAGCCAAATCCAAATAAAGCACAAATAGTGTGTTTTTACAAATGGTTATTTCATACAAATTTTAAAAAATAAAGGGAAAAAACTTTCAGATTGCGTGGGGGGGGTTACCATAAAAGAGAATATTTTCTGGGGAGGGGGGAGGGGGGGGGCATATACAGTGGTCTAAGTCTTTGCCCCCGTCCTGATTTCTTATTTCTTTGCATGTTTGTCACACTTGAATGTTTCAGATCATCAAACAAATTTAAATAATTCACAAAGACAACACAAGTAAACACAAATGCAGTTTTTAAATGAAGGTGTTTATTATTATTATTATCATTATTATTATTATTTTTATTGAGGGGGAAAAAAAAATCCATACCCACATGGTCCTGTGTGAAGAAGTGATTGGCCCCTTGGCCCCTAAAGCTAATAAGTAGTTGGGGCCCCCTTAGCAGCAACAACTGCAGTCAAGCGTTTGCGATAACTGCCAAGGAGCGTTTGACAGCGCGTGGAGGAGTTCTGACCCACTCATCTCTGCAGAACTGTTGTAGTTCAGCCACATTGGAGGCTTGTCCAACATGAAGCGCCTTTTTAAGCTCACGCCACAGCATCTCCACCGGAGTCAGGACTTGGACGCGGCCGCTCTAAAGGCCTCATTTTGTTTTTTTGGAGCCAGTGAGAGGTGGACTTGCTGCCGTGTTTTGGATCGTTGTCCTGCTGCACAAGCCAAGGGCGCTTCAGCTGGAGGTCACCAGCAGACGGCCGGACGTTCTCCTTCAGGGGTTTTTGGGAGACTGTAGAATTCATGCTTCCATTTAGGTTCTGTAGGTTTGGATTTTTTTCCCCGCAAAACTGCATTTTGTGTTTACTGGTGTTGTCTTTGTGTAATATTTAAATTTGTTTGATGATCTGAAACATTTACAGTAAGTGTGACAAACATGCAAAAAAAAAAAGAAATCAGGACGGGGTCAAAGACTTTCACACCACTGTAGAAGGTCATGGAAAGTGAGAAACGCTGTCTCCGCGTTCCAGAAGTGCAGGATTTATTTACAAGTCAAGTTTTTACACAAAAACAACCATTTTTTACTGAATGACGTCCCAAGGGGACAGGTGCAGGTTTTCGTGGAAGGAGCAGGACCGTTCCTTACATGAAGAAACAAACCAAAATAAAAAGACGGGCACGGGAGGCGTCGAGCACCTCCGTCTGGAGGAGAAACAAAACAGACAACACTCAAATGCTGAGTCAGCTTTACTTTTTTCATTTTCCATACCAGTAACTAAGGAAACAATCAATCATTCTCTGAGATGATATTATTTATTGCTGAATAATGATGGATTTGATGCATTCTGTGAAGAGCGACTGGCACCGTGTAGCCACGTGAGTCCAGGAGGTTTTGGTGCCTGTAACATTTTAAGCGTGCTGTGTTTTGATGATATCGTGCATCGCACTTATTTTAGACCACGATAATCGCGACGTGAAATGTTCATGTTGTCCAGGTCTACCGGAGAGTTAGGGTTAATTATAGCTATTGTAGTTATTAATGAATCTAAATTTAAAATTTAGATTGATTTCCTCCTCAGGAGCACGACGAGCCCATTCTCAAACATCTACAGGACATCAAAGTCAAGTTCTCAGATCCAGGCCAGCCCATGGTGAGTCATTATTATCATAGGTGTTAATAATAATTCTAGATGTTAATAATAATTCTCAGTGTTGATAATAATTCTAGGTATTAATAATAATTCTGGATGTTATTAATTGTAACTTCCTGTGGATGTAGAGCTTCTCGTTAGAGTTCCACTTCGAGCCGAACGACTTCTTCACAAACTCGGTTCTGACCAAAACCTACAAGATGAGGTCGGAGCCCGACGACAGCGACCCCTTCTCCTTCGACGGGCCAGAAATTATGGGATGCACGGGGTGAGTGAGCCCGCCGCCATCTTTGTTGTTTTTGTTTCAACGTAAAAACATGGACAAATTTAGCAATCCATGTTTCTATACGAATTCTGACCTCCCTCCCTTCCTTCCTCTCTTCCTCAGATGCACGATCGACTGGACGAAGGGGAAGAACGTGACGTTGAAAACCATCAAGAAGAAGCAGAAGCACAAGGGGCGCGGCACCGTGAGGACTGTCACCAAGACGGTTCCCAACGACTCCCTCTTCAACTTCTTCACCCCGCCCGAGGGTAAAACTTTATTGACACCTTGTTGGAACTTTAGACCTGCCTAAAGTTTAAAACTTTATTTAAAACGCAGGGTAGGGACAGCTTTAGTCACATGCCACCTGAGGGTGACTCCCAAAACAACTCGCTCATGAAAACTTTATTGACAACCCCTTCCCCCCTTTGAGGATAAGGTTCTGGAATAAGTCCAGGATCCTCAGCTCAAGCAGCGTTGACTGTTATTGTTTTAATTGTGTTTATCTGTCAACAAACCATCCTGCTGCCCCGACGCCAAACCTTTTATAATGATATATTTAGATATACAGGATTTTAAAATACTGTTGTTTCTTTCCCAGTTCCGGAGACTGGAGAGCTGGTAAGTTTAAACCTCATGTTGTTTTTTATTTATTTCTTTATTTGTTCGGTTTGTTGTTAAAATAAAAAACTACAAATTGAGTTGGGGGGGGGGGGGGTGCTCCGGGCCCGTCTGAGCTGTGGATGTTCCTCCTCCTCCTCAGGACGAGGACTCTGAGGCCATCCTGGCGGCCGACTTTGAGATCGGACACTTCATCCGCGAGCGCATCGTCCCCCGAGCCGTGCTCTACTTCACCGGAGAGGCCATCGAGGACGACGATGACGACGTGAGTACCGTGAGCACCTGTCTCACCTGCCTCAGCGCCGTTGGTACACATCTTGACCCTGAAAAGGCTGCAGTTTGGAGGTGCTGCCTTCGTGGTTGTGTTTCTAAGACTTTGCTGCGTTTCCTTTTGTTTTCTTTCAGTACGATGAAGAGGGAGAGGAGGCTGATGATGAGGTAAGGCCTCGGGGACGCGGGAGCGCTCCTCAGCTGTCTGTGCTCTGTGTCTGACTGTCCGACTGAATCTTGTGTCCTCCAGGAGGGTGAGGAAGAGGCCGACGAAGAGAACGACCCAGACTACGATCCCAAGGTGAGAAATGGGGAGGGGCTTAAACTAATGGCTAAATAAAAGCAAACTGCTGCCTGGCTGGTTTTTCTACCTGCTGGGCTGGTGACCACAAAAGACTGGAGCTCAACAATGATTGGCTGGCTGCTTACCGGCTGAAAGGGAATAAAGTTTAAAAAAATAAAATAAAAAAAACTGAACTGATGTGGACTCGGTGCTGGTGAATATTCTGGGCTGGGCGGCGTTAAGACCTCGCTGGACCTCGTCCACCGCTCAAACCGTCTGGAGGGTCCCCAGCCCCAGGTTGAAACCCGCTGAGTTTCAACATACAGAACACGCCTTGCGACGCTGGGCTCGGCTTCCGCTCTGACTTGAAGCGGCTGCCCAGGCACCGGGCGCAGCCGTTTGCGCCACCATGCACCTCCACCCGGAGCAGGAGCCCACGCCCTGCGGGGGGGCGTGGGCTCCATCTCGGCGCGGGCCCGGTCTTGCCCGTTCGGGGCGGTTTTCGTCTGAATCGGGGGTGAAAAAGATCCCAGCCAAATGAGTCCGGAGCCTTAGCCGCACCCTTCTGAGACATTGCCACGGTCAAGGGACACGGTCCGGCTCCTTGGGTCCGGTTTTGGCGCGAATCATCAAAGTCGACCTGGAGGGCCACGCCCGCTCATCCGGGGGTTTTACTTAATGTTCACTTGGATTAAACCACGACTGAGGAAGAGAGTTCACATTAGAAGTGATTGAAGCTGGGGCCACGAGACGGGATTTTGGAGACGGATTTGGCAACTATTTGAGAGGGGGGCGTGCTTCTCTCTGTTCGGCCCCCACCGTCCAATTAAACACGTTTGGTTTTTGATCTCCCCAAAAGCCTCGACTCGCAACGGGAACTTTGAGCGGCCAATGAGATCGCTGGCCTGCGCGACGCTGAAGGAGGCAGGAAGTGGGCGGGCGTGGTGCTGCGGAGGGAGGGAGAGCTCATCAGTCTGATGTGTGGGGAACGTGTGCGCTGCCAGTTGACGCTACGGCGGCCATGTTTGTTTTGGCGAAATCATCAAGATGCGTCCTGGCGAGTGCTGGAGTCCTGCAAAAGTGTCGTCGTGATGTGGGCGACGCCCGGTCTGCTCCCCGCGTTCGCCATTTAAATAGATAAAAAGTGAAGTAATAGTCTTGTAATGTGTTCCCAGCTTCAGTCTGAGATCAGGCTCCTCCGCCCATAGGGTGGATGTGTAGATGCCAGGACTGGAGGCTGCAGTGCCGGTTAAAGGTGGAGTCTCAAGAGATTCGGAAATGACAGTTTTTGACATATTCCCAGATAAACGCGATAGTGGAAGTACTGTACTAGTAGTAGTTGGTGCCTGGAAGTACTTGGTGCCGAGTAGTACTTTGGGCCCAGTAGTACTTGGTGTAGTCTTCAAACTTGATTGCCTAGTTGCTCATCTTGGGGGCTGTGGTTTGAGGCTCCTGGGCCACGCCCTCTTTGCCTCGAAGTCACGCCCTCTTTGCCTTGAAACCACAACCTCTTTGCCTCGAAACCACGCCCCCTTTGACTTGAAGCCACGCCCTCTTTGACGTTCTGTATTCTTCAATTTCATCGATGTTTCTTCATCTCCGTCACTTTTTGTCAGCGACCTTCTTTTGTTTTTTCTTTTTTTTTTTCTTTCTTTTCCCTTTTTTCTTTTATAACTTTCTCCTCACTAGGTTTAAGTGATGTCAGTAGAAAACTAACCCTGTCCTGGTAGGTACAGCCTGAGATCGCCCCCCCAACCCTCCCCCATCCCTCACCACTGATGCCTGTGCTCCGCCCTCTTCCCCCCCCCCCCCATCACCCTCCTCCTGTCTTCCTTCACCTCCGTCTCCCTGTCTCACACCCGATCGCTGCCAGGCGTTAACCTGCCGCCACGAGCTGCCGTTGACATTGGCGGCCATTTTGTTTCCCGTCTGCTCTGAAATGAAACATGTGGCGGCCATGTTGGATTGTTTGTTATAATATTTGAGTCGGCCTCAGTGTCCTGCAACACGACTCGCTGCAGCGTCAATGACTTGATTTTTGAAGGCGTGGCATTGATCTGGTGGTGAAGCCCTCTTCATCATCCCTCCTCCTCTTCCTCCTCCTCCCCCCGGACCGACTAACGTTTGGTTTGGTTTCCTTCTAACCCCCCCGACGCAGAGAGTCTGCGTCGGCACCGTGTCTTCTGTACGTTGAAACCCCACCAGCCCCCGTCTGCTTTGTCTTGGTTTTACGCCGCCATCGTGTGTGTGTGTGTGTGTGTGTGTGTGTGTGTGAGAGACTGTGTGTGTACACGCACACTTTCAGCCTGTATTCATCAGGAGAAGGAACCAGGCGGACGGGCCGCTCCGCCCGTCCCAGGCGGGTGGACTGGGACGGGCGGAGCAGCCTGCCCCGCCTGGTTGGGGGCGGTCCGCTCTGGCTGCGGCTGCAGGACTAGAAGCTGTGACATGAGACGTGTGGCGGTGGCCTCGGAGTCATTGACTGAACCTGTTTGTTGCAGAAGGACGCCAACCCTCCAGCCGAGTGCAAGCAGCAGTGAGTTGCCGTCGCCCCCTGGAGGATCAACTACACTGTACCTGCTTCTCAACCCTAAACGAAGAAAATGACAATAGTTACTTACGCCTTATGATGTTTTGTATTTTTCTTGGTAGAAATAATTTGGAGAGGAACAGAAGCTGAAAGGCGTTTAAGGTTTTTGTTACGAGACTCCGCCTCCTCTCACAGTATTTGACTGACTGTTTCCTAGTTAGACGCTCAGCGCCGCATGTCGCCTCCTCACAGCTCCAGCTGCTCCGGGGGGGGTGGGGGGTTTATTTCCTGTTTTTTATTTTTTTTTTATTTTTTTCCCTTTTTTTTTTATTTTATTTTTTTTTGTGGGAAAACAAAATTATTTTGTCGTGTTTGCTCTCTGACAACAGCTGCGCTTTCTGGACCGTCGAGAAAGAACGAAGCTCCTCCCATTTCAGCGTCTCCTGCGCCGCCGCCGCGTCGGTTTCCTTCCAAACCCAGTTTCCTCCTTTTTGTTTTTTTGTTTGTTTTTCCTCCTCCCAAAAACATTCCGGTAGCAGAGCGGCGCTCAACCGGCCCCGCCCCCAAACAACTGAGCCATGTAGTCGCCGTTCCCTGGAACCCAAACGGCACCCGGGCCCCAACATTCCAGAGGCGTCGGTCGTGTCCCGCTGGGGGGGGGGGGGGCGCGTCAGCTCTTGGTTTCTGTTTCTAGTCTCAGCTGCAGCGTCACATGCGTTTAGCCGCCCTAATGCGTCGCGCTCGCTCGTAGCACAGAAACTTCAACTTCCCCCAAAACCCTGAGGTCACCTGATCCCCTGCCCCCGAGGTCAAAGTTCAACTCTTATCACTGTGAAGAATCAAAGAAAACGTCCCCGTGGCAACACCCCCCACCCCCCCTCCCCCCGACAAAATAATACCCAGAATGCCACACTGAAGCACATGAGAGCAATACGATGGAAGCGCCGGGCCCCGCGGCCCCTGCAGGAGGCCCCCAGAGCAGCTGTTGTCGAGGCAAAATGCTAAGCTACAAAATGCTAATGTATCAATACCTGTACGTGTACGTTCATCAATAAACTGGTTCAACGTGTCGCCGACGTCCTGCTTCCTCCTTCCCTCTCGTCACTTCCTGCTCAGCTTCTCAATGGCTTCATTTTGGAGTTTCTTCTTGTGAGGATCGCCGCGCTTCTGCAGACCATCGTTTGGTCTTTTCAGCTGTGAATGGTGTGGAAAAACAATAAAATAGAGTTGAAGTAATTTCAAAAATAAAATTACCAAATCTACACAAATAGCCGAAATATGAATCAGTCAAATATTAAAATATACAAATGTTCTTGGTGTGTTAGTACAGAATACATCAGTGTTCCTCAAAGGGGGTACTTGTACCCCTAGGGGTACTGCTAGGGGGTACTCCGGAAATGAAAACAAATGTTAAAAATATAATTTATATTCAAATATTTTGTAGATTTCTCACATGTACACTCACGGTAGTATTCAATACTCCAAAATAAGACAAACTGGCTGGCTGAACACAGTGTTGTCTGAGCAGCAGGTCGTGTAGGGGCTGTGCAGTGTTGTCACAACGCTGAGCAGCTTGTGCAACATCCTTCTCTCCACAAGCAGCTCTAGGGGCCCCAGAGTGGCCCCCAGCACAGAGCCAGCCTTTCTTGGAGTCTCTGGCTCTAAAGCTGCTGCACCAACAGACGACAGCAAAGAAAACTGCACCGGACACAACAGACTGGTAGAAGATCTGCAACATGCTGCTGCAGACATTGAAGGAGCTTCCTCAACAAGCAGAGGTTGCTCTGTCCCTTCCTGTAGAAGCCTCAGTGTTGCATTTCCAGTCCAGTCTGCTGTCCAGGTGAACGTCCAAATACCTGTCACCCTCCACCACCTCCACCTCTTCTCCCAGGATGGAAATAGTGTTCGGCTTCGTCCCGGTCCTCCTGAAATCCACAACCATCTCCTTCGTCTTGGTCGCATTGAAGAGGAGGTGGTGGTTTCCACACCGTGCCACAAAGCGCTCCACCAGTTCCCTGTGCTCAGTCTCCTGATCACCAGTGATACACTGCACAACTGCAGAGCCGTCCCCAAATCTCTGCGGATGACAGGACTCCCAAGTTCTACTAGAAGTCTGGGATATACAGGGTGAAGGTGAGGTGAGGGTACCAGTCCCAAACTGTGGTCTGTCCGTCGGATCGTCAATCATCCAGGAGCTTGTGGAGGCGTCCACCTGCACCTCTTGGAGCTTCTGTCGCAGCAGTGCAGAGCGTGGATGCATGTGGGATGGTGGCTTTTACAGAATTGATCCTCCCGGCGAGTGACAAGGGAAGGGTCGACCATCCCTCCATGTCCCGTTTGGTTTCACTGAACGTTATTGTAAAACAGACCCCTGTACCTGCAAGTGACACAAACAGCCAACTGGCCACTACTTGCAGGTACAGTGGCCCAAATTTGGTGCTAAGGTCTAGAGCAGTCGGTACATGAGAAGGAGAAAATCATCCGCGTACGGCGACGTGTATGTGGTTGTCCTCCCCCTCGCACTCCAGCCAGACTCGTGGTCTCCCTTCGCCTCACCGCCAGCGGCGCGATGGCGGTGACTTACATCTGGGGGGCTCGGGGACGACGCCCTCGTCTTGTACCGAGGAAAACGGTCGGATCTTGTTTGTTGGCGCAGTACGCAGAATCCCGATCCACGATCGGAGAATAGGGCCAGAGCCGAGCGTCTGGAGGGCCCCGACCAGGTCGTCGTGTTCAGTCCTGTCGAAAGCTTCCGGCGCCGGACGCTCCGGCTCCACGTCGCCGGGTCGGGAGGTAACGTCCAACGGGCGGCGACTGTCGCCACATAACAACGCCCTCAAATGAAACCCCGTTGATCTGGATCGCTTCCTCAGGTCCCACCCGTCAGCACCGCCGTCTGAGTTTTCTAGTCACGGCAAAGCCGACGACACCGCCCGGCGCCGCTCGCACAGCGACAGAGCTTGATTCTTTTTGGCTAATAATGAGCAAGAGGCCTGTGTCGTAGTTGGGGGAAGAGGCTTTTTTTTCCAGGACCTCCTCAAATACCTTTGACAGTAACGGTGGTCATTTGGGAGCATTTCTATTTATTTATTTTATAAACTTCTGCCGATGCCTTTCATATCAATCTCTTTTAAAGTTCTGTTTCTTTCCAAATCACGTTTGTCTGCTTGATCTGAGCTGAGTATTTCCAACTTACTCAGCAAGTCTTCAAGCACTTCTCTGTTGCCTGCTTCTGAGCTCAATACGTTTTCATAGAAACACTTCAGTTGAACGTTGATGTCCTGTCAGTCCGTGACAGTATCACCTTCCCCGTCTTTTATGGCAGATATATATATTTATATCGAACTCTGTCTGGAGGGAATCCCTCTGCGCACATTGAGAGGTGATGTCGAGTGCGGTTGTTCAACCACTTCAGTCCTGCCTATCGACTCTGTGACCGTTTGGTTTTCTTCCTCTTTCGCCGGCGGCAGGAAGCCGCTTGTCCCCTCACATACGCACACATGCTTTCCCCATAACGTGCAATTACTTAGCTCCGGGGACTCGCTCATTTTCGAGAAATTCATCTGTGTTTACGAGGTCAATAAAGTTTCGCGGCGCGAGTCGTCTTGAGTTAAGGCGCCGCCCCGCTGAGGAAGTATGTTCTCTGGAAAGCACTGGACAGTGATCTCATACGACTGTACCGCTGTATTCCACTCGTGCAATTATGGGGAGTCGTTTTTTGGTATTTAAAAACAAAAAACAAAGAAGGATCCATTCCAGAGCAGGTTTGGTGGTGTGGTGTACCGGGAGAATTGTTGGGTGTTTGTAACTCCAGGGGTGAGTCGCTCCATCAGCCTCAAAGGTGTTAACGCAGCTTGCAGACCTATCAAGTGTCCTGGAGCCATCTGACGACGGGTCCAGGACACGCTTTGAATACCAAACCATGTGACTGCAGGTGTGGTAAAAGTGAAAACAGATTACTGAAGCAGCGGACGTTGTCCCAGGTGGGGGCTTGTTGAACAATTTCCCTTGAACAACTGTGCAGCGGCCCGTTCCTGTCCGTTATGATGACGGAGGGGCCGGTCGCTGGCGTGGAGACTCCCTGCTGCTCCACTCAAACTGCAGCTCTCATCCCTCGAACTCACCTGCTGATGCTGAATATACAGAAATGCCAATTCAGGCAAGCCTCTTGAGGTATAAGTGTACCTTAACTATTTCCACTGGGGGAAGTAAACGTTCCTGAGCGTTGAATGAACCCTGAATGTTGCGGAGCGAGGCAGAGACACACATTGTTCTCCCACACACCGTCCGCGGCGTGGCTTTCCTTCCACTCTTCTTTGAGCGAGAGAATATACAAATGAGCTGAAGAAAAACAACCATACAGTACATTTGTTCATTTTTCTTTTTTTTTCTCCTCCCAATGCCGGTGACGGAGGAACTCAGCCAAACGGAGACCTAACGGGGGTGCGCTGATGACAGCACTTTGACCAACACTGATCTGGTTCTTTCCTGTCGACACGTCTGACTTTCTCAGACGTTTGAAAGCCTGAGTCCTGGGCCGCGCGACGGGAGATGAAGCCGTCGCTTGAAGACGCTCCGATTGGCTCTGGACGCACCCTCCAAGTGTGGAGTACATCACTTGTCCGGGTTACCCGCACGGTCCCTTCTTTGGAGTTGGATGTGATGCATAGTTTTGACACCTTGC
Source organism: Zeus faber (assembly GCF_960531495.2). Taxonomy (NCBI): domain Eukaryota; kingdom Metazoa; phylum Chordata; class Actinopteri; order Zeiformes; family Zeidae; genus Zeus; species Zeus faber. The sequence continues at coordinate 2,812,930 of NC_137208.1, forward strand.
GGTTCCGTTTGACCCTTTCAGTGCCGTTGGACATCTTGCGAAATGTAAAATGAAGACGTCCAGGTTGCGCCGCTCAGTGTTGAATTTGACTAAAAGCCACGAGGCTCGTGTCCAATGTGATGAACCTCCTTGAGCCCCACCCCTGCCAGATTTTTGGGTCCGATCCCGATTTTGGCGATTCCTAGCCCAACAATTACAAATGTTTTGACCAATATTTTGCCAAAAGTGCAACATTTGAAAAACGTATATATTATTAAAGATTCTATATTTGAGAACATTTAACTTATAGCCAAACAAATTAATAAAAAAAATAAAAAAACGGAAATGTTTTCATAGATAATGTCAAAGATGTTAAATTAAAATTGTTTATTTTGGGGTTTTTTTCCCCCCCCAGAGTTCCAGTGAACGCATCATTTCTCAATAGAATTTGTTTCCAGAGTTTCCCATAAACGCAGCATCGCTTCCTGCTTGGAGAGCAGTGTCCGTGTCTCAACGCGAGTGTCAACAAAAATGAAAACATTTATAACGCCCTGTCGCGTTTCTGCACCTATTTTGATGAGTAACTTAAAAAAAAGTGTAAAACAGGCAAGTACAGGGTAAATAAATGTTGGTTTTTTTTGTTTGTTGTACTTATTGTACTTGTATTTAAAAACCAGGCACATCCACTGCGTAACTGCCCTGGCTCTCAAAGCTTCATCTAAAATTAAATGAAGTATCGTCCACATCGCAGGTGATGATGCAGATTTTACGATGGCTCGGCGGGTTGTCTCCCCGGGTCTCATTAAAATGTTGCTTCCATCCCTCGGCTGCAGCCTCTCACTGGGCGTCAGTTCTTTCCAAAGGGGCAAACGAGGAAGACTTGAAACACCTTTAAATCTCCTCTTTAATTTAAAAAGGTCACGAGATGGAGTCAGTGTTTACCCAGGGAAAAAAAACATGCATTTATAGGCTTTATAATAATAACGCTTGTACTTCTTCAAATCCATGCGACATGAGACTCTAAACAGTCAGTAAGAGACTAGAAACAGGAAGTACAGTCGCTTCCTGCTGTAGCCAGTGTTAGGGTTCGACAGATGTAGAAATAAAACGTCTGATCAAATGACTGGATGACAACCAGCTGCAGCTTCTCGCTGCCGTCTGTGCATTCCAATGGGGCGAAGGATGAAGACTAGAAACTAAAGTTAAAAACCCGACTGGGTCTGCATAATCAATAATCAATGTTTGAATAATCAGTGTTTTTATTAATCAATGTTTCAATAATCAATGTTTTTAATGTTTGTTGATAATTTTTCAATAATCAATGATTCATAATCAATGTTTCAATAATCAATATATCAATAATCAGTGTTTTATTCATCAGTGTTTCAATAATCAATTCATCAATAATCGATGCTTATAAATGTGGTCTGACCCCGGTGCCTCCACTGCGGGGCGCTGCAGAGCCGCTGCCCCAAAGCGGCGCCTGACCACCGCTGGAGCGGCGGGGCTCCACCGGGGGGGGCGGTGCAACGCTCCGATAGCTCGCACACCCCAAACCGGGCGGAGCAGCCATCCGGTCCGCGCCACGGGCACCGAGCACCACCCGCAGCGTCCGGTGCGGCGTCCGGTCGGTGCAGCGTCCGGTTGGTCGCGGCTCCGGAGCGCGGCCGCTGAGATGCAGTCGCAGGGCGGGCAGGTGCTGAAGGACGGGCCGCTGGAGAAGCGCAGCGCGGGGCTCCTGCAGATGTGGAAGAAGAAGCGCTGCGTCCTGACGGAGGACAGCGTGCGGCTGCTGGAGCCCGGCGCCGCCACCGGGTCCGCGTCCGGGTCCGGGAAGGAGCTGCACTTCTCCAGCATCAGGACCGTGGACTGCGTGGAGCGGAAGGGCAAGTACGTGTACTTCACGGTGGTCACCACGGAGGGACGGGAGATCGACTTCAGGTGCCCGCAGGACGCGGCGTGGAACGCGGAGATCACCCTGCAGATGGTGCGCTACAAGAACCGGCAGGCGGTGCAGGGGATGCAGGCGGTGCAGGGGATGCAGGCGGTGCAGCCTGTGCGCTCCACCCGCCAGAAGCAGCCTCTCCTCCCGGTGCAGCTGCGCGGCGCGACCAGCGTGGCGTGACCGGGACCCGCACCGTGGGGGGTAAGGAGCCCTGAGAGCCTCCACCCGTGGATGGAGTCCGGGGGTGGGGCGTTTAACCCCCCAAACCCCATACATTGTCATTATTCTAGTTGATGTGTCTGATGTTAAACATATTTGTTAAAGAAGTGTCTATATTTAAATTAAAGGGGTATGTATAAATATGTTATCTATAAAGGGTTAAACCGTTGAAATCCCAATAATCAATCAATCAATCAATCAATAATAATAATAAAGTGAGTCACTGGCAGATGTTCATATCACACAAACACAAAAACACGCAATGTGTTTGGATTATCACCTGAAGGATTTAAAGTGGTAATCCATAACATTATTTAGTAAAAATATCATCCCCTATTTACTGACCAAGCACTTTGTAAGTAAAGCTGCTCCTCGCTGTTGCCAGGGCTGGTGGCGTGGTCCACCACAGCGAGACGTGGAAGGCCAGCACTCTGTTATAGAATAGTGACGAAAGCAAAATATGAGTGTAATGTGTGTGTGTGTGCGCATGTTGTTTCCCTTGGTGCTGGATGTAAAACAGGTCGATAGGAATAAATGTCGAATACAAACTTAACGCTTGTTATTAAAAGAGCAAACACAACAGTCACGGGTGGATGTCGCTGCCAGGCCGCTGGCCTCCCTCCCGTGTCTTGAGGCGTGGCGGACCACGCCCCCGGCCACGAGAAAATACACAAATAAGTGTAATATAGGAGCAGGGAGGCGGTGGACGAACAATAAACCAAATCCAATATCAGAGTCGAAAGAATAGAAAAAATAAAGGTGAAGATTTAAATAAACACAATTTTGTCAACAAACCTCAAGATGTAAACACAGTGAACAGACACGGCTCTGCATCAAACACAACAATAACAATAATAATAATAACTGGTGGTAACAAAACCTCTCGTCATGTTTCCTTCTGCAGGTTGGATGGAAAACATCGTCTTCATCAAAAAATACCCCCCCCCCCCCACTACCACCACCACCACCACCACTACCACCACCACCCATCAATACAAAGACTTTTTTCAACACCGACCGATGGACCCGGCCACGCCCCCCTGCGCCCATTATTTAGAAATGTGAATATATACAAACAGTTGAATGTCTCTGCTGTACGTCGTTTGCTTTTTTTAACCCAGATGCAGTAAGTATGGAAATGATGGCTGTTCAATATGGCCGCCTCCACCGTGGGATTGGAAATTACGAAAGTTACGAGCAGGAACCAGTGAAAAACCGTTGCAAATTTCACGGAAGTCGCAGAACGTTGACGTACCGTGGCTAGTTTGTGACATCATCATCCAATGTGTTGTATAAGTGCAGGTTGTGTCTTTGCGGGGGCGGGGGCTGGGCGGGGGCTGGGCGGGGGCTGGGCGGGGGCGGGGGGCCGGTGTCCACTCCATCGCTGGTGGCGGTTGCTCTGTGCAGGACTCGCGCCGGGTCCAGACGACAGCACGAGCCGATGCGGCGTTCAGGGGAAACTCTGGAAATTATATTTGGTGTCGATACAACGTGATGGTGTGTTGTAACTCGCATCTAACACGACCAAGCTGGACCCCATGTATTGCTGCCTGTAACTATATTTATTATTGTTGTTATTATTATTATTATTGATGTTTTTATTGTTGTTGATATTATTATTACTGTACAAATGCTAGAAATTTCCACTCTGTTCTTATATTTCAACCAAACCAAAGACTCTCACACAAGATTCCTGATCCTGGTTTTTCATCCCAGACTCTGAACCTGATTCTTCTTTTAATTTCAACTCCAACCTTTTATCATGTTTCCGTCTTTGTAGCGGATGGAGCTGCCAGGCTGATTAGCTGTTAGCTGCTGCTTCTTCCCTCCGGGTCTTTACAAAATGTGAATTGGTCATTTGGTGACTTTAGTGACATGTCGTTATTTTATATCTGTGAAATTCAGTGTTTGACAGAATGTTCTGATTCCAGCTGCTCTGTCGGCCTCCGCCTGCTTCCTCAACAGCGCCACCTAGAGTCAGAGTCTGTTTTCAAGCCCAGATAAATTAAATACCCATTTAAGACGGACGCCCGCCGCTCTGCTTCCTCTCGTCTTTCTGGTTATTTCACATCAGCTTGCCCAAATAAAGATCCCGTCAACCATCCCTAAATGACGCTGTGGATCCTCTCCACTTCCTGAACAAGGGAACAGAACACGGTGTTGATCTGAGAAAGACGGAATAAATGAATAATCTGTTCCATTAGAAGAGGGGAGGAAAATACCAGGAAGAGATGGATATGGTGAGGCAGGGCGAGGAAACCGGGTCCCATAGAAACAATTTTGGAAAAGTGGTTCACCAGCAGGTTAATGGTTTAAGCGAAACGCTCAGGGGGTCCCAGTATTGAACCTTGAGCAATGCCACTCAGTTCCCCCTGATCCTGTGGATCTGATGTTCTCTTCAACTCTTTCATGTTTTCACCAAATATCTGGAGCGTCTGTGGACGTGGGATGAGGAGCCTTCAGATGCTCCTTTGAGTCGGATTCAGGAGCCGCCGGCGTGTCCCTCAGACGGCATCAGCTCCGTTAAATAGGAACAGATGTTGTATCGTATCTCCTCCCAAGCCCCTTCCTCTTCTGCAACTTCCTGGAAGTCAGACCCTGGAACCTTCACCAAGGCCTCAGTGGAGCAGACGCAGAAGGTAGGACCTCCACCCGCACGTTGCGCTAAGCTGCTCAGATGATTGTGCCTTTCAGACTGAGGTTGGGTTGAGACAGGTAGAAGCAGTGAGACAGGTTGCTGCAATGAGACAAGTAGCAGTAGGGAGAACAAACAAACAAACAAAACAAACTCCAGACGGCTCTCGGCCAATCAGAGCCCTCGGTGAGCTCCACAGGAAACAGGCGGTGGGATTATGCAAATGAGCGACTTTTAAATGAATGTCTTGTTCAAAAAGGAAAACGAACTAGAAACCAGTCTGGTTCATCTTCTCCCGACTTACAGGCAGAAACTCAGATCTGCTCAGCCTGCGGTCAAGACTGTGAAGAATGGACCAACGAGGCAAAGCTGGAGTTACAGGCCTGCTTGGACTGCACTGGCTGGAGTGTATTTGAGGCTGCTGCCACAGATCTGGACGAACTCACTGACACTGTGACATCGTACATCAGTTTCTGTGAGGACGTGTGCACCGACCAAAACCTTCTGCACATATAACAACAATAAACCCTGGTTTACTGCACATCTCAGGCAACTTCGTCAGGTCAAGGAGGAGGCCTTCAGCAGCGGGGACAGGATCCTGTACAACCAGGTCACAAACACATCGACAAAGGAGACGAGAGTGGCAAAGAAGTGTTGCACTAGGAAGCTGAACAAGTTTTCAGCTAAGGACCCTGCGTCAGTGTGGAGAGGCAGGAACTCACCAACTACAGGAAAACATCTCCTCACACTGTAGAGAACCTTGAACTGACTGACGACCCGAATGGGTTTTACTGCAGGTTTGAAAGCCCACCTTCACACCCCTGTTCTGCTCCTGCAACATCTCACACATCTGCTCCCCCTGCCTGCCCCTCACCCCTCCCCACTGACCCCTACCTACAACCAGGATCTGTGAAGAGGATGTAAGTCAGCTCTTCCAGAGCCAGAAGATCAGGAAGGCCCAGATGGCGTGTATCCCCCTGCTTGAAGTCTGTGCTGACCAGCAGGCCACCATCTTCACCCAGATCTTCACAAGATCACTGTAGCTGTGTGAGGTCCCCTCATGCTTCAAACGCTCCACAATCATTCCGGTCACCAAGAAACCCTCCATCTCTGGATTAAATGACTACAGGCCCGTCGCCCTGATGTCTGTGGTCATGAAATCCTTTGAGAGACTGGTGTTGGCCCACCTGGAGGACCTCACAGGCCCCCTGCTGGACCCCCCTGCAGTTTGCCTACCGGGCAAACAGGTCGTGGATGATGCAGTCAAAATGGGACTGCACTCCATCCTGCAACACCTCGACTCCCCAGGGATATGCAAGGGTCCTGTTTGTGGATTTCAGCTCGGCATTCAACACTTTTGTCCCTGAAATCCTCCGCTCCAGACTCATCCAGGTCAATGTGCCAGCCCCCACCTGCCAGTGGACCACTAACTTGCTGACAGACAGGAGGCAGCAGGTGAGGCTGGGGAAAACCACATCCAGCACCCAGCACCCAGCAACCAGCAACCGCATCAGCACTGGCGGCCCCCAGGGATGTGTGCTATCCCCTCTGCTCTTCTCCCTCTACACCAACGACTGCACCACAGGAGACCCGTCTGTTAGACTCCTGAAGTTTGCAGACGACACAACGGTGACCGGCCTCCTGCAGGACGGTGACGAGTCTGCATACAGACGGTAGGTTGAACAGCTGGCCCTCTGGTGCGGTCAGAACAACCTGAGCTTAACAAGCTGAAAACTGTGGAGATGACAGTGAAGGAGCGCCCCAACACTGCCCCACCCCCCTCACCATACTCAACAGCACTGTGTCTGCTGTGGAATCCTTCAGGTTTCTGGGATCCACAATCTCCCAGGACCTAAAGTGGACACCCAACATTGAAACAGTCATCAAAAAGTGCCAGCAGAGAATGTAATTCCTGCGTCAGCACAGGAAGTTCAACCTGCCTCAGGAGCTGCTGATCTAGTTGTACACTGCAATCATCCAGTCTGTCCTCTGCACCTCCATCACTGTCTGGTTTGGTTCGGCCACCGATCAGGACAGGAACAGACTACAACGGACTGTCAGGACTGCAGAGAAAATCATCGGTGCCAACCTGCCCTCCATTCAGGACATGTACGTGTCCAGAGTCAGGAAACGTGCAGGGAACATCACGACAGACCCATCACACCCTGGATACAACCGGTTCCAACTCCTCCCCTCTGGTATGCACTACAGAACACGGTACGACAAAACAACCAGACATAAGAACAACTTCTTCCCATAGTCACCGATGAACACTTAAACCAGGCACAGTGTCAGAGACAATCCCTGTGCAATAAACCTGTAACACTGAACACTCACTGTACATACAAATTATACATTATAAATTTGGGAGTCAAAACAGTTTTTAACATATTGTCAATGTCAATATAAACCTAAACACGGTGTATATACTGTACAATGTATACATGCATATAATGTCATATCCACCTACCTCATCTATATAAAGTAACATCTTTGCACTCTGTACCATTTCACTATTGCCTTCCTGCTACAGTTTCATTGCTGTTGTTTTTATATGTGTGTGTCTGTGTGTATATAAATATGTATATATATATATGTATATATATATATATATATATATATGTGTGTGTGTGTGTGTGTGTGTGTGTGTGTATATAGTAGTAAAGTGTTTATGTTTTAGCTTGTTGTCTTTGTTTCAGCTGTATATCTAGTTCATATATGTACATTGAGAATAATGAAAAAAACGAGTCAAATTCGTTGTATGTATGTGAACATACCTGGCAAATAAAGCGGATTCTGATTCTGATACAGGAAGACCTGAACACCCAGAGGAAGATCTGAATGGCTTGAGGAGACCTGGACGCCTAGAGGAAGGAATAAAAATAACTTGAATGATTTTTGCTCCTGTTTCTCCATCTCTGCACCGTGAGCGGAGAAAAGATGTGATGAAGACCAGAGCGGCGCTCTTTAAAAACAGGGTCAGGACATGATTTATTGATGAGGAAGAAGATGCTCTAGATACGGCTCACGAGAGAAGAGGCTCTAGAGAAGACAATCTGCTTGCGAGAGCAATGGTTCTCAGACATTTTTTTAAGAGTTCTAAGATCTTAGTTCAGCCGAGCACCTCCTTCATTAGCACTGGGAGATAAAAAGAAAACAAACACAAATGATGATCTGTCTTTGTTTTTTAAACATTATATCTAAACAATATATTAAAACAGATTTCTTTATATTTTGGGAGTACCCCAAAGTACCCCCATTTTAGAAACACTGCTCTAGAAAAAAAACCTCTCGGTAGGACGCTCTAAATTGGATATTCTAGAGAGGAGACAGTCAAGAGGGGAGACACACTGGAGCAGAGACGCTCTAGGTTGGACGTTCTAGATAGGATGCTCTAGAGAAGAGACGCTTTCGATAGGATGCTCTGGAGAGGAGACACTCTTGAGAGTAGATTCTCTAGATCGGATGCTCTCAAGAGGAGACGCTCAAGAGAGGAGACGCTCTTGAGGTGCTCTAGAGAGAAGACACTCTAAAAAGGATGCACTACAGAGGATGCTCTAGAGAGTATATGCTCTAGGGAGGGGATTCTATATGGAGGAGAGGCTCTAGAGAGCGGACGCTCTAGATAGGATACTCTACAGAGGAGATGTTCTTGAGACGATAAACACAAGAGAAGAGACGCTCTAGGTTGGATGTTCTGGATAGGATGCTCGAGAGAGGAGACGCTTTAAATAGGATGCTCTGGGGAGGAGATGGTCTAGAGAGGAGATGCTCTAGATAAGAGATGCTAGAGGGAGGAAGGCGCTTGAAGGAGTAGGCGCTCTTGAGAGGAGACGCTCTAAATAGGATGCTCTATAGAAAGCTTTAGAAAGGATGCTCTGGAGAGCAGACGCTCTTGAGAGTAGATGCTCTAGATAGGATGCTCTCAAGAGGAGATGCTCTAGAGAGGAGACGTTCTAGAGAGAAGACGCTAGAGAGAGGAGACACTCTAGAGAGGAGACACTAGAGAGGATGCTCTAGAGAGGGGATGCTCTAGAGCGGATACCTTCTAGAGAGGGATGCTCTAGGGAGGAGATGCTCTAGAGACGATACACCCTAGGGAGGAGACGCTCTAGATAGGATGCTCTAGAGTGGAGACTCTCTAAACAGGAGGCTCTAGAGAGGATATTTCTTTTGGTTGCACAATCATAGACATATATACATAGATGCTGCATTGACGGCTTGGGCCTGTGGGTGCAATACGTCAACGTCACCGCGGTGTTGTTACGGGTGAGGCTGTAAACCGATTCAAGTAAACAGGAAGCTGCAGTATTTCTGGATAAAAACTACAACGTTTACATATCTCAACACATTTCAGAGTGTTTTTATATTCCAGGGTTTATCATCCACCTGGAGGAGGAAGAAGTTCTTTATCGCTCCTTTAATTGAATAGATTTTCTTGATTCTTTTGCTTTTTTTAAAATAAAAACATATTCAAAAATTACTTAAATAACTAAAATAATAATAACCAACAAAAGTCAAATCAATCATAACAAGTAATTAACAAAAAACACAAAATAGCTAAAAAAGTTTTTCATGATTTTGTTTAAGTCCATTTTTAAACGCTTCATTGTAAAGGAAGACAAATCCAAAACAAACAAGCGAAGGAATGAAGCGAGAGAATGAAGGAGTGTTTTATGAAGCATCTCCCTCCCCCCTCCCTCCCCCTCCAGCTCATCTCTCGTCTTCCAATTCTCTCTCTCTCTCTCACAGCCCCCCCCCCCCCTCTCCCTCCACTGGTTTATAATTCTTCTCTGTCTGCTGGTTTCCATGGCGATGCTGAGAAGGAAGACGGTACTCTGGGTTTGAAGGAGGGAAATGGGCAGACGCCTCACGCTCCCCCCCCCCCCCACTGCTGGAGATGGAAATCCATCCACCACAATGTCGTTCCCAACACCTCTCAGTCCAGATGTTCAGAGAATAGACGCTGAGTCGGATTCTTTCTTTCTTTCTTTCTTTCTTTCTTTCTCCATTTAAGCCTGGTTTACACTGAAATGCTGAATTCCTGCACACGCTCAGGGCTGCGGAGGAAGGACAAGCCAGGATGGTTCAATGCAGAGAAACCATTTCCCCGGCACCACCCAAACCATGTGTGTGTGTGTTGTAGTGAAGTGACGTGTCGTGTGACAATTAAAGATTCTTCTTCAGACGGGTCATGTGACCTCACCCAGTTTGGTCATGTTACCTTGACCTCCTCCAGACGGGTCATGTGACCTCCCCCAGTCGGGTTATTTGACCTTGACCTCCTCCAGACGGGTCATGTGACCTTGACCTCCTCCAGAAGGGTCATGTGACCTCACCCAGTCGACAAGGCGGACCTTGACCACCTTCAAATTGGTCATGTGACCTTGACCTCCTCCAGAAGGGTCATGTGACCTCACCCAGTCGACAAGGCGGACCTTGACCACCTTCAAATTGGTCATGTGACCTTGCCCAGATGGGTAATGTGACCTTGACCTCCCACAGAAGGGACATGTGACCTCCCTCAGTATGGTCATGTGACCTCAACCTCCTTCTCCTTTTTAACTGTACATTTTACACTCTCTATATATATGTTTATAACATATATATATGTTCATATTTATATTTATATATAAATATGTTTCTTAGTAATTATTATATGTTGTATGTAAATATGTTGTATGTAGATTTGGAGCTGTAACAAAAGTAATTTCCCCCTGGAATTATTAAAGTATTTCTGATTCTGATTCTGATTCAAATTGGTAATGTGACCTTGACCTCTCACAGACAGGTAATTTGACCTTGACCTCCTCCCGACGGGTCATTTGACCTTGACCTTCCCCAGATGGGTCATGTGTCCTTGACCTCCTCCAGACGGGTCATGTGCCCTCCTTCAGATAGGTCATTTGTATACCGGGTATCAAGCATCACGGTTCTGAACCGTAAACCTTTCCCTTTCACATTGTGCCCGTGGTCTAGATATATGTTTCAAAGTTGAAGATGTAAACTTTAATTCACCTTATGTTGCCGCTGCAAGGTAACAGACAACCAAATTTTGTCATAATCCGTTCAATGAGTCATTGTCCGAAGCGTCGCATTCCACCATCCTTGTTCACACGTACTACCATGTGTACGCAAGTAACGTAAAGCAGAGTGTCGTAAGATATTGGTGTAAATCGCTACAGAGGGATTATGACAACATGTGTTCGTCTGTTACCGTGCTGCACCAACATGAGGTGAATCAAGGTTTACGTCTTCAACATTACAAATAA
>NC_137208.1:2828979-2851188 GCF_960531495.2 Zeus faber
ATTTCTTCTTGTCCTTCATCGTTCAGGAAGTCCTCCTCACCATGTGTTACACCGACTGAACCAAACCGACTGAACGACTCTTTTCACCGAGTGAGTCGGTCCACGATCCACACAAAGTCCACAACATCCACAACGTCCAGATAGTCAATGAAGTCCACAAGGTCCACCACAAAGTATACAAAGTCAATATAGTCCACAAGGTCCACCAAGTCAATGAAGTCCACCAAGTCCACAAGGTCCACAAAGTCAATGAAGTCCACAAGGTCCACAAGGTCTACAAGGTCCAGCCCCCTTTGTGCATCACAAGACTCAAGCAAGCCCAGAAAAACTTACATTTCAAACATCTGAGATTTGATCAGATTGACCCACGGAGCGTCATGGTGGTCACCATGGAAACACTCTCCAGCATGAAACTAAACACAGTCTAGGATGGAAGCTCCAGACCAAGGGGACAAGCAGGGGGTTCCTGGCCCCGTGGTGGACCCCACGTGGATGCTATTATTATTAAGATTAAGAATACTAAGTACTTGCCCATACCAGTAATACTAAAAAACTATATATCACTCGCTTCTAACATCTTCTATCTTCGCTGATTTGGACGAAAGTGTGAGTAGCAAAATAAACAAAATGGCAGAACTTCCTGTTTGGTTTGTTGACGCGTCGTGTTGGGTTGACGATTGTTCTAGTAGCACTACTTCTAGTAGTGGTAGTGCTACTACTAGTTAGTTATACTGCTACTACTAGTACTACTACTACTAGTAGTACTGCTACTACAAGTAGCATTACTACTACTGGTGGTATGACTAGAACTGCTACTAGGACTAGTGGTAGTACTAATATTACTAGCATTACAACACTTGTAGAAAGTAGTAGTGCTGTGACTAGTAGTAGTAGTAGGAGACACGTAGTGACGCTGTCGGACACAGAGGCGGACACAGCCTCCACCACCTCCACCCCCTTCATGACCTCCACCACCTCCGCCCGCTCAGCCCCCCCCCCCCCCACGACCTCCACCACCTCTGCCCCCTTCACTACCTCCACCACCTCCACCCCCTTCACAACCTCCACCACCTCCACCCGCTCCGCCCCCCGCCCCCACTACCTCCACCACCTCCGCCCCCTTCACTACCTCCACCACCTCCACCCCCTTCACAACCTCCACCACCTCCACCCGCTCCGCCCCCGCCCCCACTACCTCCACCACCTCCGCCCCCTTCACTACCTCCACCATCTCCACCCCCTCCACCACCTTCACTACCTCCACCACCTCCACCAAATTTGCTTCCGTCGCCCCCCCTGAATGGAACCAGCGCTCGCTATGTCTACATGTGAACTATGTCATGTTGGTTATTTATAGTAACCAAAGATGAAGGAAAAATATTTAAATATTAAAAAAAAAAATAATAAAAAAAAAATATATATATATATGTTAATATAAGGTGATATATATAAAACACTGTTAGGAGACATTAGTATTTCATGACAGCAACCCCCTCCTGTAGTAAAGGAGATTCGTTTGACCTCCAGGGGCATTAACGTCCATTTAAAGAACTTCCCAAGCACTCGTTGACAAGACGCCACGACCTTCAGGAAGAACATTCCTGACGCAGCAGGAGGTTCACGCCGCCGTCCATTCGCCGATGCTACGCTAACGCTGGTGCTAGTCCTAGTAGACCCCCAGGTGGTCCCAGAAGTCGCAGATATGATCCCTGGATCCCGCTTGTACGTGCGATAACACCGTCAGGTTCATGACCAGCCGGAGGGCACCACCGGCCTCGCGGCGGTCGCCGTGGTAACGCGGCCAGGCGGGGAGCCGCTGGCGGCGGCAGAAGGCGGTCTGGCCGTCCCGGGATGCCGGGTCGGCGGCGTGGGCGAAGGCGCCCCAGTAGCACAGCATGCGGTTCGACAGCAGCCGCTCGGCCGCCGTCACGGTGAAGTTGGCCACGGGGGCGGAGCCAAAGAGGAAGGGCAGCTCGGCGCCGTGGCACACACGGCGGTGGCAGGCGGGGGGCGCGCCCCACCACACCCGGGGGTCCGACGCCACATGGTCAAACACGTACGACCAGACTGTGGTGCCCCCTGCGGCTGAGGAGAGGGCAGCGCGCCTCGACGGACACAGGAAGACATAGTCTGTGACGATCTGAGGGGGTGAGACAGGTTTCCATCAGACACTATTGGACATTTTTGTCAACACTGTCAGTATCTATCTATCTATCTATCTGTCTGTCTGTCTGTCTGTCTGTCTGTCTGTCTGTCTGTCTGTCCGGCTATCTATCAATCAATCAATCTGTCTGTCTGTCTGTCTGTATATCCATCCATCCCACCTGTGCGAGCATGTCCCTGCGGTCGTCATGACGATACAGTGGCAGGTATTTGTGCAGCACGGTGAGCGCGTGCTGTTTAAAGATGGCCGCCGCATAGACGCCGCTCTCCACGGCGGAGACGGGACGGACGAAGACGCCGTAGACAAAGAGGACTCCCTCCTCAGAGGTCGTACCTGGGACAACAGGAGGGTGAGACAGGTTGCTAGGCAGATAGACAGGTGGACGGACGGATGAACGGAAACGCAGACGGACGGACAAACGGACAGACAGACGGACAACCCTCTTCGAGGTTGTACCTGAGGACGACAAGAGGTTGAGACAGGTCGACTGACAGGGAGACGAACAAACAGGCAGACAAACAGACACACAGACAGACAGGCAGGCAGATGGACGAAGGGACGAACGGAGAGACAGGCAGGCAGACAGACTGATGGACAGATGGACGGATGGATGGACAGACGGACAGGCAGGCAGGCAGGTGGACAACAGACTGGCAGACAGACAGGCAGACAGAGACGAACGGACAGGCAGGCAGACAGACAAACAGACAGACAGGCACAGTAGGACATACCCAGCAGCAGTGGTTTGTCCCTCTGCCAGCGCCCCCTGGTGAAGGCCGCCAGCGGCTGCTCTCGGATCAGGTTCCCGTCCACAAACGGGCCCCAGGTCTCAAAGACTTCCAGGAAGCGGAACGGGTTCACCAGCTTGGAACCTGAGGGACGGCAGGGAGACAGGTTAGAGACACACAGACAAGATACGGACAGACAGACGGTTGTCCTTGTGACTTGTGTCTCCAGCTGTCTCGTGCCGCAATGCATTGCGGAATATCAATGCCAGCGTACTGTGCAGTGTTTCACCGTATGTAGTCGTCCATGTTGCTGGTAGTTTTCACACACCACTTGATGCACTAGTGTGGTACTGTTACTAGTGTAATACTACATAGTGCGACTTAACGAGTCGGATGTTCTTGGTTTGCGTTGGTCGTCTCCACTAGACTGGCGCACCCTCTAGTGGCAGAAAATCACAAGTTGTAATTCCAATACGGACTCAGATGTGAATATTTCACCAGACGTATTTTGTCATCCTGGTACTTTTCAAGATTCAAGAGGTTTATTTGTCACATACATACACATACGTTCACATACTATTTGATGCGTGCTATAGTTTCAGACGTGCTGAACACCAGCTCATCACACTCCATGCATCTCAGTGCTTTGCTCTATATTATTTTTGGTAGAATGATAATCAAAACGTGTTCATTCAGCAAAAATAGCCAAATATACAAAAATATACAGAATATACAAAATGTGATTCTCTGCACAGGATAAGTTCAACAGTTGTGTGTATAGCTGTGGGTATAAAATATAATTAGAATTATTTAGTGTCCCTGGTATCCTTGGAAGCTTATAAACCAAGGTGATTGTTGTTATTATTATGATTATTATGATGATGATGATAATTATGATTATTATCATAATTATTATTATCATCATCATCACAATCATCATCATTATCATCATTATTATGATTATTATTATAATTATAATATATATATATATTTTAATAATCATTATTATTATTATTATTATTATCATTATTGTTGTTGTTATTATTATTATGATTATTGTCATTGTTATTATTGCAGTTAGTATTATCGCTATTGTTCTTCTTATCATTACATTATATTCCAGTATGTACAATAATAATCATCATCATCATCATTATAATTGTTCGTGTTGTTATTACTTGACTTCATCTGGGCGTCCAGCACGGCCTGGGGAGACAGGGACAGCAGACAGACGATGTCGCTCACGCTGCAGTTGGTTTGTTTGGAGAAGGCCTTGGCCAGCTTCAGAGCCTCGTGCCTAAAAAGAGGAACACTTCAGCTCAGCTGTTCATGCGTGCGTCCGCGGGGGGCCCGCGCCTCGGACGTAGGGACGTCCAAAACCAAACACCAGAAGCTCTACGTCCTTCTGACGCTGATGTCATTGTGGTTGATGAGTTGGTTCTTTTGGTGAGTTCCATTCACTGTCTACGGAAGAAAAGCTCCACCTCGCGGATGCAGAGGGTACTTGTGTGAGATGTGAACCGGGCCGAAGGCGCGGCCCCCGTTCCAGGGGCCCGTGCGGCAGCTCACCTGGTCTTCAGGGGGACGGAGAAGGGGAGGCTCTGCACGGCGGCCTGCTGGAAGAGCGGCTCGCTGCTCTGGACCATCAGGTGCAGAGCGACCGACTGGGCCCCGGCGCTCTCCCCAAACACGGTCACCTGACAGACAGATGGGCGGAGGCAAAGAGACGGGTGGAGAGGAGGAGGGAGACAGACAGACAGACAAGTACAAAACTTGATTTATGATCAACTAAACCAGTCTGGTTTTCTATCTGTCTGGTTTAAACCGGTCTGTTTTTCTCTCAAAACCGGTTTGAACCAGTCTGGTGTCCTCACTTTGCTGGGTTCTCCTCCAAACATGGCGATGTTCCTCTGGACCCACAACAGTGCCGCCTGCTGGTCCAGTATCCCATAATTCCCTGTGGCGGTGGTTTGAGGGTCTTTCCCCGAAACCAGGAAGCCAAAGGCTCCTGAAAAGACAATCAATAAGACAATCAATCAGAGGATCAATAAGACAAAATAGAATAGATGGATGGATGGATGGATGGATGGATAGAGATGGAGCAGTGCAACGGGGGCAGGGCTTCTTCACCAAGGCGGTACTCCACGCTGACCACCAGGGTGCGCGTGAAGTTGCTGATGAAGCGTCCGTCATACAGCGGCTTGGAGGCAGAGCCTGCGATGAAGTCGCCGCCGTGGATCCAGAGCAGGACGGGCAGGGGGGCGGGGCTGGGGGAGGGGCCGGGGGCCAGGTCCGCATCCAAGGGGACGAAGACGTTCAGGTACAGGCAGTCCTCACTCACCTGTAGGAGGGTGATGATCATAATTAACATACAATACACGGGTCCAGTTCAGTGCCGAAATCCTTTCTCCTGATGAAGGTAAACAGTAGAATCTAACTATTGCCATAAAGGGAAACACCTTTATGTTATAATGGCAGCACATCTGGCTGTGATGTGTCGTGTCGGGCAACGCTGACGAAGTGACGCAACGATGTGGTGACCACTCTCTGTGACCAATTACAGTTTTTCGAGTTCTGTAAAGCGCAGCATTGGTACGAACACGAGTTACAATTTTACGAGTTTACATTGAACACAGCATCGTCTCGGCTCAGTGCGAAGCCCGAGGGAAGCAACCGCCACACAGCGATGGAATGGACACCGCGCACCTCGCCCCACGCCAAAGTCCCCGCCAAGACACAACCTCCACTTATACAACACATTGGATGATGATGTCACAAAACGCCCCGCCCCACAAACTAGCCACGGTACATCAACGTTCTGTGACTTCCGTGAAATTTGCAACGGTTTTTCATAAATTCATGCTCCAAATATAATCCGATGTAGATTAAACGGATGCCGTGCGCCAGACATTTTTAGTGGGAAAAATGCCAAGGAGGAAAATCATAATAAAAATCGGAATAACAACAACAACAGGGTCCAGTCCTGCGGGCTTAGTTTTAATAACATGAATAATATGAATAATAACATGAATTATTATATTATTAATAACAACATGAATAATAACATGAACAATATGAATAATATGAATAATAACATGAATAATAACATAAATAATGTGAACAATATGAATAATATGAATAATAACATGAATAAAGTGAATAATATGAATAATAACATGAATAATAATATGAATAATAAAATGTCTCATCTCATCTCATCCTGACCATTTCCCCTCTGTACCAGCAGGGGGCGTCCTCACCTGGCGGGGGCACTCTGAGACAGGGCCCCTGCAGCTCTGCATGCAGCCGGCCCGGGGTCTCGTGGCATCATAGACCCCGGTCCAGGGGGTGACGGGCCTGGGGGGCCTCCAGCGGTATGCCCCCAGAGGGGGATCCGCATAGGGGAGCCCGTAGAAGACCTGGGCCCCGTCCAGACTCAGGCCTCGCACCGTCCCGTCCCGGGTTCGCACCAGGGGGCCGTCTCTTCCGCCGGGGGCCCCGTCCTGGGGCTCCTGGGGGTCCTTGGGTGGGGTCGGGGTCCAGACGGGCGTGGCTTCCAGCCCTGAGGAGAGTCTCCTCAGGAAGCTTGGAAGGTCCAGCTGATCCTGGTCTTCTGGATAAGCAGCTCCTGAGGCTCCTGGGGCCCCTGGGGCTCCTGGGGACCCCAAAGTCAGAAGCAACGCCACCAGCAGGAAATAGCCACGGCCCAGCATGCTCAGATTAGATAATCCCACGTTCAGAACCAGAACCAGACCGAACTCTGTCCGTCAGATCGTCTTCTGAATGTCCTGCTGAAGCTCCTCTCTCTCTCTCTCTCTCAAAAGCCTCATTTCTCTGGAACCTTGTGACTCTGATTCTATCAATCAGTGGAAGATTGGAGGGAAGTCTCCAGACAGACGCTGTCAGGTGACCTGTGTGTGAGTGTGTGTGTGTGTGTGTGTGTGTGTGTCAGTAATGGAGGACGACTCGCCTCCCATTAGTTTTTAATGGAATCAGCAGCAAAGTACTACAAGGTGAATTCCTGCACCCCCCATCTTCTATCCATCCTATAGATAGATAGATAGATAGATAGATAGATAGATAGATAGATAGATAGATAGATAGATAGATAGATAGATAGATAGATAGATGGTCAATAGTCAAATACAAGAAATCAAAAATGTGCAATATGCATTCAACTGAACCAATTAGTGAATATTTTGAAAGAATGAACATTTAAGATAAACCTAAAACGATGTTTCTAAACCGTTGTGTAGATGTATAACAGGGTTAACCCCTCAACCACACCTCCCACTCTCCACACAACACCAGGACCCAGGACCCGGCAGGTCACACATGTGGGCCTCACACCGGTGATTGGCAGCTGATGAGCTGCAGCTGAACATGCTGCAACCAAGCAACCTGCTGGAGCAAACAAGCAACCTGCAAACTGCAACCAAGCAACCTGCTAGATCAACAAACCAAGCAACCTGCAACAGCAACCAAGCAACCTGCTAGATCAACAAACCAAGCAACCTGCAACAGCAACCAAGCAACCTGCTAGATCAACAAACCAAGCAACCTGCAACAGCAACCAAGCAACCTGCTAGATCAACAAACCAAACAACGTGCAAACTGCTGGAGCAACAAAGTATCCTGCAAACAAGAAATCTGCTGGAGCAACTAAGCAACCTGCAAAGACATGTAAGACACAGAACACCAGGGTTATTATTATTATTATTATTATTATTATTATTATTATTATTATTATAATTATTCATTAATAATAATGAACAGTGTTTCATCATGAATTAATTTTTTTCAGGAATTGTTTTGCCTTTTTCCTCCTCCTCTTCGTCTTTGTGCCGTTCACCATCTCTCTGGGTGAGTCCAACAGGAAACGCCCCAACAACTTGAAGGATTCCAAAAATATACATGTTTTAAAATGTTTCGGATGTAGAATTATGATGTGAAAAGCGCCATAAACATATTGGCTTTAGCAATTTTGAAGTCTGCCCTGGAATCCAGCCTGGTGTGTTCCTTGGTCATTTAACTGGTCAGAATTATCAGAAAATGTTATTTTTTTCTCTCTGTAGGAAGTTGTGAAACTTTATCAGTGTCGATCTGTTGGATGAGCAGAAGAGAAGCCTTGCAGCGGTAAACCAACTATGTTTGAGCCTCAATGAATCCTGTCAGTCTGAACTTCCAGGACCTGAGTTGAGTGAATTGCCATTTTGTCTGAGTTGCTCCGGTGGTTGAACCTCCTCCAGGTCGGATGTGAACATTTGGCTCAACGGCACGGCGGTCAAGTCCATGGTGCCGTCGCGGGCCCCGGGTGGGTTCTCCACCCTGACGGTCCCGTCCTCCGTGGAGAACCAGTTGGCCCTGCAGTCCGGACAGGAAGTGCTCAAGTGGGTCTTCACCGTCCACCCAAGTAAGTTATCTGGTGGTCTGCTGGTCGGTGGACTGGTGGTCTGCGGGCTGGTGGTCTGCTGGTTGGTGGACTGGTGGTTGGTGGACTGGTGGTTAGTGGACGGTGGACGGTGGGATCACATAAATCCGATCGGTGAATGGATCTGATTGGATTAATTGATGGTGTTTTCCCCCCAAAGGCACAAAGTCCATGGTCGTCAGAGGAGCCAGGAAACCGGACGAGCGACCGTCCAGCATCACTCAGGTACGTCCCGGAGGGAAGGACCGGCCCCATCGATCGATTGCTAGACGAATAAATCTGGGAACGTTTGTTCCTTTGATAACGACTTGCTCACACACGGCTTATCATTTGTGTCGATAATTCCTCTGTATGTTCAGGAGCTGCTGGACTTGTCCTCTCCCGAGGTCTTCGCCTGCGAGAACAAGACTCTGTTTTTCCACCAGGAACCAGACCTGGTGCTGGCCATCGGTAAGGAGGTGGAGGGGGGACCCAAAAAAACCCCTCCATTCTGGGGTTTTGACCGCGTGGATAAAACTAGTCACTGGGCATCAGCCCAGAAGAACTTCCCGTCCCTCGTCTTCCTGGGGAAGTTCACTCAGGTACCGTGATGGACGGACAGAGCAAAAACATGGAAACGGGAATCTTTACATCCTGAACCTGGAGTTTTCCTCCTCTGAGACGGTTCATCTCAGGAACGAAATGTCCCCACAACTACACCACCGCCCTGTTCACAGACATGTAGAGCTGGCGTCATTAGGGCTCCTGCCAGCAGAATGTTGAAATCTAAAACAGTTTGAGACAGAACGGCTGAAGCCACGAACACTGTTCACGTGTTGTCTAAAGCGATACGTCGCAAACATCTTGTGGTTGAGGTTTCATCCAAGTCCATCCACACACGGAGCAGAGATGAGCGGGAAAAACCCAACAACTTTGACCAGTAATATTCTGCTGGTCCTGCTTGACTGACATTCCACTATTCGTGAACAAAATGAAGGAGATGATTTTTACGGTAAGACGCGTTATGACGTCATTATATGATTTACTATAAATGTGCAGGTTCTGCTTCAGAATGCACATTGGACCATGTCAAGTGTGTGGTGTAGACTCCATCGCTCTGTAGTGGTTAGAGATTGGTATTTAGGTACTTTCTTACCCGGTAGATGTCTGTTGATCTGTCCGATTAACATTTTATCTCATTGGTCCACATTACTTTACCGGATTCATGAAAAAAATACAAAAACATTAATCCACAAACTTGTGGTCAAGTTGAAAGCACTGAAATGTGGGACCGAGTGATGCGTTCAAGATCCAGCGAGGAGTTGGATAAATAGAGGCCGTGATATAGTTACTCACAGAACTACCACAACGTTTTTCACATTTCACGGGAACGCTACTTTTTGAAAAGGTATTCCAAGAAAATAAGTCACCACTAAATTGACAGAAGTTTGATTACCTTCGTAAGCCTCCGTAAATATGTCGCTTCAAACATGTGACAAAAACTGCCAGTTGTACAGCAGGAACGCCGGTGCATCCTCCGCTCTCTTCCCGGCCGTGGTGCTCTCAAACCGGGCAGGGGGATGAGGCCCCCTGGAACTAATGAGGTCCCCCGGAGCTGACGCGGCGGGTATCCCTAAATTGCAAAAAATGCAATTTGAACTGGAACTCGCCCTCCTCTCTACCTGAGCCTGGCAAAAGGAGGGAGCTCAAAGAGAGAATTCCTGAGCGCAGATTCGGGACTTCTGAAACCCGTAATACATCCCTCACACCACTTAAGTGGACCCTGTGTATTTCTGCCTTCAGTTATTGTTATTATTATTTTATTATTATTGCCTCCTAGTATTGATGCAAGACTTGCCAGTGACTGGTTCAGGGCATACAAATGGTTGAAATGACAAACAGTTTTGAGTTTCTTCTTTTAGAAGAAGTTGAAGTTCATTTTAAAATGGATTGGTCCAAACGTGTCCCGGGTGGTTGTCACCGCTGATCAGTTCGTTTTGGACCGCCCCACCTAAGGCTTCACCATCCGTCTGCCGGTCAAACTGGAGTCCAGGAGCGCATCCATGCTGCTGTTCTCCTGGACGGATGGCCCTCCCACCCTGGCCCCGGACCCCAGGAGGACCGGTGCCGTGGTCCCGCACCCCGGGAGGACCCACAGTGTGTCCCTGTACCACGTAGAGCTGGACTCCTACGCCTGGGACGGCCTGGACAATACCACCTCCAACCACTACCGCTTCACGGCACTGGAGGCCTGCAGCTCTTACGCCGTCTGTGTGGAACTGTCCGGGACGCAGGGCCTCACCTGCCTCTCCGCCCTCACAGGTAAGATGGCAGAATTTTCAAAGCGCCGCCTCGTGGGTTGCACAGGACGGCGGCTGGAAATTGCTGCTTGAGTCCGGTCCAGGTTCTGAGGTTCTCCGGCGCCGTGTGCCAACCCCCCCCCCCCCCCCTCCAGATCCTAGCGTTCCCAGGAACCTCCAGGTCACGTCCTGGAACGGCAGCAGCCTGGGGCTGTCCTGGGAATGCCCCGAGGACGGCCGCTACTCCGCCTTCCTGCTGACGGCGTTCCACCTGGAGGCCCGGGACCGCGACCGGGTCCTGGAGGAGGTGCGCTGGTACTGGCAGGGGGCCGTGGCCGGTGCCCTGACCTTCCAGCTGCCGGGGCTGCCGCCCTGTGGCAGGGTCCGCCTGGGCCTACAGACCGTGTGCGAGGCGGGGGGGGAGGTCCGCCACAGCAAGATGGTGCTGAACGACGGTAACGCCGGTAAAAACATCAGTTATCTTCATAATTAAATAAGTGTCAACAATCAACCCAGTATCTCCGGGGTTAGATTCCACCATCTGCAGATGGATGATGGATGGATCCTTTATTCATAGGGGGGCAATTGCAGTGTTACAGCAGCTCACATAAAGTGTGTGTGTGTCCCCCTCCCAGCCTACTCCAACGTGGTTGACCTCCGTCAGACGTCCTTCGGTTCCAACAACTACACCCTGTCCTGGGGGGTGAGCAATGCGTCGGTGGTGTCTGCATTCCGGGTCTACCACCAGGGGGAGCTGCAGGGCTCCACGCTGGCCACCAGTTACATGGTGGCGCCGCTGGAGCACTGCAGCCAGTACCAGGCCCGGGTGGAGGCGCTGTGTGGGGAGGGCCTCGTGATGGACACCAGGACCATCACGGCCCACACAGGTACGGGCAGAAGCGGACGCTGCTCGGACCCAGAGCAGCGAGACCGCCAACGATTTGTTCTTAGCGAACAATCTTTGAAATGAGTCTGGAGTCCCCCAGACCAAAGAGTGAATGCACCACTCTCAAACTGGAAATAAACACTGACCTAAATTCGAGGTATTTGTCATCATTGATACTGAATGTGACAGAGTTACTCTTTACACTCCAACAAAATAAATAGTTGTAGCAGAATTAAATGATTCCTGTGAGAGTTCCGTTCCCGACTCGGAGCCGACCTGACTCTTCCTCCTCTGGTTGATGCTTCAGGAAGTCCTCCCTTGCTCAGCGTGCGTCACACCGACCGAACCCAAGGAACCCAGAGTGGGACAAACGGAACGACTCTTTTTAGCCAGCGAGTCGTCAGGAAGCGACTCCCAAACAGAGTGGAACCTTCCATCACTACTAATAGTTGTGACTTTCAGAGAGAAACGTGTTGTTCTGACGGAGCTCATCATCACATGGATTAGTGCGACCTTGTAGTTTAGATCTTGCAACACAAGAGCTCCGAGTTGTGAATTGAATTCTCACAATCGTTTAATTCTGTCTAAATCACTTTTTGTGGTGCACTTCAAAGTGTAAATATTTCAAATTCATTATGACATGTCTCAAAGCTTTGCTTTTTTTTTGTGGATTTCTTTATTTTCAGTTTGAGTCAAATGACTGTTGTTGTCCAGACTCATTTATAAGATTTGTTCGTGAGGAACAAATTGTTTGCGCAGTGTATGTATATAATAATAATGGTGGTGATAATAGTAATAACAGCGATAATAATAATCATCGCAAGGTTTATGACATCAACAGGATCGTCTCCATTTGACCCCCCGCAGGCCCTCGTGCAGTCTCAGACCTACGCTACCGTCCCAGAGACTCCGTGGCTCTGTGGACCACCGCCACCTCCAACACCACCACTGCCGCCAGCGGCACCGCCTCCAGGCCGCAGGTGGGCTTCACCTACAAGCTGTCCTTTGAGAACGGCAGCCTCATCCAGAGGGGACATCTGACGGAGGAGTTGCTGCGCCTGCCGGGTCTGGTGGAGGGTGAGCGATACGTCCTGGACGTGATGGAGGACTGCGAGGGCGGGCGCTGGCCGTCCGACCCCGCCGTGGTCTGCTTCACCGGGGCCACCATCCCCTTCCAGCCTCGCATCCTGCCCGACGGGTTGGAGGACGTCTCAGGTGGGTGGGGAGGAATGGGAGGATGAAGGGATGTGGAAGGGATGTTAGATGATGGAGGGATGAAGGATCCAGATGGAGGACTAACCTACTGGGCATCGCTCAGAGGGTGGCGCGCCGCTGGTTCCGGAGCTGGACCAGAGGATGTCGGGCCTGGACGCGGTGTTGATTCTGCCCTGGACGCTGCCTGCTTCCCTGCTGGACGCCGGCTCGGAGCCCAGGGCCCGGATGGAGGACCTCATCAAGCGGCAGGCGAGTCCTCTGGTTGCTGGTTCAGGGCCTACCTGGCAACCTAAGAGCACCAGCGACTTGGAGTTTCACACCGGTATTGAAGGAAACGCAGGGTTGGCGCTGGTGGTGTTGGGTTGCCAGCTGCGTCTGCTAAACCAGCAAAGTTGAATGTTTAAATACATTTGCAATGTTTTCCAACCTCTCAGCTGGAGGAGGAGGTTCTGGTGAGCATCCAGGGACAACCCAAGGTCCACCTGGAGACGGTCCGCTCCTCTGACCAGGAGGGGAAGACGCTGATCCAATTCAGGTCGTTTGACGCCTCCGCAGCGGGGTCCGCCACGCCTCCGACCCTCAACTGGACTCTGCAGATTCCCAACATAGACGTCCGGGAGGGGATCTTCTCCTGGGAAGGTTGGGGAAGGGTTGTTCCCATGGAGACGAAAAGTTATTCCATGGAATACTGCGTTCTGATTGGTCGGTCATCTGCAATCAATTATTTGTGAATAATGCCCTCTGATCTTATCCCTGTGAGCAGGTCCAGACCAGTGTGCCTCCCAGCGCTCCTTGTGTCCCGCCCACTCTCAGTGTGTCAACACGCTGCTGTCCCCCGCCTGCCTCTGTAACCATGGTTACTATGACATCTCCGCCATCCCCACGGCGACGGCGGAACCGGCTCCACGCCCGCTCTGCAGCGGTACGGACTAAAACTAAAACCGACAAACCTATTGTTGTGGTTATCATTACTATTAATATTGTCTTTATTATTGTCTCAACAGAGAAGGGCCTGTTCAGCCGGTGTCTGCAGCGGTGGCTGTCGGGGGGCGTGGCCAAGCAGTACCTGCGCTCGCAGCTAGGGGGCAAAGTGAGGGTGCGGCTGAACGACGGCAGCTGCAGGGTGGAGGAGAACCAGGACTTCTACTACTTCTCCACCACAAGGAAACCAGTATCCTGTGGGACCTCCAGACAGGTGGGAATTATTATTATAACTAGTACTAATATAATAACTTTCTATAAATTACTGTTATGATTATTAGTATTATTATGATTACCAGTACTAATAACTATTTATATTGTTATTACTAGTATTAGTATAATATATGCTATTTCTATCATTAGTTATTACTAGTATCATAATGCTATTTCTATCATTACTATTATTATTTCCATCATAACTATTATTTCATGGTTATTACAAGTATTATTATTATTTCTATCATTACTATTATCATGATTATTAGGTGTCCAGCCCTCCTATTGTTATAGCTCTTTTTATTATTATTCTTAAGTGTCTGGAACACGACAACCGCTGAACCCGAGTACACGGTTGAGGTCTCGTTGGAACCGGGACGTCCCAGAGGTCTTGTGGCTCAAGTTTTATCCACATCCATCTACATGTGTAGCAGGAATTAGTGAAAAGCCGTTGCAGATTAACCAAAAGTTGAAGAACGTTGGAGGATCCTGATTGGTTTGTGGGGCGGGACGCTTTGTGACATCATGAACGTTATGAGTCCAGGCTTGGTCTCTGGGCTTCGTTCACATTGGGAGAGTGTTGCTGAGTCGACCTGGTTGCTTTGCGTAGTAGCTTCACGTGTTCAGACGACAGAACGGAGGAGCAGATGGGGCGTTCAATGTGAACTCGGAAAACTGTCACTCGTGCTGCGTTGCTCAGAACCAGGAAAACTGTAATGCGGACCCAACACGAACCGGACCCTGTGTATTTCTGCCTGCAGATGTATTTATTACGTGTGTGTGTGTCCCTCCCTCCCTCCCTCCAGGTGAACCAGACTCATGTGCACTTCCAGAACGTTCTGCATGTGACGCTGAGCAGCGCTCGCACCATCTCCCGCCATGAGCTGCAGGTGGTGTGGCGCTGCGTGTACCCGCGCAGCCACGTGCGCAGCGCGCACGCCAAGGTGCACACGGACTGGTACGTCTGATCGGATCAATAGATCTGATTGAGGGGATAGAAACAGTGCTGTGACTGCACCAAATCCACTCTGATTGGTCCCATCTACTGCAGCAATCAGTGCCCGGTTATTTCTGAATCATGGCTGCTGATCTGCTCACAGAGGCAGGTCCCTCCTGGTTTCATCTGGCCGCTGAGTTGCATGCTATCCACCAATCAGAACGGAGTATTCCACACAGCGTTATGACGGTGTTGCTATGGCGACCAGCCCTGACTGTGACTGGCCTGTTGCCGTGTGGTTGCAGGTTGACCTCCCTGTCTCTGGTGCAGGTGAACTCCTCGCTGGCGCTCACCGTTTCCATGGCGCTGTACAGCGACGCCTCCTTCTCCTCCGCCTTCGGCTTCGCTGTGGAGGTGGAGCCGCGCGACCTGCTCTTCCTGCAGGTGGCGCTGTCCTCCAACCACACCTTCACCCCGCCCGACGTGCGGCTCAGCGTGGCCTCCTGCTGGGCCACCGAGACCCTGGACCCCGAGGATCCCCAGCAGGCCCTGCTGCTCCAGGATGGGTGGGTGGGTGGGGGCGGGGTCCCGAAGTGAAAATACTGCGATAAAACAAATGTGTTTTTTTTAAAAGAGGGAGTTGACTTCATAACACAAACTCAAATAGCCAAATATACAGAACAGAAACAAATAAAACTGTCCGCTGTAGCTCCCCTGCTGGCAACAGCTGGATGGATTCAGAATGTGTGTGTTCGATTCCTCCAAATGCATTTCCATATTTTCACATCGCTGCCCCCCCCCCCAGCTGTCCGGTGGACTCCACCTTCCGCTGGCTCTCCTCTAACGGTCGCACCCAGAGCTCCAGGTTCCAGGTCCAGATGTTCCACATGCCCATGGAGCAGCCTCTCTACTTCCACTGCAGAGTGGAGGTGTGCGGCCCCCAGGACCCCTGCAGCTCGGTATGTTCATTATAATTAATTATAAATGCAACTTCATGAAAACAAGTCAACATCTTAGTCACTTTCAGTTCTGGCTGATGGATTTAGACATTGAGGAAGGATCATTGATGATTTCTCTAGAATTATTGATCTGAAATTGACTCCCCAACCCCCAGAGCTGCCCCTCCCGCCAGGGCCCCGGGGCGGCGGCGCAGAGCAGCAGCAGCAGCAGCAGGAGGAGGAGGAGGGACGAGGAAGGCCGCCGAGCTGCCGTGGTGTCTGCTGGACCCCTGGTGGTCCGACCCCCCCCACCCCCACACTGTCAGTCTATATTCTAGGGTTGAGGTGCCCTTGAGCAAGGCAGAGAGACACAATATATAAATACCGTTAGAAGCCATCTTGTTTTATTTCCGCAACCAGAGGGTTGATTCGATTTTATTATTTTCAGTTTTTTTATATATTTTTTAATACTTTTCATCAAATTTTTTCATTATTTCATGTTGGAAAGAGGAGTTTTTTTCTTTTCTGAAAGATTTACATTGCTAGAGAACATTTTAGATGTTAAGGAAACCAGATAGTGAAGAGAGAGCAAGAATCCACTTTGTCTTCATTGTTTGAGTTTAATTCATATTTTTCTTTCTGCTTGTTGATTCTGTGCTTCCTTGCAGGGGCTGACGGACGCCTGGTGGTTTCCATGGTGACGGGACTGATCTTCCTCCTGGGCCTGATACTGCTCGGAGTCAGCGCCACGAAGTCCATCATGACCTACTACGAGCGACTGCGGCTTCAATAACCTCTTGTAAATAAAATGATGTCAATCAAGTGTGTGTGACTGTGTCAGAGGAACCGGATGTTGTGTTTGAGGAGAGGAGGAGGGATTCTATTTAAATTATATTAAAACATTTGAATTATCAAGTAGACCAGATGATTTGTTTTACATCTGGTCATTTAAGATCCTATTTTTATTTCGTTTTTTGAAAATTCATATAATTTAAATATTCGATTTAATGATTTACTCATGTAAATGGATCCTTTTAATTTTATGTATTTATTCGGTGTCAGTTCCTAGTTCGACCAGAGGGGGGCGGTGACGCGGCGGGAAAACAGGAAGTGACGTCACTTCCGCGCCAAACAGTAAACATGGCGGCCTCCGCGAGAGAGGGCGGCGTGAGCGCGGTGCTGGCGGGAGAAAAAGCCCAAAAGACGACGGAGCAAGGTGGGGAAGCCGCTGCGTGCGAAGCCGCTGCTCCAGGGCGGAGGCCGCTTGGTTCCTGCGGAGGTTTCAAAGACTTAAAGAGGGTTCGAGGCATTACAGAGGAGGATTTAGAGGGCCGTGCAGCGCGTCAGGCCGCGTCGCCGTGTAGGAGGGTTGGAATGAGACGGTGGCAGAAGTGAAGACGATTTGATTTCAATGTCAATGTTTTATTGATGTCGATGTATAATGAGACTGAATAATTCAATCACGTGAACGACCACACGAGTTCGACAGTCAACCTCAAATTAACATCAATATGTATGTTTATTTTTCCTATTATGTCATGATATATATATAATAGGAAATATAAATTAAGACATAATATAAATGTATAAAATAAGCATACATATATTTGTGTTTTCACATGTTATATATATATATCATATAAATATACATATATTTTTTAATGTAATCTTGATTTGAGCTTAATTTACTGACTTTGTCTTAATTCCAACTTTACGACGGGGGAGAGACTATTCCAATATCAATGTTCATCTATCCAGCCATACCAACCATATGGTACCACATGGTTTGTGGACACCCCGGCACCACACTCTACAGAGAAGGCTTTCCACTCGATGGTGGAACATGGCTGCAGGGAATCGCTCCTGTTGTTCAGACACAAGAGCATCAGTGAGGTCAGAGTTCAGGCTCTGATGTTGGGACGTTGCAGTTCCTCCCAAAGGTGTTGAGTTGGGTTCAGGTCCGGGCTCAGTGCAGGGCGGTACAAGTCCTCCACCGGAGACCCTAAACCATTTCTTTATGGACCTCGCTTTGTGCACAGGAAACAGGGCAGGGCCCTCCCCAAACTTCTGCCTCCTCTCTTTTGCTGTTGCATTAAGATTTCCCTTAACTGGAATGAAGAGCAGCTTTCTGGGAGATGCAGTACCGCACCACGCCGGTAACAGAACTGACGGTTGAGCGGGGCAGGTCAAATGGGACAGGAAGTGGAGGAATTGATGTGTTGTAAAGGTGGCGTCCTCTGAAGGTCACTGAGCTGTTCGGTTCGTCCTGTTCTGCTGTAGAAGCTTGTCTCAGGAGGCTGCACGGCTGGGTCTGATGCTCCTGTTAGTGATGGATCATTAATTAGAAGGCAATGTGGTGTGTGTATATACTGTCTGTGTATACTGTATATAGTGCAGAGGTCATTCTTTCTCTCCCTCCCTCTCTCCCAGCGGAGGAGTGTGACCTGCTCACGGTCCCAGACGGATGGAGGGAGCCGACCTTCTCCAGGGAGGACAACCCCCGAGGTCTGCTGGAGGAGAGCAGCTTCGCCACGCTGTTCCCCAAGTACCGAGAGGCCTACCTGAGGGAGAGCTGGCCCCTGGTGGAGCGGGCCCTGGGGGAACTGGTGAGTCTCCTCTTCCTCCTCCTACCTGAGGGAGAGCGGGCCCCGGGGAAACTGGCGGTTTCTGAAAACGACCCAAATTCTCGTCCCCGTTTTGCATCGATGGTATTGATCATTTCCTGTCACGTGCACTCTCCTCCCCGCAGCACGTCAAGGCGTCGCTGGACCTCATTGAGGGCAGCGTGACGGTGTGCACCACCCGGACAACCTTTGACCCCTACGCCATCCTGAGAGCCAGGGACCTGATCAAGCTGCTGGCCCGCAGTGTGCCCTTCCAGCAGGTCAGCTCCTACTGGTTTTACTGGTTTACAGACGTGGACAACTTTGTTGGTACCCTTACAGCTCATTGAAACAACGCTTCGTTCCTCCTGAAAAGTGATGAAATTAGAAGCAATTTTCTCATTTATACCTGCATGCTTTTGGTATCTCAGAGTGAAGCAAAGAAACTGTGAAAAGTTGCTAAAGAGATAAATTATATAAAAAAATGGCCCGGACAAAAATGATGGGACCCTTAACCTAATATTTTGTTGCACAGCCTTTAGAGGCAATCACTGCAATCAAGCAATTTCTGTCGCTCTCAATGAGACTTGTGTCAACAGGTAGTTTGACCAAGTCTTCCTGAGCAAACTGCTCCAGCTGTCTCAGGTTTGATGGGTGCCTTCTCCAGGCTGCATGTTTCAGCTCTTTCCATAGATGCTCCATAGGATTCAGATCAGGACTCATAGAAGGTCACTTCAGAATACTCCAATGTTTTGTTCTTATCCATTCTTGGTGCTTTTTGCTGTGTTTTGGGTCATTATCCTCTTGGAGGACCCATGACCTGCGACTGAGACAGAGCTTTCTGGGCAGTAGGTTTGGCTCCAGAATGCCTTGATAGTCTTGAGATTTCCTTGTGACCTGCAAAGATTCAAGGCACCCCGTGCCAGATGCAGCAAAGTAGCCCCAAAACATAACCAAGCCTCCTCCATGTTTCACAGTAGGTATGGTGGTCTTTTTGAAAGCTTAATTTTTTCGTCTGTGAACATAGAGCTGATGTGACTTGCCAAAAAACTCCAGTTTTGACTCATCTGTCCAAAGGACATTCTCCCAGAAGCGTTGTGGCTTGTCAATATGCATTTTAGCAAATTCCAGTCTGGCTTTTTTTTATGTTTTTCTTTCGAAAGTGGAGTCCTCCTGGGTCTTCTTCCATGGAGCCCACTGTCACTCAAAAAGCGACGGACGGAGCGATCAGACACTGGTGTACCTTGACCTTGGAATTCAGCTTGTACCTCTTTGGATGGTGTCCTTGGCTCTTTTTCTACCACTATTTCTATCGCACTATCCTTCTGTTCAATCTGGGGTCAATTTTCCTCTTGTGGCCGCGTCCAGGGAGGTTGGCTACAGTCCCATGGCTCTTAAACTTCATAATAATATTTACAACTGTAGTCCCAGGAACATCAAGCTGCTTGGAGATGCTCTTATAGCCTTTACCTTTAACATGCTTGTCTATCATTTTCTTCCTGATCTCCTCAGACAACTCTCTGCTTTGCTTTCTCTGGTCCATGTTCAGTGTGGTGCACACCATGACACCAAACAGCAGAGACTACTTTTCTCCATTAAATAGGCTGAATGACTGATCATAAGATTGAAGTCATGTGTGATACCAATTAAAGAAAACAGTTAGTTTGAAATATCACTATAATCCAATTATTTTCTTCTCTAAGGGCTACCAACAAATCTGTCCAGGCCATTTTAGAATATAATTGATCTCTTTAGCAATAATTTATCTATTTTCACAGTTTCTTTGCTTTACTCTATGACATGCCAAAGGTATGCAGGTATACATGAGAGAATTTTTAATTTTTAATTTTAATTTGATCACTTTTTGGGAGGAATGAATCATTGTTTCAATGAGCTGTAAGGGTACCAACAAATTTTTCCACGTCTGTCTATACTGGTTTGTCCTCAGCGTGCTCTTCCAGCAGGCCAGCGCCTACTGGTTCTTCTGGTTTATATACTGGTGTTACTTGTTGATATAGTGGTTTATCCTCAGTGTGCCCTCCTACTCAGTTAGCTCCTAACCGGTAGGTTTATATAAAGTTTTTACTGGTTTGTCCTCAGCATAGCCTTGTAGCAGCTCAGCTACCACTGGTTCAATGGTTTATCTACTAGTTTTACTGGTTTATTTATTAACACTGAAGGAATGACACAGGAATCCGTTTGTTTCCTTTCCAATCAAACTTAAAAAAAAACAACAACTGTGACTGTATTGACCAATTACGTTGTTGTTGTTGTTTATGTCGTTGTCAGGCAGTGCGGGTCCTCGAGGACGACGTCGCCTGTGACATCATAAAGATCGGGACACTGGTGCGGAACAGGGAGCGCTTCGTCAAGCGGCGCCAGCGGCTGATCGGCCCCAAAGGATCCACGCTGAAGGTGAGTCCCACAGCGCCCCCTGTAGGCGCTTACAGCACATCTACTGGTTGTACTGCTTTATCTACTGGTTGTACTGCTTTATCTAGCTTAATCTGAGCGAAGTAGGTTTTCCTGAGAACCAGAGTGAGAAAAGTCGGTCATTTATTTATTATTAAAAATGTATAATTTGCATTGATTGCAATTTATTTTGGAATAGCAAGTACCAGATAGATATAAAAGGTATATTTTCACTTAAAAGTGAAAGAGACTTTAATTTGAAGTTTGGACATTTCCATGTTAATTATATGTTGTGTCCAGTTTCAGGTTGCATGATATTGAAACTTTGTACAGTTCCATATTCTATTTAACAGGAACTCAGTGACCGTTCCATCTTCAAGGTTCAAGAGGTTTATTTGTCACATATATATACATACTTTCATACATATATGCAGTGAAATGTCTTTGCAATGCACCTGGAGATTATGCAAAATCGTTACTAAACTGAACATAATAGCTAACCTAATTCCTACCCAGCGACTAACTGAACCAAACTGATTCCTAAAACGTAATGCAGTTTGTGAGTAGAATGATATATGTAAAATAAAAATAAAATAAGACTCAAAAAGATAATACTAAGTGGGGGAACAAAATAGAAGTAAAGGGAATAGAGTTATGTATATGGGATAGGGTATTTGTATGTAGATATGTAGATATGTAAAGTGCATGTGAATAAAGTGTGTGTGGAGATATACAGTACAGTATACAACAGTACGACACAGCAATACAGTAACACCGAAGAGCACAGAAATACAGTACAGTATGCAGTAACCCAGTACAATGATACAGTATGCAGTTCAGTACGCTACATACAGTACAGTAACACAGTGGGGCCTGTGTGAGTGTCTCAGTGCTTTTTGTTAGGACCCCTGGTGAGTTCAGCGTTGACAGTTCTTATGTCTTGAGGAAGGAACTCGACCGCAGCAGCTGGAACAGTCCGTTGTTGGGGTGGTGAGGATCCTTCATGATGCTGCAGCTCTGCTACTACACCTCCTGGTGTATAAGTCCTGCAGGGAGGTGAGGGTAGTTCCAGTGGTACGTTGGGCTGAAGGCACCACCCTCTGTAGGGCCCGCCTGCCCTGAGCAGTACAGTTCCCAAAGCAGGCAGTGATGTTGCCTGTCAGGATGCTCTCCTCCGCTCCACAGGAGAAGGACTTGAGGATCCTCACAGAGACCCTGAGTTTCCTCAGCTGCGTGAGGTGGTAAAGACGCTGCCTCGCCTTCCTCACCAGAGTGTCTGTTTGTAAAGTCCATGTTAAGTCCAAGCTGCTCGCCCTGTCGTGAGCAGCCCAATTATTTTTACGAACGCGCATGCGTCCTCGGTTGTAATTCCCTCCTAAAGTCCACAATCAGCTCCTTAGTTTTGCTGATGTTCAGGAG
>NC_137208.1:2851388-2906388 GCF_960531495.2 Zeus faber
CAACGAGACCAAGATGGTTTCCATCGGTGCATCTCCAGTTGCTAAACTTGTTTGGTAACTTTGCGAGATGATGCATTCCAAGGGGTATATCCTAATGATGTGGATATGTATACTATATACAGTTAGCCATGGTAGCTTGCCAACCATGTGACTATCCTCATTAGCAGACGGCTGTAGTGTCAACAACCCCCCCCTTTCGCTCCCTCTCCAGGCTCTGGAGCTGCTGACAAACTGCTACGTCATGGTTCAGGGAAACACTGTGTCAGCGCTGGGACCATTCAACGGTCTGAAGGAGGTGAGAGTCCATCTGTCTGTCCTCCTCTCTGCCTGCCTGTCTGTCTATCCCTCTAGCTCTTTATCTAAGAACTTCTCTGTTTCTAACTAATACCTACGTCTCTGTCCCAAATATACATAAATGAACTGCGTTTGGGGTTGCCGTGGTTACCGGTGTTACAGTTTTCAGGTGTACACGGATTTTGTTTTACTCCTCCGAAACAAAACAATCTGCACCGTGCGTAACAGGGACACCCGACCGTGGCATCCCTGACTGCGTGATGGCGTTGTTTCCTTCAATAAGAGGGAGAGAAGCTGACTGCTGCCTTGACTTGTGTTAAAAAGTTTCTTAAGGTCTTAAAATGTTTAGTTGCACAACAGAATCTAAACCACAACGATGCAGCAACTGAACTGTTCCCACGACAACAAACCATCCCAACCTATTCACTGTTATTAATGTTGAATTGGACATTTCCACATTCATCTCCTCAAGCCTTCCATTAGAGTGAGTATTGTATCTTGTTTCTTACAATGAGCCCTGACCACGTGTTGTTGTTGTTTTTGTTGTTGTTGTGCTCCAGGTGCGTAAGGTGGTGATGGACACCATGAAGAACATCCATCCCATCTACAACATCAAGGTGCGGCATTTTAGAAGTCGGTGGAGGTACCACCCGCCGCGCGTTGAAATGCAAAACGC
This sequence comes from Zeus faber, assembly GCF_960531495.2. Classification (NCBI taxonomy): domain Eukaryota; kingdom Metazoa; phylum Chordata; class Actinopteri; order Zeiformes; family Zeidae; genus Zeus; species Zeus faber. The sequence goes on from NC_137208.1 coordinate 2,852,359, forward strand.
TCTGCTAGGAGGCGGTTGCCTATAAAATGCGGGTGACAAAGGCCCTGAATTTGGTTGCCTGGGGCAACCGTTATTGCCGGGTGGCCTCCGGTGACTTCAAGGAGTAGCACGACATGTTCCATAGACAGATGGATGGAGTGATAGACAGATGGATTGATAGGTCGTGTATTGTTCCCAGAGGGGAGGTGAGGTTGCCATGGGAGCAGGTGGTTTGGCTCCAGGTGTGTTGGCTGCGCTGCCCGATGACGAGTCCGTCCATCCTTGTTCTGATCCTCTGAAAGAATCCAATCCCTCTCCGGGTTCTGGAGCTGAGAGAGCGCCACCTGGAGCTGAGGGCAGCGCACTTTATTGACGTCACTTACTCACGACGGTGCGAAACCCGGTTCCCAACGACACGAACTGGCCAGTTGCTGGGCAACCTGTCACAAAAGATGAGTTTGAGTTTGTGTGTGTGTGTGTGTGTGTGTGTGTGTGTGTGTGTGTGTGTGTGTGTGTGTGTGTGTGTGTGTGTGTGTGTGTGTGTGTGTGTGTGTGTGTGTGTGTGTGCAGGCCCTGATGATCAAGCGGGAGTTGGCCCGGGACCCCGAGCTGCGGACCCGGAGCTGGGATCGCTTCCTGCCCACGTTCCGCCAGAAGAACGTCTCCAAACGCCGCCAGAGCAACAAGGAGCAGAAGAAGAAGAAGGAGTACACGCCCTTCCCCCCCCAGCCCCCGGAGAGCAAGGTACCCCTCCGTCACCCTACCCCTCCGTCACTCTACCTCTCATCACCCTACCTCTCTCATCACCCTACCCCTCCATCACTCTATCACTCCGTCACTCTACACCGCTGTCACTCTATCCCTCTGTTACTATCCCTCTGTCACTTTACCTCCATCACTCTATCCCTCTGTCACACTTTACCTCCATCACTCTATCCCTCCATCACTCTATACCGCTGTCACTCCACCCTTCTACTCCATTTATCACCATGGCTCCATCAGTAGCAGTCATAGAGTTGGAGACGTTTTACTTCACCAATAGAGAGAGTTAGAAAGGGGTGGAGTCTGAAGTGATGGGTCTTTGCCACCGGGCCGCGAGAACACGGGGGGGATTGTTTCGGCAGCAGAGCAGCAGCAGGAAACGGAGTAAATTAAATACATCCAGAGTTTTTATTTGCTTTGCTTGGAGAACAGATCGCTCTGATCGTAGCTGCTGAACCGTTCCCAACCCCACCCCTTTTAAATTGAAGAATTAAAAATTGTAAAATATTGAACATTAAAAATTATAAAGCATACAAATTGTAATGGGACTATAGTGGAATATCTGCAGCCCTGGTGGTCAGTAGAGGTCAGTGGGGGTCTACCTGGCTGTGTGGGGGTCAGTAGGTCTCCATGATGTTTGAACAGTCGTCTTGTTTGCTTTCCTCCAGGTGGACCGGCAGCTGGCGTCAGGAGAGTTCTTCCTCCAGGAAACGGCCAAGAAGAGGATGAGGATGGAGGAGAAGAAGGTGAATTTTCTCTTCCTTGTATCGTCGCTTTTTAACTTTCATTTCTCAGTGAAACGACAAAACATGGACTCGTACGAACTGACGACCCGTTGAGGACTGCTCAGCGAGTCTGGAGGTCCTCAAAGCCTCTGAAACGCAAAAAGTATTGCAAAAACCTTAAAAGTATTTGGAAAAAAATCTTTAAAAAGTCCTTAAAACTCATTAAAAAGAATGTCTTAAAGGGGACGTATTATGCTCCTTTTTACACAAGGTCACACAGGTCTCTCAGGTCCCCAAACAGGTCTCTGAGGTTTTTTTGCTGAAAACACCACTCAGGTGACGCATTCCAGCCACTGCGACATGCCTCCAAACCCTCCTGTTCCAAAACGGGCTCTGTGAGCCAATGGGGTTTGAGCACGGCTTCCAGGTTTTCATTGTATTTACTCCGTAACGTTCACTGATTTCACCCTCGTCAGTCCACCCAAATGCGTTTCTGAACAAATTTGAGGCGAGAAATAATCCATCCAGTTCTTCTCATAGAAGATGTACGAGGCCTCGTTTAAAAGTTTCTTCCCACTTTCGTTGCCGTGCTGCAGGCTGGCGGAGACACGGACACCGCGCCGCGACGCAGCGGCACGCGGGGAGTTGTTGTTTTGTGCATGCGGCAAAAATAAATGAATACGTCTGCAATAAAAACACTGTTTATATTGGTGTTGTTTGGAGAAACGCACAGCAGGTGGGATGGAGCAGATGACCATATAAGGAAATCGGTGGAAAAAACCCCTTTGGAAACGGAGCGGGCGAAACCTGTCGTCATGAGTTAACCTGATTATCTGACACTTTGGCCACGTCCAATATCAACATCCCAAATTGGAGCATGAGATACGTACGACCCAAAATAAGGAAAAGCATCGCAGGGTCCCCTTTAATAATAAATCTTAAAGTGTTCAACTCAGTTGAAAATGTTGGAAATGTGACCAAATGTCTGACCGAGGGAAAACTGCTTCTCAACGAATAAGAGAAAAGAATTGTCCCCAAAAAACACAATTAGGTCAAAAATCTTAATTAGATGTGACCCCGTGGAAAGTGGAGGTATTTTTCTTTCTTATTTTATTTTATTGAAGTTCTTCCTTTCTTCTTTCCAGGCCAAAGAGGCGGAGCAGCTTAGTCGGCGTCAGGAGCAGCGGAAACAAGCCTTCATCCCCCCCAAAGAGAAGACCAAGAAGAAGAAGGAGCACACGGGTACGCACACGCACGCACACGCACACACACGCACACACACACACTTATCACGTTAAACTAGAATAAAGAAAAGACTGATATTTTAAAATATCAATTGTTTTATTTTCAGGTTTAGAATTATTCTTTGTTTGTTTTTAGGGTTATTTTAAAGGCAGAGGTTTATTGTTTATTGACAAACGTTTGTATTTTATTTTAGGTTTATTTTTATAGTTTATTGCGTATTGACCTCTGTTCTTTGAATAAATGAATCGGCCATTTGTAAGGTACTGTTGTTTAAATTTCATTTCAGTTGTTTTCTTTTCTTCATGCTGCGTTGTCTTGCTTCTCTCTCCGTCCTCAGAGGGGAAACTGGACATCGAGGCGATCAAGGACAAAGTGAGAAAAGCCAAAAGCAGGAAGCTGGGAGCTCCGCCCGCCGGCCAGGCCCCGCCCCCTCCCCCCTCCTCCGGCGGCAAGAAGAAAAAAAAATGAGAGCTGAGGGGGGCGCAGTGCGCAGGCCAGGCTGTTGGACTGGGACGGTTGGATTGTGGGACAAGCGGCTTGCTGGAATCAAATCGGGCGACGGGACTCCTTGCTGGTTTCCATGACGACCGCACAACTGGATGTAAATAAAACAGTTCCAGAGGATTCTTTTTGTCTGTTTCCCCCAGCAAAGTGTTTTTTTTGTTTGTTTTTTCATTTCCATAGGAATAAAATGTTCAAATATATTTAATACAAAAAATAAACCTTATTTCGTATTCCAGTGCATTTACTTTGAAAATTACATTTCAGTTTCAGTCTTTGTTCTGAATCGTGTTTTGACGTCACAGGGTTCGTGTTGATGTCCTTTGTTGTTTTTTTATATCTAGATGTTTGTTTTTACGTTTGGAGGAAAAAATAAAAAACAAAAACAGAACTCTTAATTTGAAGCCTGGAACTTCAGTGGAACGTGTCTGTCGTTCACGATGTGGGGGATGCACGCGGAGCGCCGCCCTGTCGAGCGCCACCGCATGGGGCGGCACCTGGTCGAGCGCCACCGCATGGGGCGGCACCCTGTCGACTGCCGCCGCATGGGGCGGCACCCTGTGGAGCGACGCCGCATGGGGCGGCACCCTGTGGAGCGACGCCGCACGGGGCGGCACCCTGTGGAGCGACGCCGCATGGGGCGGCACCCTGTGGAACCGCAGCTCAAAGCACTTCAGCTCGATGCTGATTGGCCTGTTTGCTGCGTTCAGTGATGACGGAACTCAGGCAAATCCTTCCCAATCGGGTTCATGTGGAATCACCGTTGAGGTCGAGCTCTGGGGGCAGACCGGTCCGGTCCGGCCCGACTGCACCGACGTAGCGCAGCGGGCATCACAGCAGCATGGCGGCGCACGCCGCCAACGGTCAAGATGTTTGTTGTTTAATCGAAAACCAAGCAGAGCCCCCCGAGCTGACAAATGTCCTGCGGAACCAAACAGAAGCAAAATACTATCGAATAGAAATAAAATCACGTTCGACCGGAAGTGTGGCGTAAACACTCGGAATGACCGATTTCGGCTTTTCAAAGGAACGCAGCATCGGCGAGGGCTAAACTGGCGTCGCTGATTGGCCAGCGTAATAGCCAATCAGAGGACGGCCACGTTCTAGCTTAAACCGGCTGTCATGAAACGTCGACAGCGCCGCCATCTTGCTACGGTGTCTCACTGTGAACGCTGTATAGCACCGATGAGGACAAACACAAATTGCGCTGTTTTAGCAAAGAATTACAATCATTATTTATATAAAACTGCAAAGGTGTAAAAGTTTTTCTTCAAATATTATTCTTGTTCCCTGTTTTTATTTCCCCCTCATGGACCTGGTAACCACAGTCTGTACCCCATGTGCGGCAGAGAACTGCGAAAACTTGAAAAATAAACATCATTAGAATATTATTTTCAGAAGTACCGTTAGTTACCGTTAGAATAACATTTAGAGAAATATCATCAGAATATTATTTTGGCCGGTGCTTCCGGCGCGCTCCCTCTGGTGCGGTGGGCGGACTGACCACCGTGCCAAGATGGCGGCGGTGTTTACGTGTCAGTGCTCGGCGCTTCGAGGCAGCAGCCGGGACTCGAACCGGACAGCGGAGCCTCCGGGAGGAGGACCGGGCTGGGCGAGAGAGACCCGCTGCGTGGCAGACAGACAGGCTGGGACACCGGAGGCTCAGTGCGGATCCTTCCTCTCCAGCCTCCGGACACCACTCTCAAAGAACTGCCGCTAACTAGTGCGGGAACCCCCGGTGTTGGAGCTCCACGGAGCCCGAACAGAGCTCCCGGTGCGCGGGGCTTCCGTGACGCTGTGACCGGGTTTGGATCTAAAGTTGGTTAAACTGTCTCACGTGGCCGGGCTGAGCTGAGTAAGACAGGCTGGTACGTGAGACAGGCTAGGCTAGGCTAAGGTGGGTTTAAGTTAAACAGGCTCGGCTCCGCGAGGCTAAGCTACCTCCAGGACCATGCCGGGTCGCCTCTCGGACCTATTCGCCAACGGGCGCATCGTGGCCGGCCTGCTGGTCAACCTGCTGGCGTCCATCTGCATCGTGTTCATCAACAAGTGGATCTACGTCCACTACGGCTTCCCCAACATGACCCTGACCCTGGTCCACTTCCTGGTCACCTGGCTGGGGCTGTTCGTGTGCCAGCGGCTGGAGCTGTTCGCCCCCCGGAGCCTGCAGCCCCGCAGGGTGGCGGGGCTGGCGCTCAGCTTCTGCGGCTTCGTGGCCCTCACCAACCTGTCGCTGCAGAACAACTCCATCGGCACCTACCAGCTGGCCAAGGCCATGACCACCCCGGCCATCATCCTCATCCAGACCCTGGGCTACAAGCACAGCTTCTCCCCCAGGATCAAGCTCACCCTGGTGGGTAGAACCCGGAGCCCCGGAGCCCCGGAGCCAGGTCCCACACAGAGCCCTGCTTGTCCTGTCCCCGAACAGAGGGCTGTGTGTCCTGGCTCTCGGCCTGCGTCATGAATTAATAACTTCTTACCTGCGACACGGGAAAGGTTTTGCTCTGAATGAATCCTTGATGACCTGCCTCCCCCCCCCAGGTGCCCATCACACTGGGCGTGGTGCTCAACTCCTACTACGACATCCAGTTCAACTTACTGGGAATCACCTTTGCTTCACTGGGAGTACTGGTGACGTCGCTCTACCAAGTGGTGAGATCATCAACCAGTCGGTACAGCCGGTCTGTACCGGTGACACTACACCGCCCAGTACAACCGGTCTGTACCCGTGACACTACACCGTCCGGTACAACCGGTCTGTACCTGTGACACCGGGAACCGTCCAGTACAACCGGTATTTGAATGAAATGATCATATCATTTGAACATCATGTTAAGTGCCCCCTAGTGGTCCCCATGGGATCTACAGGGGCTTGTTCATGCTGAAAATACCATAAAATGCATTTTTGGTGAAGATTATTTTATATTTCTGTTTTAAATAATCAATGTAACCCAGTTACAATCCCCTGACATCCCTAAATATGAATAATACAATAGTATTAGAAAGTAAGACGCATTCATAATAAAGCTCCCTCTCTCTCTCTCTCTCTTTTCAGTGGGTTGGTACTAAACAACATGAGTTGCAGGTGAACTCCATGCAGCTGCTCTACTACCAGGTACACACACACAAACATAAACACACATATAAACACACACACACACACACACACACATAAACACACACATAAACACACACACACACACATAAACACACACACACACACATAAACACACACATACATACACACACAAACATACACAGAAACACACTCAAACATATAGATAAACACACACACACATATATATATATATATATATATATAACACACAAAAAAGTAAACAACAATTCCACCCAGTTTAATCGTGTGTGTGTGTGTGTGTGTGTGTGTGTGTGTGTGTGTGTGTGTGTGTGTGTGTGTGTGTGTGTGTGTGTGTGTGTGTGTGTGTGTGTGTGTGTGTGTGTGTAGGCCCCCATGTCCTCAGCCTTCCTGATGCTCTTGGTTCCCTGGTTCGAGCCGCTGACCGGAGAAGGAGGAATATTCGGACCTTGGTCACTTCCTGCGCTGGTAACACACACACACACACACACACACACACACACACACACACACACACAGTTTAACCAAGTTGTGTGGTTGCTAGGCGATGGTGCTGCTGTCAGGCGTGGTGGCCTTCCTGGTGAACCTCTCCATCTACTGGATCATCGGAACCACCTCTGCCGTCACGTATCCTCAACCACTGGCCTGGGGTCCCTGCTGGGGCCGCCGCTTTACGCCGAATGTCGCTTTTTTGAACGTGGGTTTGGGTGACTGGTGTGAACTGTCCAGATGAATGAGATTTTGTTTTTGGGAGGGGAGGGGAGGGGAGGTGACACATTTTATCATTTTGTTTTGTGGTGTAACGTTAGAAGACGCAGCTTCTTGCTTTGCTCTGGTGCGCTGCCAAGCAGGAAGTGATGCTGCGTTCACAGGAACTCAGAAAAATGAATTTCGTGTCAGTGGTCCGACAATCAGCTGGTTATGTAGGTTGGTTGATAGACAGTTAGCTGGTTAGGTGTGTTGGTTGATAGTCAGTTGGTTAGTTAGGTTTGTTGATAGTCAGACAGTCAGCTGGTTAGGTAGGTTGGTTGATAGTCAGGCAGTCAGCTGGCTAGGTAGGTTGGTTGATGGTCAGACAGTCAGCTAGTTAGGTAGATTGGTTGATAGTCAGCTGGTTATGTAGGTTGGTTGATAGTCAGCTGGTTATGTAGGTTGGTTGATAGACAGTCAGTTGGTTAGATAGGTTAGTTGACAGTCAGACAGTTAGCTGGTTAGGTGGGTTGGTTGATAGTTAGCTGGTTAGGTTGGTTGATAGTCAGACAGTCAGCTGGTTGGGTAGGTTGGTTGATAGTCAGCTGGTTAGGTAGGTTGGTTGATAGTCAGACAGTCAGCTGGCTAGGTAGGTTGGTTGATAGTCAGCTGGCTAGGTAGGTTGGTTGATAGTCAGCTGGTTAGGTAGGTTGGTTGATAGTCAGCTGGTTAGGGAGGTTGGTTGATAGACCGACAGCTGCTTAGGTAGGTTGGTTGATAGTCAGACAGTTAGCTGGTTAGGTGGGTTGGTTGACAGTCAGCTGGTTAGGTAGGTTGGTTGATAGTCAGACAGTTAGCTGGTTAGGTGGGTTGGTTGACAGTCAGCTGGTTAGGTAGGTTGGTTGATAGTCAGACAGTTAGCTTATTAGGTTGGTTGGTTCATAGTTAGCTGGTTAGGTAGGTTGGTTGGCAGTCAGACAGTCAGCTGGCTAGGTAGGTTGATAGTCAGTTGGTTAGGTAGGTTGGTTGATAGTCAGACAGTCAGCTGGCTAGGTAGGTTGATAGTCAGTTGGTTAGGTTGGTTGGTTGACAGTCAGCTGGTGAGGAAGGTTGGTTGGTAGTCAGACAGTCAGCTGGCTAGGTAGGTTGATAGTCAGTTGGTTAGGTAGGTTGGTTGGTAGTCAGACAGTCAGCTGGCTAGGTAGGTTGATAGTCAGTTGGTTAGGTAGGTTGGTTGATAGTCAGACAGTCAGCTGGCTAGGTAGGTTGATAGTCAGTTGGTTGGGTTGGTTGGTTGACAGTCAGCTGGTGAGGAAGGTTGGTTGATAGTCAGACAGTCAGTTGGTTAGATAGGTTGGTTGATAGTCCGATAGTCAGCTGGTTAGGTAGGTTGGTTGATAGTCACACAGTTAGCTGGTTAGCTAGGCTAGCTGGCAGGAAGCTTGGTAGCTTCTCTCCTGGTCTGTTGCTGTTTTCCTTATCACCTTGTGCAGGTACAACATGTTTGGCCACTTCAAATTTTGCATCACTCTGATTGGAGGATACCTGCTCTTCCAGGACCCGCTGTCACTCAACCAGGTGAGTCTGCTAAGCCCCGCCCACCTCTACTACTAGTAATGTCTGACCCTGTCTGACCCACTCGTCTTTCTCTCAGGCTCTAGGTATCCTCTGTACTCTTGCTGGCATCTTGAGCTACACTCACTTCAAGCTGGCCGAGCAGGAGGAGGGGAGGAGCCGCCTGGCGCAGAGGCCCTAGCCCCGCCCACGTGCTCTCCCTGGCCCTGCCCAAACACAGCCGTCGTGACTCCGCCCGCATTTCAATCCCCTCGCCGGAACTCGGATTTTGGCTGGTTTGATTCTTTGCCGAGCTTTGTTTTTTAATTTGTAAGCTGTGTTCCGTGGAGCCAAGATTCGTCTTTTTTAACTTTGAAACTTAAAAACTTGCGTGTTTTAAAGTTATTCGGAGGAACTTCATCCTCGAACTGACATGGAAGGTTCTGATTGGTCCACAGAATGATTCAACAAAACAGAGGATTCTGATTGGTCCACAGGCGGATTTGTCGCATGGAGAAAGGGGAAATCAAGTTTCATAAATTGTGATATTGTTCTTTATACACATATGGACGGTGAGATCAGAAGGGGACAGATCTGCATTTGGTCATATCTGCCCTTGACTTTTATTTTGAAAACACTTTTTTTATTATCATTATTACTATGCAGAATAAAGTATTTTACAGGAATGTATTTGACTCAGGCTCCAGTGTGTTTGGTTCAGTCCCTCCATCCTGTGGCCCCAGGAACTAAATACACATTAGATTGGAGTCATTGGTTCCACTTAAAAATGTTCTTTTAATCTTTTAGACCTATATGTTGTTGTTGCTGTTTCTAACTTAAATGTATTCTTAATTTCTCTATTTTAAATAGAAGAAACCCAAACATGCAGGCGTTTATAAAATTAAAGCTAGGTCGGACACATTTAACTGCAACGCAACCCTCGCTGTGTGCGTTTCCGCTCGGACACATTTGACTGCAACGCAGCCTTGGTCCTGCGGTCACGTGCTCATTTGAATACAGTGTGCGCTCGAGCCGTCAGGTGGCGACAGGCGCGGGTGGGAGCTGACATAAGCTAGGCTAGGCTAGGCTAGGCTAGGCTAGGCTAAGCTAAACTAAGCTAAGCTAAGCTCAATTAAATTAAACTAAGCTAAGCTAAGCTAAACTAAACTAAGCTAAGCTAAGCTCAATTAAACTAAGCTAAGCTAAGCTAAGCTAAGCTAAACTAAGATAAGCTAAGCTAACAAGCCCGGAGTTTGGGAATAAACACCTGGAATAAAAGGTCAACAAACACCTGGAATAAATGGTAAAATAGATACCCGGAGTAAGGGACGTCTTTTGGGAGACCGAGCGCCCGAAACGAGAAGAACCGTCCCGCCCGCTTGACGGCGCGGGGCTAGCTGCGTGCCAGCAGGCCGCGGAGCCCCGACCTGTCCTGCGCTGGAAGGCCGAGCGGGGGGGGGGGGGCACCGGAGAGCGGCGGAGTCCCGCAGCCAGACAGCGGCGCTTCGAGGTGAGCGACTGGGGACGCGGGACCGGGCTCTGCACAGGAACATTTAAACATGGAAGGTTCAAGAAAATAGGAACAGTAAACCGTTTCTGTCCTCTTTTAATGTGGCCGAAATCACCCCGAACACAGTTGAATTTAACCAGGAGGTGATGTTAATTCTCAAAGGCTGGAGTTCGAAACGGCCAAGCCATTTGAATAGAAAGAATAAAGTTATATTCCCGTTGTTTCCGGGTTTATTATTATTATTATTATTATTATTGTTATTGTTCTAAATGCATGGTCGATATGACGGTGTAGTGCAGCATGTCCTCTATATTTATTCGATAATTAAGTGTTTTAAGTGAATTAATTCTAATGTTATTTTGGGAATTAAATGAGATTAGAGAGAGAGAGACTTTGTGACCAAGACCCCAGAGACATATACTACACACACATTACAGTCAACACGCCCTAAAACACTTGTAAAACACAGATAATAACAGAAGCGCTGCATCTGCTGGAGAAACACAGTGGAAGGTGTGGAGCAGCTGCTGCACGGCGAGGACGACACAGACACACGGCAAATACCTTTAAATACACAACACAACAAAACATTTAAGTACACAACAAAAACATTTAAGTACACAACAAATACATTTAAATACACAACAAAAACATTTAAATACACAACAAATACATTTAGATTCACAACAAATAAAGTAAAGAACACAACAGTTACATTTGAGTACACAACAAATACATCTGAATATACAACAAATACATTTAAATATACAACCAATACATTTAGGTACTCAACAAATACATTTAGGTACGCAACAAATACATTTAAGTACACAACAAATTAATTTAAGTATCTTTAAATACACAACAAATACATTTAAATTCGTTTAAATACATTTAAATACACAACAAATACATTTAAATATGTGGAAAACATGATGCATTGTTTATACAATCCCCACTCATTTGTTTTCATGTATTTTTAAAATATATTATTTCACAATTGCTGGGAGAGAGGGAGGGGACTCAAACGACGCGTCCACCGCGAAACAATCTTCCAAACGACTCGTTCGTCTGGAGTCGAGCGATGCGCGGCTCCGTCCCCACGGCGCCCGGTGGCGCCCGGTGGCGCCCGGTGGCGCCCGGTGGGGCCCGGTGGCGCCCGGTGGGGCCCGGTGGGGCCCGGTGGCGCCCGGTGGGGCCCGGTGGCGCCCGGTGCGCCCGGGACGAGCGAGCGAGGAGCGAGAAACTCCAACGACTCTGCGCGTTCACCGAGTCTCTGGTCAGGGCCCGGAGCCAAAAAAAGGAGCGTGCGTGTGTGAGTGCGCGCGCCTGTGTGTGCGCATGTGTGCGCGCGCGCGCCTGTGTGTGAGTGCGTGTACGTGTGTGTGTGTACGTGTGTGTGTGTACGTGTGTGTACGTGTGTGTGTGTACGTGTGTGTGCGTGCGTGTGTGTGTGTACGTGTGTGTGTACGTGCGTGTGCGTGTGTGTGTGTACGTGTGTGTACGTGTGTGTGTGTGTGTACGTGTGTGTTTGTACGTGTGTGTGTACGTGTGTGTACGTGTGTGTGCGTGCGTGTGTGTGGGGACATGTCCGGGCATATCGCCGCTGTTACGGCACACCCCTACAGACGCTGATTCGCATCTTTTGGGGAAACGTCTCTGTTTTGGTGAAATAAAAACAACCTTTTAAAATGTTATTTGATTGTAATGATATCAACCTACTATTATTAGTAATATTAATATGAATACTGGTACCTGGGTTTGTTTATTAAAACGCCTTAACAACTTTGATTTCATCTCTGAAGCTTTTTGTTTGTGTTAATGCTGAAGAGACATTTTGTCAGATTTGATGTCACCTCGTTGAAGCAGCTTGGATGGATCTGTCTCCTCCTCATCGCTTACTTTGCGCTGGAGCTACAGAAAGCTGTTAAAAACCACCCGGTCCCCAACCTGGTTTACTTACCTCTCTGTTCCAAATGTACTTACCTGCAGTACTTTATTGAATTAGAGACGATATCCAACGTTTGGATCAAGTTGAGTTAAGTTGGGCTGGAGTTACAGAACATGGAGTAGTTTGGGTTATTTGAGCCAGGCTGCGTCGTGATTTAAGAACAGGGCTCTGGTGTCGGGCGGGGTCCCACGATTCGATTGCCACGGCTCCCGGTGGGATTCTGTTTTTTTTTTGTTTTTTTCAACATCCTTAGAATTTCCATCAACTTTTCCGTTTCGCCATTTGATGCATTACGATAATATTCGACCGAAGAAACGGCAGAACAGTTTGTTTGTTTCTGTGGTGGTATTTTGATTAAAGTGGTAAATGGTTGCATGACTCCCAAAGTCCAAAAGTATAAATATTACCAATTGTATTGTTCAACTGATTATAGATTAGATTATAGATTCTATGATAGATTATTTTTTTCTAAAATTGTTATGAAATTGGGTTTTAAATGATCAAAATATATATTTTTAGATTATTTTGTAATTTATGACCCTGGGTCCCAGTGGTGTTGTGATGTAGTAAATGAGTAGTAACCTCAGTGTAGTGTGGAGTGATGACTGCAGCGTTACTCAGCGCTTCCTGCCCCGACATGTTCTCACCCTGCTGTACCGTAACGTCACGTCAGGACCCCACCATCAACATTTATAGGGAACGTGAAGCGGACCTCACATCGCTGGAGCACGCCGCCGTATTCGGGGGATCACTGATCGACTGTGAATGCCGGTTGGCATTTCTGAGTTAAAAGATCCTTGGAAGTCTCGTCCGGTGAAAAACCGCCACAGAAAATCTTGCGACCATCTCGTGTGAAACCTCCACCCTTATTTTTCTCCCTTTCTGTATTTTTGTACATTTGGTATATTTTAGCTATTTCTCTATGCAAATAAATGGAAGTGATCCTCGTTGCTATGGACGAGTGTCCATAGCAACGTTCCCTATAGAGACATGGTGCTGTGATATGGTAAATGAGTAGTACCCTCAGTGTAGTGTGGAGTGATGACTGCAGCGTTACTCAGCGCTTCCTGCCCCGACATGTTCTCACCCTGCTGTACCGTAACGCCACGTCAGGAGCCCACGCTATTACACTTCATTTATGCAAATGGAAATATTTGGATAAAACTTTCAACTTAACTAATTAAATATTAAATGTTTTATTTGTTTATTTCATTAATGTGTGGCATTTAATTGACTACATTGTTTATTAAATTCATAAAGTTTATTTAATTGTGTATTAATTTATTTAAATACATTTATAAAATTAGACTTGATTATTTATTGATTTATTTAATTCAGTTAATTAAATCAGTTAAATACAATTTAATAAATTATTAAATAACAGTTGTCAAATTGAATTTATTAAATAAAATGTATTCATTTATTCATTTAATATTAAAAACTTTATTTACTAGCAATCCATGTGGGGATAACTTGTTTAATACATTTCAACAGATTTGAGGGTGTAATTCAAACTCAGCAAGATGTTTTCACAATCCCAGTAAAAAAAACAATCATAGATAGAGAGATTGTAAAAGTAGAAAGCCAATCCATTGTACATTGGTGGTTTGGACTTGTTTGTTGTTTTTTTGGCACCAGATCAGCTGAGCTCCACATGAAACCAGAGGCTGAAAGACGTCACGGCTTGTTATCTTCCTAAAATATGTTGCTATTCAATACAAGATGATGACACAAACAACATGGGTGGCTAGATGGATACTTTATTCATCCATGGGGGGGGTTGCAGTGTCACAGCAGCTCATATTAAAAAAACTGGCAAAACATAGGAATGAAATGGAAAAATGGATTAAACTTAAGACTAAACTGAAAAATAAACAAACAATAAAAAATTGACAGTATACATGAACCTGACGATGAACAATAAATATAAACCAAAATATGAACAAGAAACGGCAGCAATAAATACAGATCAGACCCTTCAAACCTCAACAAGGAAAATAGGACCATATAGAGGAGAATGTCTCAACAGCACATCATTATGGAGGAATGCGTAACATTTACTTTGTACGTGACCCCGCCCGGGCTGCCTGCCAGTGGGAACGTGATTTAGAGAAACTGTGTGTTTTATGCGTCGCTGATGTTAAAGTCGGGGTGCTAGTCAGGGTCACGGTCTGACAAATTATAATTAATAAATACAGCCAGAAGAACCCTACAAAGGACCTGATATAGTACCAGTACAGTACTGCATTCATGGCTTTGTTGAAACAAACTCTGCATGGCTCGGGGCTGACAGTGTCCCGTCGTCCCCGGGACATAAAGTATGTCTTAAGGATGAAAATCCTCCCCGTGCCGCATTCCAACGAAGGGGGGGGGGGGTCATTGAAGAAAATGATTGTTATTGTTCATCTTCACCTGGCGAATGACAAATTGAACTGACCCAGCGGAGCGTCTTCTCAGCTCTTTTAAGAGGCGGCGTTCCACAGCGATGAAGGTTGGATTATTATTGAGAGCCGGTAAAAAGAGTCGTTCGATTTGATTCATTTGGTTTAATGCACCGTGGGTGAGGGAGGACTTCCGATGAACGACATAGAGTCAGAAGAGTCGGCTGGCACTGAGTTGCGAATGGAATTCTCACAGGAATCATTTTATTCCGTCAAACATGTTGTTGGTGGAGTGCAAAGTCTCAACCAGTCGCATTCTATATGAATTATACCAAATGTCTTCACGTCTTTTTACCTTGAAATGAGTCCCCAGTAATTATTTGCAGTTTGTGAATCAAAGATCAACTCACTTACCCACTCTTGTACCGGAGTCACACCAGACTCTTGAATCTCTTTGATTTGTTCCCTACGAGTGACACATTGCGTCGTGAAAAGCCGAGACGTGGTTCAGCGTAAACTACGCAAGGTTTCTCCTGCGGTGTCTATGGCGGTGGTGAGCTTTTCATAGTTCTGTGGTAGTGCTGCGTGCTGACTGCAGTACGCCCCAGACCACTAGGGGGCAGTGTTTCTTTGGTTGCACTTTGTCTGGAAGTACGTAATCATGTTACGATCTCTGTAATTTGCTGACGATGTGTAATGCTGTATCAACTGTGAAATTTAGTGCTGATACTGAAATAATAATTTGACCGATAGCTGATGCCGATTTTATTTTTTTATTTTGTTATGATTATTTTTCTCCGATTTCCCCTCAACCCAGCATCATTTACAGTTTTCCAGAGTTCCAGTGAACGCAGCATCACTTCAGAGAGCCGTGCCTGCATCTTCTAAAATTGATTGGCTTCTTAAACAATTTTGTCGTCATTCTCTCAGACAGATAAAAAAAAATAAAATTAAAAAATGTAGTTTGGTGGCCGTTAATATACCTGGGCGGCCCCGCCCAAGTAAAGTCAATGCGTGGTGTACGAGCCAAGGCACCATAGACGTGTGTGTTGATTGTTATTTACATTCACATTATACGTATATATGATGTTTACATAGATGATGCAGGTTAAAAACTGGACTCTGGTAATGATATTCACAATCTAGGGAATCTTAGGAAACCTTTTTTAGTCCTTCAATTGGTTCCATTATTCCAAATACAAAGTCGTTGCACTTTCACCCTTTTTGTCCATCTGTAGGTTCCATAGTCCAAGCTGTGATATGACCCTTTTTTGTCCTTCCTGTCGCACCGTACTTCCTCACATACACACTGACAGGGTTTAGCGTTAGCCGCTCGTGCTAAAAACACGCTCCGCTTTTCTCTGGTTCGAGTAGCTCTTTGAGTCATCGTTCTCCTTTAACGGGTGGGGCACTCTGCATTTACTCTTGTTAAAAAAGGTTTTGTTGTGGACATATTTTGTTACCTGTGGAACTTTGAATCAATACCTCAATTCATCACATGGAAGTATTTTCAGTACACAGGAGCTGTTTGGACTACCACCTAAAGCACCAACAGCTCCCACATGTGGAAACCCTGGATAAACATCGGCCACCGCCGTCAGTGAATGTCATTATTTGCCGATAGGCTGATGGCGGTCAACGATGCGAATATCGGCCGATACGATGTACGGGCGATAAATCTGTGCATCCCTACCCATGTGTCGTACAAATAACGTCCTCTGCCGAACTCATTGCCGCTTGATCCGTGATGCCTTGGCTGCCAAGTGGAATGTGAAAACGCGTAGCAGGGAATACGTACAGGCCCAAAAGAAAGCAGCCAATCACAGCTTGCGGTGCTGCATCGCCCTACGCCCACTGAGGCTGTTGGAGAGGTGCACGTTTGCTCCTGGTCCCTGTGTCCTACTCGAGGACCCCTAAATACCTCCGGCAGTGTTTGGATGCACCGCCATGAATCGGCCTGAAGCCTCGCATGTGATCTCCAAACAAAGTTGGAATTCTAAAGTTCTATAACTATAACTGCAAGAAAAAGTACAGAATTGAAATGCCAATGATGGTTTTTATCATTTCTTATCATGTGTGAAAGCGCATGTTTCTGGCTCAGTGGAATTGGTTATTTCCTGATCCTTTGAACGGCGTTTTAAGTTTTGCCGAAACACTACGGATGACTTTAACTAATTTCCATGTACTTATGATGTAATAATACATTAAGTTTGGGTTGGTCCACGTTCACGTCGGGATGGTTCCGGGCCGATGGTGATAAGAGTCTGGATCCCTGAAACTCGGATATCAGAAGACGAAACTACACCGAGGTCCCAAAACATCAGCCTGAAACCGCAACTCAGTGCAGCTCATCTCACGCTGTGTTAGCACCGGACCATGACTCCTAAACGGACATGTCCTTTCACCCCCCTGCGAGTCCTCCGAGTCCATGGCTGCTCCTCAGTGTCTGGTCTGGTGGAAAACCCGGAAGCAGCATGAATCAGTCAGTGTTTCCAACCGTCGCTCAGGACTTGTGTGTTTGGAAGAATGATTCAGCTGTTCCTCATCCTGTAGGGTTAAAAAAAAAAAGAAAAGCAGAATCGTAATTCTTAGTCTAACTTTATCTAATGAGTTTGGCCCCAGTTAGCCCTGCTTACGAACTGTATCTACTCTGGCTGAAGATAAATCGTATTTCCATCGTCATTGCGATATGGACATGCACGATGCAAGCACATTGCAAAAGATGCGTCGAAGAAGAAAAATCATGTTGTTTACACACACCCTGCATTCACTAGTTTCGTGGTGTTTCTTTTCTTTTAGTGTGCATAGGCTATTCAGTGTTTGGGGTCTACGTTAGCAGTGTACCTGTATTAGAGCAGAAAGACAGTGAACAGTATCGCTAATATGCACTCTTCAATATGTGTTTATTCATCTCAAGTCATATCGTCATCGCAATATTGAACAATGTTATCGCACATCGCAGATTTTCCTCATATTGTGCAGGCCTATTATCTGCTGAGCTTAGCCCCAGTTAGCCCTGTTTAGGAGCTGTATCTACTGAGCTTAGCCCTGGTTGGCCCTGTTTAGGAGCTGTATCTACTGAGCTTAGCCCTGGTTGGCCCTGTTTAGGAGCTGTATCTACTGAGCTTAGCCCTGGTTGGCCCTGTTTAGGAGCTGTATATACTGAGCTTAGCCCTGGTTGGCCCTGGTTGGCCCTGTTTAGGAGCTGTATCTACTGAGCTTAGCCCTGGTTGGCCCTGCTTGTGTGGGAAGGGCCAGCAGGCCCGGCTGAGCTGTGCTAGCCCTGACATGTTGAGGCAGAGCTTCATAAGAACCCTGCCCACAGCCAGCTGCTTACTCACTTTATGTACAGATGGAAACCACTTGTAAATAGACATATTTATATTATTTAAGTGAGGAATTTAAACCCTTTTTTAGCTATAAATAGACATGTTTATATTATTCAGGTGAGGAATTTTAACCCTTTTTGAGCTGTGAATTGACATGTTTATATTATTCAGGGGATGAGTCTAAAACCTTTTATATGAAAGCTTTTGTTGTGGATGTTTGGATATTAGTTGTTAATTTTCAGCTGCTTCCTTGTTCTCCAGGTGACACCAACATGTCCACAGGGAACTGTCTGAGCTCCGACCCGGACAGCCAGGACCACAAGCTGGTAGGAACCACCTGTCTGTGTTTCTGTCTGTCTGATTCTCGGTCTGTCTGACTGAGTTACAGTGTGCTTGTCGGAATGTCTGACTGCCTGTCTGTCTGTCTGATTCACTATCTGTCTGACTGATTTACAGTCTGTTTGTCTGAATGTCTGACTGCCTGTCTGTCTGATTGATTCTCTGTCTGTTTGTCAGAAAATCTGACTGCCTGTCTGTCTGACTGATTCACTGTCTGTTTGTCGGAAAGTCTGACCTCCTATCTGTCAGGCTGATTCACTGTCTGTCTGTCTGTCTGATTCACTGTCTGTTTGTCTGAATGTCTGACTGCCTGTCTGTCTGATTGATTCAGTGTCTGTTTGTTGGAAAGTCTGACTGCCTGTCTGTCTGATTCGCTGTCTGACTGGTTCACTCTGTCAGTCTGACTGATTCAATGTCTTTCTGTCTGACTTACTGTCTGTCTGATTTGACTAATTTGCTGTCTGTCTGTTTTGCTGTCTGTCCGATTGGTCTAATGAGCCATCTGTCCGAGTGAATTTCTCTGGTCCCGCTGGTTGTTTCAGTTTGGAGCTTGTTGATGATGGCGCTGTTTGAGGTTTTTCCTCTTAAAGGATCAGTTTCTGTATTTTGCAAATGTTGAAGGACTGGAGACTGATGCCAGGGTCACACCGCCGCCACCACCACGGGGCGGGGCCGCAGCGTGACTCCAAGCAGCTCTCGGCTCGCCGCTGTACGGTCGCACCGCCGGCCACGGGGCTCCTGTGCCCCTGGCGTTTGTGGGCGTGGCGGCTCAAAATGAACAGGCTGTTGTGTGCGCGCCAAACACTCCAGACAGCTCTCTCTTTCCAAATTTAATATACATTATATAGATAGACGGGGGTGTGTCAACTTAGTTTTTTATCAAGATGTCTGAGCTGTTTACTTGCCGAAATAAATGACCCCTCGAAAAAAATTGGCCTTTTTGGAGAAACATGAAGTGACCTGCAGCTCCACCCCCCGCTGCTCCGCCGGATGAAGCCGAGCTCCGTTTTAAATGCAGCGCAGCCTGTCACTTTGCAGTCAATGTATGTTAATAGGATGTTCTGTATAATGGTAAAATAAAGTTTCAGTCAACGTGCAGCATGAAAGCTAATATTTCATGAGAATAATTACTTATTGCAATTGTTTATTTCCGTATCCTGTGAATTGTCGTACATTTATGACAAGAACGAGAACTGTGGAAGATAAGAAGTGAAAATGATCATGACCCGTGTAGCGAAAGTGTGTGACGTTGCTTGGCTAGAACAAGGGATTCAACATCAGATCCTGTGTATGACTGTATGTCTGTCTGAATACCTGTCTGACTGACTTTACGAGCGGCTTTACTGTCTGTCTTCCTGATGGAGTTTAATTTCCGGTCCCGTCCTGTGTGCAGGTCCGAGCCAAACTGGAGTTTCAGTCTCTGCTACAACACGCTGGAGCCACCAAGGAGGTTTTCACCATCAAGGAGGTAAGTGCCTGGTTTACTGCCTGGTTAGCAGCCTGCACAGTAGGGCAATGTGTGTCATGGAGGTGGATACAAAAATACAAACCATAAAATAATTCAACCACATTAATACAAATAATGCCATGATTCATAAATGGCTATCATAAACATTTATTCAGTGTAAAAAAAAAAAAAGATCATGCTACAGATTGTGATGTGAGTGTCATGTTAATAGTAATATTCATATTATTAATAATAATAATAATAATAATAATAATAATAATAATAATGTCCCTTATATGTAACAAAGTTGTTTATTTCTTGCAGGTAATGTTCTATCTTGGTCAGTACATCATGCAGAAGCAGCTGTACGACCCAACGCAGCAGCACATAGTCCACTGCTCCCATGATGCACTGGGGCAGGTCTTAGGGGTCGACAGCTTCTCTGTTAAAGAGCCACGGTGAGTGTGTGTGTGTGTGTGTGTGTGTGTGTGTGTGTGTGTGTGTGTGTGTGTGTGTGTGTGTGTGTGTGTGTGTGTGTGTGTGTGTGTGTGTGTGTGTGTGCGCGTGTGTGTGTGTGTATGTATATAAATATATATATGTGTGTGTGTGTGTGTGTGTGTATATATAAATACATGTGTGTGTGTATGTATATATAAATACATGTGTGTGTTTATGTATATATATATATATGTGTGTGTGTGTGTGTGCGCGTGTGTGTGTGTATGTATATAAATATATATATGTGTGTGTGTGTGTGTGTGTGTATATATATATAAATACATGTGTGTGTGTATGTATATATAAATACATGTGTGTGTGTATGTATATATATATATATGTGTGTGTGTGTGTGTGTGTATATACATGTGTGTGTGTGTATATATATAAATGTGTATATATGTGTATATATATGTGTGTGTGTGTGTGTGCGCGCGCGCATGCACGCAATATCCAGAAGGAGCCACACCGTCATGTCTGCCTTATGCTGTACATCAGCTGACACAACCAACCTGTAGGAGAGCAGCTAGCTTACTGTGTTGTGCTTCCTCTACCCTTGAGCAAGGTTCTTTCACCACATGTGTTGTGCGTGCACCGTGACGCTCCTTCACTCATTTCCCCTCCCTGTTCAGTGAGCGTCAAGATCTTCAGAGTATCTGTCGCAAATGGATGAAATGAGGGAATACTTGTATGGCGTTGGTTCTCTAAGTTATAGCAGAAGGGTGTGGTGCGGATGTTGTTAGAGCAGGATGTTGAGCAGGACCCTGGTTCCTCCAAATAAAACAACTACAAACACACAGTCTTTACTCGTTCTACTTGGAGGAACGGGGCACACAGAGAGCCGTGTCCCATTCACACATATATCAATATATTCATCGTTACCCTTCTTTCTGATTCCTCGTTGTGTGTTTTGGAAGCGTCTGTGGCTTCTTTCCTCTTGTTGTGATAAACACTGACTGACGCTGCTCCACTTGGACCACCTCAGTGGACTGACGGGTTCCAGGCCCATGCTTTGGCCCTCGGCCCTAGAGTGTCACGTACGTGGCATTCCCGGAATTTCTGGCCATGTTGTGTGGAAGGGTGTTCCGGCATATTTCTGCTGTTTCCACTCTTACTGCAAATTATCGTTGTACACAAATTGCAGTTTGCACTGTTGTCATTTCTCTTCCTGAAATGAAGCCGCACGCTGGACCCTTTCTTCCTGCATCGATAAACACGGTTCTCAACGGGAACTGTGTGTGTGTGTGTGTGTGTGTGTGTGTTCGTTTACAGTCCCTTATCTGTTTAGGAAGTGGGTGGTCTAGTTATGGGAAGTTCTGCTAGCGTGCTGTAGTGTCTAATTGGCTGCATCCATCAGTGTATGAGTCACTTCGGACAGTGATGATGTAAAATAAGTCCAGGACCGGGGACCGGGAAGTAGATTCCAGGTTCCAGGACCTGGGGACTGGGAAGTAGATTCCAGGTTCCAGGACCCGGGGAGTAAGTTCAGGGACCAGGATGTTTTCCACAGATGAAACTTGGTACTCATACTGGTTCACAGTACTACCATAGTACTACCACAGTATTACCACACTACCACCACAGAACTACCACCATAGTTCTAGTTCAGTACTACCAAAGTACTACCACACTACCATTACAGTACTAGTTCAGTACTGCCACACTACCACCACAGTACTACCACACTACCACCACAGCACCAGTTCAGTATTACCACCACAGTACTAGTTCAGTACTACCACAGTACTAGTTCAGAAGCAGAATTTCATATCGATGTGTTTGTGTTTCAGAGTCCTGTTCGCTATGATCACCAAGAACCTGGTGGCCGTCAAGAACCAAGGTAGGAGCAGTCTCTTCCTCTTCTCCTCTTCCTCTTCCTCCTGTCTCCTCTTCCTCTGTCTCCTGTCTCCTTCCTCTGTCCCCTCTTCCTCTGTCTCTTCATCTGTCTCCTCTTCCTCTGTCTCCTGTCTCCTTCCTCCGTCTCCTCTTCCTCCGTCTCCTCTTCCTCTTCTTTTCCTCTTCTCCTCTTCCTCCGTCTCCTCTTCCTCTTCTCCTCTTCCTCCGTCTCCTCTTCCTCTTCTCCTCTACCTCTTCTCCTCTACCTCTTCTCCTCTCCGTGTGCGACGTATTGTTCCGTCACTCAGTGTTTCCTCCTTAAAGCATCGAAATACAGTTTCATAATGAAAAAGCTACAGGAGTCAGTGTCATTGAGAATACTCCCCCAGCTAACCTGTCTGTGTTCCTGTCTGTCCACCTGTGTGTCCCGTCTGTCTCTCTCCCTCTCACCAGAGTCCTCCAGTGTGTCTGAACAGAGCAGCAGTCAGCCGGACATGCGGACAGAGGTAAAGCTGTGACTCCTCCATAATAATTATAAAAATAATCATTATGATGTGTCATAATAATAGTTATCATCATAATGGATTTTATTGTAATTAAAGCCTCTTATTTCATACACAATGTGCAAATCAAAGTGCTCAACATTAGTAGAAGTAAAATAACTTTGAAAAGAAAAGCAAACAATATGCATTCAATAAAAATAGGAGAATATTACATTTGATTTGAGTCAATTTAGTCCTGGAAGACTCAGAGGTGTGTGTGTGTGTGTGTGTGTGTGTGTGTGTGTGTGTGTGTGTGTGTGTGTGTGTGTGTGTGTGTGTGTGTGTGTGTGTGTGTGTGTGTGTGTGTGTGTGTGTGTGTTCGTTCAGCAGACAGCCCCGCCCTCCGGCAGCAGGAGGAGGAGGCGGAGCAGCGATCCAGGTGAGATATTCCATGTCCACGGTGCCTCGTGGCCGGTCTGCTCAGAGTGCGCGGCGCAAGACTCAAATGAACAAATCTGTCGAAAGCCTCTGGAGTCACTTCCCCAAAAGCTCGAACCTTTGACTCACGAGCCGAATACGACGGTTCCGCTCGCCGGCCGTCCAGGAAGTGCTTCCTCGCTCGCAGTGCGTGTCGGCAATTGAACCGAAGCGAGCGGCTCTTCCAACTCAGTGACTCGTCAAGGAGCTTGCCTCAGGGCGTGTCGTCGTGACTCAGAGTCAAGCTTGTTGCTGTTCTGCTGGAACCGACCCGTTAGGTGCTTCGGCGCGTCCTTGACCTTTCGGCGCTCGTGCTTGAACGGCGTCGCTCTGACAAACAGGTGACTGAAGCGACGCTGCCCCCCCCGGTGGACGTCTCGCCTCGCTGCGGTTTCAGCTGGGGTCCGCTCCCGGCGACGCCCAAACGGTTCGAACGCGTTCGCCGCGATGGGGGAGGGGGCAAACAGTGAGGGAACGCTGAGCGATCAGTGCGGCCCACCTTGCATTTCAGGCCCGTCCTGTTCCGCGGAGGCCGAGGAAGGTGAGGACGAGGAGCAGAGCGGGGGCGTGAAGAGGAGGCGGTCGGACAGCTACTCGCTGACCTTCGATGAGAGTCTGTCGTGGTGCGTGATCGGCGGCCTGGGGAGCGACACGGAGCGGCTCGTCCAGGCATCGGACGCCCACAGCACGGTGGGATGGACTTTTCCTGCTTGGTTCCGTTGTGACGCTCGGGTTGTGTGTGTACGGCAGGTCCTATCTGCTGGGTTCCTCGAGGCCCCGCATGTTGCCGCCTCTTCTGCGTTTTTTATTGATTTCTGCCGTATTTTAGAGTTTGGTGATTCCAGCGTCATACTTATTTGTCCATTAGTAGGTTATCTTAAATAGTACATTTATTTTTTTATTGTTCATCTGGGGTTTATAGTTATTATATATATCTTCTTGTTAATCCTTGTGACTGTATATTCTACATTTTTCAGATAATCCTCAGTTGTATTGTTTTATTTTTTTGCTATGTTGTTGTTTTTGACAATTTCCCTCCGGGGATCAATACAGTATCTAAAAGTATCTCATATCAATACTGTGATATGAGACCGTATATTGCTTTAATGTGTGTGTGTGTGTGTGTGTGTGTGTGTGTGTGTGTGTGTGTGTGTGCGTGTGTGTGTGTGTGTGTGTGTGTGTGTGTGTGTGTGTGTGTGTGTGTAGTCTGGCAGTGATAACTTCAGTGTGGAGTTTGAGGTGGAGTCCATCGACTCGGACGACTACAGTGACGACAACGCTTCAGTGTCTGGAGACGACCAGGTACACATCACAACAATAATATAAGCATATTATGTCAATAAGTAAGAAAAATATACCTAACTAGTATGACTAGTTTTATAACGAGTATGACTAGTTTTATAACTAGTATGACTAGTTTTATAACTAATATGTCTAGTTTTATAACTAATATGACTAGTTTTATAACTAATATGACTAGTTTTATAACTAGTATGACTAGTTTTATAACTAGTATGACTAGTTTTATGACTAGTATGACTAGTTTTATAACTGTCTAGTTTTATAACTAGTTTGACTAGTTTTATAACTGTCTAGTTTTATAACTAGTATGACTAGTTTTATAACTAATGTCTAGTTTTATGACTAGTATGACTAGTTTTATAACTGTCTAGTTTTATAACTAGTATGACTAGTTTTATAACTAATGTCTAGTTTTATGACTAGTATGACTAGTTTTATAACTGTCTAGTTTTATAACTAGTTTGACTAGTTTTATAACTGTCTAATTTTATAACTAGTATGACTAGTTTTATAACTAGTATGACTAGTTTTATAACGAGTATGACAAGTTTTATAACGAGTATGACTAGTTTTATAACAAGTATGACTAGTTTTATTACGAGTGTGACTAGTTTTATAACTAGTATGACTAGTTTTATAACTAGTATGACTAGTTTTATAACGAGTATGACTAGTTTTATAACTAGTATGACTAGTTTTATAACTAATATGTCTAGTTTTATAACTAATATGACTAGTTTTATAACTAGTATGACTAGTTTTATAACTAGTATGACTAGTTTTATGACTAGTATGACTAGTTTTATAACTGTCTAGTTTTATAACTAGTTTGACTAGTTTTATAACTAATGTCTAGTTTTATGTATAGAACTAGTATGACTAGTTTTATAACTGTCTAGTTTTATAACTAGTATGACTAGTTTTATAACTAGTATGACTAGTTTTATGACTAGTATGACTAGTTTTATAACTGTCTAGTTTTATAACTAGTTTGACTAGTTTTATAACTGTCTAGTTTTATAACGAGTATGACTAGTTTTATAACGAGTTTGACAAGTTTCATAACAAGTATGACTAGTTTTATTACGAGTGTGACTAGTTTTATAACTAATGTCTAGTTTTATTACGAGTATGACTAGTTTTATAACTAATGTCTAGTTGTATAACTAGTATGACTAGTTTTATAACGAGTATGACTAGTTTTATAACTGTCTAGTTTTATAACTAGTATGACTAGTTTTATAACTAGTATGACTAGTTTTATAACGAGTATGACAAGTCTTATAACGAGTATGACTAGTTTTATAACGAGTATGACTAGTTTTATAACGAGTATGACTAGTTTTATAACTAATATGTCTAGTTTTATAACTAGTATGACTAGTTTTATAACTAGTATGACTAGTTTTATAACTAGTATGACTAGTTTTATAACTAATATGACTAGTTTTATAACTAGTGTGACTAGTTTTATAACTAATGTCTAGTTTTATAACGGGTATGACTAGTTTTAGAACTAGTATGACTAGTTTTAGAACTAATGTCTGGTTTTAGAACTAGTATGACTAGTTTTATAACTAATGTCTAGTTTTATAACTAGTATGACTAGTTTAATCACTAGTATGTCTAGTTTTATAACTAGTATGACTAGTTAAATCACTAGTATGTTGAGTTTAATCACTAGTATGTCTAGTTTAATCACTTATGTCTAGTTTAATCACTTATGTCTAGTTAAATCACTAGTATGTTGAGTTTAATCACTAGTATGTCTAGTTTAATCACTAGTATGTCTAGTTTTATCACTGTCTAGTTTTATCACTAATGTCTAGTTTTATAACTAGTATGTCTAGTTTAATCACTAGTATGACTAGTTTAATCACTAGTATGACTAGTTTAATCACTAGTTTGACTAGTTTAATCACTATTATGACTAGTTTTATAACTAGTATGACTAGTTTAATCACTAGTATGACTGGTTTTATAACTAATATGTCTAGTTTTATAACTAGTATGACTAGTTTTATAACTAGTATGACTAGTATTATAACTAATATGTCTAGTTTTATAACTAGTATGACTAGTTTTATAACTAATGACTAGTTTTATAACTAGTATGACTAGTTTTATAACTAGTATGACTAGTTTAATCACTAGTATGTCTATTTTTATCACTAGTATGTCTAGTTTAATCACTAGTATGTTGAGTTTTATAACTAGTATGACTAGTTAAATCACTAGTATGTTGAGTTTAATCACTAGTATGTCTAGTTTAATCACTTATGTCTAGTTAAATCACTAGTTTGTTGAGTTTAATCACTAGTATGTCTAGTTTAATCACTTATGTCTAGTTTAATCACTAGTATGTCTAGTTTAATCACTAGTATGTCTAGTTTTATAACTAGTATGACTAGTTTAATCATTAGTATGTTGAGTTTATTCACTAGTATGTCTAGTTTAATCACTTATGACTAGTTTAATCACAAGTTTGACTAGTTTAATCACTAGTATGACTAGTTTTATAAGTAGTATGTCTAGTTTTATAACTAGTATGACTAGTTTTATAACTAATGTCTAGTTTTATAACTAGTATGACTAGTTTTATAACTAGTATGACTAGTTTTATAACTAATATGACTAGTTAAATCACTAGTATGTTGAGTTTAATCACTAGTATGTCTAGTTTAATCACTTATGTCTAGTTTAATCACTAGTATGTCTAGTTAAATCACTAGTTTGTTGAGTTTAATCACTAGTATGTCTAGTTTAATCACTTATGTCTAGTTTAATCACTAGTATGTCTAGTTTAATCACTAGTATGTCTAGTTTTATAACTAGTATGATTAGTTTAATCATTAGTATGTTGAGTTTAATCACTAGTATGTCTAGTTTAATCACTTATGACTAGTTTAATCACAAGTTTGACTAGTTTAATCACTAGTATGACTAGTTTTATAAGTAGTATGACTAGTTTTATAACTAGTATGACTAGTTTTATAACTAATGTCTAGTTTTATAACTAGTATGACTAGTTTTATAACTAATGTCTAGTTTTATAACTAGTATGACTAGTTTTATAACTAGTATGACTAGTTTTATAACTAATATGACTAGTTAAATCACTAGTATGTTGAGTTTATTCACTAGTATGTCTAGTTTAATCACTTATGTCTAGTTTAATCACTAGTATGTCTAGTTAAATCACTAGTTTGTTGAGTTTAATCACTAGTATGTCTAGTTTAATCACTTATGTCTAGTTTAATAACTAGTATGTCTAGTTTAATCACTAGTATGTCTAGTTTTATAACTAGTATGACTAGTTTAATCACTAGTATGTTGAGTTTAATCACTAGTATGTCTAGTTTAATCACTTATGTCTAGTTTAATCACTAGTATGTCTAGTTTTATAACTAGTATGTCTAGTTGAATCACTAGTATGACTAGTTTTATAACTAGTATGACTAGTTTAATCACTAGTATGACTAGTTTTATAAGTAGTATGACTAGTTTTATAACTAGTATGACTAGTTTTATAACTAGTATGACTAGTTTTATAACTAGTATGCCTAGTTTTATAACTAGTATGACTAGTTTTATAACTAGTATGACTAGTGTTATAACTAATATGACTAGTTTAATCACTAATATGACTAGTTTAATCACTAGTATGTCTATTTTTATCACTAGTATGACTAGTTTAATCACTAGTACGTTGAGTTTTATAACTAGTATGACTAGTTAAATCACTAGTATGTTGAGTTTAATCACTAGTATGTCTAGTTTAATCACTTATGTCTAGTTTAATCACTAGTATGTCTAGTTTTATAACTAGTATGACTTGTTTAATCACTAGTATGTTGAGTTTAATCACTAGTATGTCTAGTTTAATCACTAGTATGTCTAGTTAAATCACTAGTTTCTTGAGTTTAATCACTAGTATGTCTAGTTTAATCACTTATGTCTAGTTAAATCACTAGTATGTCTAGTTTTATAACTAGTATGACTAGTTTAATCACTAGTATGTTGAGTTTAATCACTAGTATGTCTAGTTTAATCACTAGTATGTCTAGTTAAATCACTAGTTTCTTGAGTTTAATCACTAGTATGTCTAGTTTAATCACTAATGTCTAGTTTAATCACTAGTATGTCTAGTTTAATCACTAGTATGTCTAGTTTTATAACTAGTATGACTAGTTTAATCACTAGTATGTTGAGTTTAATCACTAGTATGTCTAGTTTAATCACTTATGTCTAGTTTAATCACTAGTATGTCTAGTTTAATCACTAGTATGACTAGTTTTATAACTAGTATGACTAGTTTTATAACTAGTATGACTAGTTTAATCACTAGTTTGACTAGTTTAATCACTAGTATGACTAGTTTTATAACTAGTATGACTAGTTTTATAACTAATATGACTAGTTTAATCACTAATATGACTAGTTTAATCACTAGTATGTCTATTTTTATCACTAGTATGACTAGTTTAATCACTAGTACGTTGAGTTTTATAACTAGTATGACTAGTTAAATCACTAATATGTTGAGTTTAATCACTAGTATGTCTAGTTTAATCACTTATGTCTAGTTTAATCACTAGTATGTCTAGTTAAATCACTAGTTTGTTGAGTTTAATCACTAGTATGTCTAGTTTAATCACTTATGTCTAGTTTAATCACTAGTATGTCTAGTTTTATAACTAGTATGTCTAGTTTAATCACTAGTATGTCTAGTTTAATCACTAGTATGACTAGTTTTATAACTAGTATGACTAGTTTAATCACTAGTTTGACTAGTTTAATAAGTAGTATGACTAGTTTTATAACTAGTATGACTAGTTTTATAACTAATGTCTAGTTTTATAACTAGTATGACTAGTTTTATAACTAGTATGTCGAGTTTAATCACTAGTATGTCGAGTTTTATATTGTTTCGACCAATCAGAAGAGAGTGTTTTCCACACAGTTATGATGTAATAACGCCGTCCGTCCCTGTCAGGTTTATGAGGTCACCATCTTCGAGGCCGATGAGGAAGACTCCTCTGACGAGGACACGGAGATCACAGAGGCTGTGAGTGGGGGGGGGGTGTGGCGCCGGACGCCAGCTGAAGAAATAACTGTTTATCCGGTTGCTATGACGACGAGCCCCGATCGTTCCAAAGCTTTTCTGAAAAGTGATGTTTCATCTGTGACTTTATATTAATTCATTTAAATGGAATCATGGTCAAATACAATTACAATTGTGTACAGAGTGAATGACTGTACTAAAGGTGTGTGTGTGTGTGTGTGTGTGTGTGTGTGTGTGTGTGTGTGTGTGTAGGACTACTGGCGCTGTGTACAGTGTCAGGAGTTGAACCCTCCTCTCCCCAGGAACTGTAACCGCTGCTGGGCGCTGCGACGGGATTGGCTCCCGGAGCTGTCGCTCGGCGCGGACTCCCCCTCCCCCGCGGCCAAAATCCTGCCCCCCAAACCCTGCGCCGACCAATCGGAAGGCGGCGTTTGCGTTGGTAAGAAGAACCCCGTCGTGCCGCAGCTTGACCCAGAGTTTAGCGTCGTCTGTCGTGTTATTCATTGGGTGGAGATTTATAAAATATTTAATTTGTATTTTTTCACTGGAAACTGGATCAACGTTACCGTGGAAAACAGAGTCGCTTAAATTATTGTAATTTAATTTGTATTTAATTTTGAATGAATCCACCCACTTGTTTTGAGAATTTAAAACTGAATTCCATTTTCGGGTCAGTCTATTTTTAACAGATGTTTTATCAGGTGTCACTCAAAAAAACAAAACAAAACTGTGATTTGTGACTTTCCTGTCGGAGACCGAACAGGAAGCGGACGAGAATTGTAGCACGGAGACAGGAAGCAGGAAGTACGTCTCAATCCTCGCCGGCCAACCGGCTCGCGGCGTCTCCCTAAAATCCGGTTTCTCGCCCTCAGGAGCGGAGGAGAGCGAGGGCCTGGACGTGCCGGACGGGAAAAAGGCGGAGTCCTCGCAGGAGGCGCCGCCGTGGTCGCAGGAAGCCGCGCCGCCGTGCGACGCCGCCGACCCTCCTTCCTGCTCCGCCCAGCCCCGCCCCCCGGACTCGCCCCCCGACGCCCCCCAGCTTGAGCGATCCGTGTCGCTCGAGTCCTGCCCGGCGGAGCCCCTCCTCCCGGAGCTCCGCCTCCCAGAGTCCTGCCTGGAGCCCTGCGTCATCTGCCAGTCCAGGCCCAAGAACGGCTGCATCGTGCACGGCCGCACCGGCCACCTCATGGCCTGCTACACCTGCGCCCGCAAGCTGCAGCGCCGCAACAAGCTGTGCCCGGTCTGCAGGGAGCCCATCCAGGGCGTGGTGCTCACCTACCTGAGCTAGAGCAGGTTCTGGAACCGACTCCTAGATCCGAGCGAGAACCGGGAACCAGAACAAGCTCCCTCGGGTTCCGGGGTCAGGCAGGAGCTTTCTCGCCTACGAGAACCCAAGAAGTGTCGTTTGGTTCTGGAAGCTGGTTCTAGGACCGTCGAAACCTTCTCCTTCGTTCTAGAAGCTGGTTCTTGGTTCTTGAAGCCCGGAACCTTCTCCTTGGTCCTAGAAGCCCAGAACCTCCTGCTTGGTTCCAGACGCTGGTTCTTGGTCCTAGAAGCCAGAATCTTTTACTTGGTTCTAGAACCTTCTCCTTGGTTCTAGAAGCCCAGGGACCGTGTGTAGTGGAGGTTTTCTTCTGGGTGGATGGACCCGTTGGGGACGTCTTGGTGTGAGATGTTTAAGTTATTGCCGCTGTACAGATAGATTGTTTATGGATCTGGAGATTTTATGAACTTCCTGTTCGTCACAATAAAAATGATTATTTAATGAATGAAGTTGAATAAAGTCAAGTCTGTTTACTTTCAGTTGAGGTGTTTCCATGTGGATCCGGGAACACATCCCATTTCCCACAACGCATCTGGTTTCAATACTTAGTGTAGTATATAGAGTAGTATATAGAGTATCTCAGAGGTAGAAGTACGCGGACAAAAACTAAAATGTTGATCATCGGAAGTATCGTTAAAACAAAACAAACACAATCATCACATTTTATCTGCGATGTCGTGCGTGAGGCCGGATCCAAACCCGTAACGGACGCAGCAGCAGAAGCAGAAGAAAACTGTCTCCACGTTCCCAGGGTAACTACGTTCCCATGGCAACTCTACCTCCCGGGGTAACTCTTCATTCCCATGGCAACTCTACCTCCCCGGGGTAACTACGTTCCCAGGGTAACTCTACGTTTAACTCTACGTTTCCGGCGTAACTGCGTACCCATAGCAACTCTTATGTTCCTGAGTTAACTACATTCCTATTGTAACTCTGTTCCCATGGTAACTCTACATTCCCATGGCAACTTTACGTTCCGGGGGTAACTCAACGTTCCAATAGCAACTCTACATTCCTATGGTAACTCTACGTTCCTGGGGTAACTCTACGTTCCTGCGGTAACTATGTTCCCTGAGTAACTCCACCTTCCTGTGGCAACTCTACGTTCCCATAGCAACTCTATGTTCCCGGGGTAACTCTACATCGCTATGGTAACTCTACATTCCCGGTGTCACTCTATGTTCCCAGGTTCACTCTACATTCCCATAGCAACTCTACATTCCCGGGGTAACTATGATCCTGGGGTCACTCTACGTTGCCATAGCAACTCTACATTCATGGGCTAACTATGTTCCCGGGGTCACTCTACGTTCCCATAGCAACTCTACATTCCCGGGGTAACTCTACATTCCCAGAGTAACTACATTCCCATGGTAACTATGTTTCCCGGGTAACTCTACCTTCCTGGCATAACTCTACGTTCGCAGGATAGGTGTACGCAGCCCCCCGGACAGCCACGCCCCCCGCTCTCCCCTCTGAGTTGGATGAAATATAAACACTGTTCTCACTTAGTCCTCCGTCACCCGGTGAGCCATCTCCCATCTACCATCTCCCTTTCGGGCGGGGCCCCCCTTTGGTAAGACAGGTACATCACCTGTCTGCGGCGGGGAAGGCCGAGGAAAGTTAGGCTCCTCCCTGTTCTGCTGCCGCTCTGGCTCTCTAGGTTCTACATGTTTTTTGCAGGTTTTATGAAAACCATAAACCAATACTACATTGAAGTGTTCATCATCTTTATAATAGTTTATTGACGAACACTCAAATGAAAACTTTAATATCCTAAAGTTAGAAGTGTGATTAAAACCAAAACAGGATTGTTCCGCCCGTTTCCACTTTAATACAAATACTGGGCTCTCTGCACATCAACTCGACTCATCTATGTGGAACTATAGATCGATCAAACTTGGACACAAAATGTCTGAACTGCCCCAAATACGATGACGCCTCATTCATGTCCGCCTGTTCAGCGGTTGCCGTGCGCCAGATACTTTCAGCTCGGGAAAACACCAAGGAGTCGTGCAGTACTGACTTCTGTATTTGATCTGCCGTGTAGTTATTATTAGTTACTTATATTATTGCTAAATGCTGACTACAGTGACAGAGGATTGATTTTCATTCCATCAACCCTATTTTCAGATTTTTATTTTCTTTTGTTCTGTCATTTAAAATACATATTAAACTTTCCAGGTCAAACATGTTTACCCACCTCAGGCAGAAAAAGCCACATTTGTATAAATCACAACTTTTGTCATATAAAGGATTTTGACTGATATACAACCCCGCTGTATCATCTGATCAGTAGTATGGTTTGGCCTTTTTTGACGGTTTAGTATATAATTCTTTCAACACACTGTGGTGTGGCGTAGGTCGGCACAGTGTAGTATGTCGTTTTTCATCACAGTCGTATGACGTTTTACGGCACAGTGTATGTAGTATGTCGTCTTTCGACATAGTGTAGTGTGATGTTTTACGACGGTGTAGTATGTCGTCTTTTGACAGAATGACATTTTTGGATGTGGTGTAGTACAGTATGACGTTTTTTGGCATAGGTATGTTTTTTTCGATATACTGTAGTAGGACATCTATAATCTCGAGATGATTGTTTATATGTTCGACTGTTTATTTTGGAGTTTTTTTTCTTTGGAAATCAAACCATGAAAATTACATTTACACTGGAGGGATGTACGTGACGCAGTATTGCTTAATTAAAATGATTCTGTTGTGACGTACTGACACAGTACATGTCAAGCTGGCATCTCCACAAAGTGTAGTTTGACACTGTATAGTATGAGGTTTTTTGACATAGTATGAAACTTGAAATGTGTTGTTTGTACACAAGACATTTTGTGACAGTTATCAAACAAGTTGCAGATCAACCTAAAGTAGTGAATGGAAGAATCTTCAGTGACAGGATCACGTTTACATTATAAATATACTTTTTTTTTTAATGGATTTTCAAATTCCACAACAGTCAGTTACACCAACTGAAAAAACACGCACAAGCTGTTTGGTTGACAAATTGTTCCCGTTCCTCCTCAGTCTCTCCACGTCACCTCCACCTCGTCCGTCCTGAACCTGAGGAGGAAGCAAATTCATATTCTAGTGTCGTTTTGGGGAAGAACATTGGATGTTTTGTTTTTTTCAACCGGGGTCTTAAAATGTTGTCTCCATGCAGCGCTGGCGATCGCCACGACATTTTTCATAACGACAAATCAACACGATATATATATTTAAAAATCACATTTTCTAAATGCTTTTGTTATTTAGACACAGGGTCTCATTCCCAAGAGAGACTTGGTCGAGACAACAGCAGCAACGCAACACAAATCATAAAAGTGATGAGTGAAAAAATGGTGATCCAATTTTAAATACTATGATTTCTTCAAAGTAGTTTAAAACTCCTGAGGAGAATCATGCAGGTTGAGGGGGCGGAGTAGGACCTTTCCAAATTCTGCACGGACGGAGGAGAGAGACGGACGTGGGTGAAGAGCTGGGCGGCCGCCGGGGACGGATCCTCTAATGAAGTGGTTCCAGTGCAACGTTGTGCGTGTGGATAATAAGGAGCCGTCAGGTAAAGAACACAGACCCTTCTGAAACCAGTGGCTCAGGTTCACACGCCACGCAAACCAAAATAACTCCGTCAATACTCCATCACATCTGCAGACACGCGCCCGCTCACTGCTTCCCTGACACCACTGCAACGGAGCCTCGTTACACCACCCGCCCCACAACGCGTCGCTGCGCCGAGTCGTACCAGGCGGGGGGACAAAAAAAAACAGGCCGCATCAATCAGGCCGCCGAATCGTACGTAACCGTGACGACGGCCGCATGGGGAGCTGGTGGACGAGCATCCAACAGCGTTGCTGTAGAGCCTGCGCAGAGCTTACCTCTGAGTGATCCAGGAGTCGTCCAGCTGGGTCACCTGACCAGACCGGAACATCTCCCATCCCGCCTGCGCGATCATGGCCCCGTTATCGATGCAGAACCTGCCGCATGACGTTGTTAATACAAGTTCAACAGAAAATTCACATTTATAGCTTTTTCATAAGAAACAACGTCCACAGCCGATACTGTAAACACTACACATTTGAAACACCAAACACTGTAAACACCAAACACTGAACCGGCGATTCCCAACCTGTGGGCCAGTGGGCCGCCAAATCGTGGGCAAAACACATTGATTTTATTTAAAAAAATAGATATTTTTTAATTAATTCCAAAAACGTTTTTAAATGTAAAAAAAAAAATAAAATCATTTCATGTTATTTTTTTCTTTGAAACCATTAAAAATGCATCATCACTGATAGATAGGAACTCATGGCCGGGTGAACTGTGCTCGTTGTTCAACGACCAAGCCGGACCACGATTGACGTGCACCTGTACATTTTTCAACTTGCAGTGATAATCAAGATGAACAGTTGGCAGCATCAGGCAAACTGAAAAGGAAAGAAGCCATTGGTGCATCATCCACAAGCCATGTCCCAGCGAGACAGTCCCGCCTGTCAAACAAAAAAGAAAGGTTCATACCATTGAATATTTATCACTGGGATTTTTTTGGACAGGCACAGAAGACGAACCGTCGCCGCTGTGCGTGGTGTGTTCCGAAATTTTATCAAACCAAGATCTGAAGCCGCGTGAACTGCGCCGTCACCTCCAGACAAAACACCAACGGGACACGTCCAAGCCGCTTGAATATTTCGATAGTAAACTCAGGGAGCGTCAGGGCGAGAAGAAAGTCATGGAAACGTCATGTACGGGCACCGAGAACGCAGCGGCAGCAGAAGCGTCCTATCGGGTCGCCCGACTCATAGCCAAGCCTGGTGGGCCGCATACATTCGGGGAGAATTTAATTCTTCCTGCCACAAAAGAGATGGTGGGGGTGATGTTGGATGTGAAGGCGTGCGAGCCAATCCACCTCATCTCATCGTGTGATAACTCAGTCAGGCACAGGATTGATGAGATGGCGTTTGAGACATTTGACATTTCACTGCATATATGTATGAAAGTATGTATATGTATGTGACGAATAAACCTCTTGAATCTTGAAAGATTGTAAGAAAGAATGTGTCAGAACAGCTGACAACGCGCGTACGAGTCGATTAAAATGCCCTCCGACTGGATGAATGGACAGACATCACAAATCTGTCAAAGCTGCTTTCCGATGTAAGGTATGAAAACAATGGAGAGATCAAAGAAGAGTTCCTGTTTCGCAAATCTTTACCGAGGCATTCAACCACTGAGGCCATTATTTGACATTCTGAATGCGTTTTTAGTTTCAAACGGGATTGATCGGTTCAAATGTGTGGGAGTGAGCGCTGACGGGGGCCCGTGCGATGCTGGGCCAGCACAGTGGAGTCATCACCCGGGTGAAAGGTGTGGCTCCACTCGTAGCATCTGTCCACTGCAGTATACACAGAGCAGCACTGGCCATAAAGAAAATGCTGCAGATCTAAAGACTGTTCTAGATGAGGCGGTCAGAGTCAACATCATCAACAGCCGCCCACTGCAATCACCTTTATTTCCCGTTTTATGCGACGAGATGGGCAGTGACCATAATCAGCTTCT
The DNA here is from genome assembly GCF_960531495.2 of Zeus faber. Taxonomy (NCBI): domain Eukaryota; kingdom Metazoa; phylum Chordata; class Actinopteri; order Zeiformes; family Zeidae; genus Zeus; species Zeus faber. Next base: position 2,888,415 of record NC_137208.1, read on the forward strand.
GTTACACACCGGGCGGCTCCCAAGGAGGATGCGACTTTTTGAACCGAGTGATGAGATGAGGGTGTTTATTCTTGGGCACGAAGTTTGAACTTGCACATGGCTTCAGTGGTTTTGAGTGGCTGGCTAAATCGGGATACCTGACCGACATTTTCAGCTACTTAAATGGACTCAACCTCTGTCTCCAAGGAAAAGCAGTGACCGTGTTCAATGTCCAGTATAAAATAGAAGCGACCATAATAAAAATGGAGATGTGGGCCAGGCGAGTTGAGCGGTCAAACTTTGACTCGTCTGAGAATCTGTCCGATTTTTTGACAGAGGAAGAAATGCGGCTTCCCCCTTACAGTGATCAATCATGTCAAAGACCACCTGCGCGGTTTGAGGACCAAGCTGCGCAAATACCTCCCCATCCCAGATGTGCAGTGCAGCTGGATGGAAAACTCCTTTCGCCAGCCAGTGACGAGACCCTTGAAGGCCTGGGCGCAAAAAAAAAAAAAGAGAAGGACAATCCTGTGGATCTCTCCTGCGACAACGCATTGAAACTGGCTTTCTCTCAGAAGTACCTGACAAACTTTTGGCTTCATGTTGCTTCTGAGTATCCCGATCTGTCCAACAGAGCTGTGCGATTTTTGATGCCTTTCCCGACGAAGTACAGGAATAAAGTGAATGTTGATCCAGATCTTCTCTTCAGACTGTCGTCCCCTAAGCCAGACATCAAGCATTTGGTCTCTGCCATGCGACATCAGCCATGAGGTGAGTCAATATTAATGTGCTCCTGGTATTGGTTTCATCAGCGCTGGCGTTAGTAGTTAGGCTACATTCAAAACACTTCTCCCTTCAGACAGCGCTTACTAGATACTGTTACTAACGTTACGCAAAAGTTCCATAGATAAAAAGTTATTTTTACCCCACCTCTTTTTTTGTTTTACCACTACTGCACTGTATGTACAGTGGGGCAAAAAAGTATTTAGTCAGCCACCAATTGTGCAAGTTCTCCCACTTAAAAAGATGAGAGAGGCCTGTCATTTTCATCATAGGTTCACTTCGACTATGAGAGACAGAATGGGGGGAAAGAATCCAGGAAATCACATTGTCTGATTTTTAAAGAATTTATTTGCAAATTATGGTGGAAAATAAGTATTTGGTCAATAACAAAAGTTCATCTCAATACTTTGTTATATACCCTTTGTTTGCAATGACGGAGGTCAAACGTTTTCTGTAAGTCTTCACAAGGTTTTCACACACTGTTGCTGGTATTTGGGCCCATTCCTCCATGCAGATCTCCTCTAGAGCAGTGATGTTTTGGGGCTGTCGCTGGGCAACACGGACTTTCAACTCCCTCCAAAGATTTTCTATGGGGTTGAGATCTGGAGACAGGCTAGGCCACTCCAGGACCTTGAAATGCTTCTTACGAAGCCACTCCTTCGTTGCCCGGGCGGTGTGTTTGGGATCATTGTCATGCTGAAAGACCCAGCCACGTTTCATCTTCAATGCCCTTGCTGATGGAAGGAGGTTTTCACTCAAAATCTCACAATACATGGCCCCATTCATTCTTTCCTTTACACGGATCAGTCGTTCTGGTCCCTTTGCAGAAAAACAGCCCCAAAGCATGATGTTTCCACCCCCATGCTTCACAGTAGGTATGGTGTTCTTTGGATGCAACTCAGCTTTCTTTCTCCTCCAAACACGACAAGTTGAGTTTTTACCAAAAAGTTCTATTTTGGTTTCATCTGACCATATGACATTCTCCCAATCCTCTTCTGGATCATCCAAATGCTCTCTAGCAAACTTCAGACGGGGCTGGACATGTAGTGGCTTAAGCAGGGGGACACGTCTGGCACTGCAGGATTTGAGTCCCTGGCGGCGTAGTGTGTTACTGATGGTAGCCTTTGTTACTTTGGTCCCTGCAGGTCATTCACTAGGTCCCCCCGTGTGGTTCTGGGATGTTTGTTCACCGCTCTTGTGAACATTTTGACCCCACGGGTGAGATCTTGCGTGGAGCCCCAGATCGAGGGAGATTATCAGTGGTCTTGTATGTCTTCCATTTTCTAATAATTGCTCCCACAGTTGATTTCTTCACAACAAGCTGCTTACCTATTGCAGATTCAGTCTTCCCAGCCTGGTGCAGGTCTACAGTTTTGTTTCTGGTGTCCTTTGACAGCTCTTTGGTCTTGGCCATAGTGGAGTTTGGAGTGTGACTGTTTGAGGTTGTGGACAGGTGTCTTTTATACTGATAACCAGTTCAAACAGGTGCCATTAATACAGGTAACGAGTGGAGGACAGAGGAGCCTCTTAAAAAAAAAGTTACAGGTCTGTGAAAGCCAGAAATCTTGTTGTTTGTAGGTGACCAAATACTTATTTTACAGAGGAATTTACCAATTAATTCATTAAAAATCCTACAATGTGATTTCCTGGATTCTTTCCCCCCATTCTGTCTCTCATAGTCGAAGTGAACCTATGATGAAAATGACAGGCCTCTCTCATCCTTTTAAGTGGGAGAACGTGCACAATTGGTGGCTGACTAAATACTTTTTTGCCCCACTTTATGAGAATGCATTTGATTGTTAAAATAGACGTCTTCTGAGAACGCACTGTTTGGCTCCTGTCCGAAAAGGTTGGGAACCGCTGCGGTGAACACTAAACACTGTAAAAACTTAATACTGTAAACATCTTTCCTTCATTTAACTTGGCACATTGTAAGTTGTTTACCTCTCGTCCGTAGCAAACAGTTTGGCTCCTCTCTCTCTGCACATCACCTCCATCATCTGCTGCAGCCGCAGGTTACCTGGACAGGAAGCAGCACAGCTCCTTCTATTGGATCCTTCTACATCCTAGACCACTAGCTCCTAGACCCTCTCCTAGACCACCCCCTAGGTCCTAGACCCTCTCCTAGACCGCCCCCTAGCTCCTAGGCCGCCCCCTAGCTCCTAGACCGCCCCCTAGCTCCTAGGCCGCCCCCTAGCTCCTAGACCGCCCCCCTAGCTCCTAGACCGCCCCCCTAGCTCCTAGTTTGATGAGATGACAGCATAACCATAATAACTGCAGATGCAGAGCTACTCACAGCCGACGCCCCCTACAATGAGCACTTCCTGGGAACCACAGTGAGCCATGGCCCTCTCCGTGATCTCCACCAGCATGGAGAAAAGCGTCTCCTGTAGGACAGAAAACCGCTTTGAAAATAAACATTAAAAACCGACAGAGTCGTGACTTCCCTTGTGGCCGAGCAACAAAAACTCCCTAACGACCTGGACTCCTGCTGGAGATAGAAGGAACTACACCGCCGCAGCTCTGCATCTGTAGTTTGCTCATTTTATTCGGCAGAGAGGAAAAGTTTCTCCCAAAAAGAGGAGAGACTCCAGACTTCTGGAATGTCTCCTAGATCCTACTCTGTCTCCTAGTTTGTCACCTGCAAGGAGAAGCAGAGGTCCTCGGCGGAGCACTGACCAGAGCTCAGATTCTTCTCCGCAGCTTCCTGTGGAGACAGGTTTGAGAAAAAGTGAATTTGTTGAAGTGAAAAGGCAGAAAACTGTTAAAAACACAATAGAATTAGTAACAGGGTTCATTATGGCATCACAAAATTTAATTCAAGGACTTTCAAGTCCAAGTATGTTTATGACTGAGGTCATAGATAAATGTGGTGTTGTAATGTACTATATTATATTGACAGGTATTGACATACATGAGGGGGACAGAATCTTAGACACACATCTGAATAAAACGCAGCTCAGTACAACACCAGCACCAACTATGACCTTGATGCTAAAACAGATCATTGAATCCCTCTTCTATGACAGTGTAAAAAAAACAAAAACCTGAACATTATAGGCAACATTTATGGCTGAGCTGGTGTACTGGATTATATTGGACTGTGCAGGTATACCTAATAAAGTGTACACTTTTATATGAGGGGTGGGCTGATCACATTTTGCAATCTGATACGTAACCGTCAAATGTACCCCAAATAGTTGGATCGGTGATCGGATGGTCCGAATCTGAAAAAACGTAAGTTGCCTAAAAAAGGCAACTTTTATTGTGAAAAAAAACATGTTATTTTTGCCAGAGGCGAACGCGAGGGAAAAAGGCAAATTAAGAATTGACGTGTACTGTAAAAGTAAAAGTGTAAAGTAAAAGTGTACTGACGCTACCAATGTCTTCTACATGTACTAAAATACGATTGGCGTGGTCGTCAAATCTCACATTATGTTGTTGCTGTGCGGTAGCAGATGGGCAAATATTGTTATAATCCATGATCCACGCAATGAGTAGTTGCCGGAAGCAACACGTTACTGCATCCATGTTTGTTTTCACTTGCTGCCATGTGCAGATACCATAAAGCACCGTGACGTAAAATATTGCCGTAAAGCAGTTCTGCCGCGGATTTGCAACATAGCTGGGGGGAGGGACCAGGGACAGTGCAGCTGACCTATCACGTGGGCGTGATCAGATAACGCAATGTATTTTTCATTGACGGACGGCAGAAATACCCAATGAGAGCACGATTTTTCCGATCAAGGATATAAACTCAAAATGATCGGACGACAATCTAACCGGGCAAAACGGGACGATAGTTGTTTCATCCAATCAGTCGGCCCGCCCCTAATGGCACTGTTTGAACATCCCAACAAAGTATTGATATTAGACCTTTGAAATGGATGGAATTGCCTCTCACCTCGATGTAGGACAGGATCCCAGAGAAGGAGACGTCCATGCCCTTGACCGTGTACGGCAGCTCCACGTACTGCTGCCCCCTGTAGGCAGGAAGTACTCCCAATAAATGCCCTCACACTAAACTACTCAGGTAAAAAAGACAAGTAGCAACAGTGACATTTCTTTGAGCTTTACACTGAATCCAAAGCCCGATCCGACTGTTGGAACGCCACGCCCACCAGTGGACGACTGGATTTCAAATCACAAAATTTGTTAGGGGACAACTCTGAGAGCTTGGTCTTCTTGATTTGTTATTTATTTTAAATAAACAATGAATTAATATAAAAACATATTTATTGATAGCGATTATGGTGACACACAAAATGAATGTTAATAACCTTATTTTATATGCGCAACTAATTTATTTGGTTTGAAACCAGTTCCAATTTCTCTGGTCGGTTGGATATGACATTTGTGGATTTCGACGCATCCCGAGCCTCGATCCGATAGAGGAATGCATGCACCGTGGAGGGGGTGTGGCTTGTAGCAGAGGGGCGGGGGCTTATCACACGGTTTCCGATACAGAGAAATGAATGAGACTTATGGCGTGTCATCTTTCGTCGGATTCAGTGTAAAGGCGACTTAAATGTTTGAGTGCTTGCTCCTAAATGCACTTTTTTAAATGTAATAAAATATATGTACACATTTAAACAGAAGTTAACAGGAAGTAGCACTATTCTTACTAGAGAGCCCAATATGAGCATTAGCTTTAAATTGAGATGCAGTGGAAACTGAATATACTTAAGTACATATAAGTACATATACTAGAGAGACGTACTTGAGCACAGTATCAAAGTACTGACTCACTTCTTGGCCATCTGCTCGATGTTGTAGCCGGGGCTGGGCTCGTTGGAAATCTGTAGAAAAACAAAAGGACGTGACACTTCCAGACGGGTTCCTAAGCTCTAGATAAAAACAAAAAAAAAACAACAAAAAAAACAGATCAAATCCAAGTGAGAACCTTAAGGACTCTAGCAAATCTGTCCAGGCAGTTGCCCACGGCGATGTCGATGGTCTCGCCAAAAATCCTGTAGCGCCGCTCAGAGTACGCGATCACCTGCACAGGGAAACAACAAACAGAATATTCTCCAATACAATACGTGACATTGTATTTTATTATTTGGTATTTATATATTTTTAATTACTCGCAAAGACCTTTGTATCGAAAAGCGCTGCGTCAATAAAACTAAATGAACGAAAATGAAAGCAGCGATGAACGGGGGTACTGCCGGGATACCGGTTGACACAGCTGTGACACTGCACGAAGGAGCAGGATGTTATTTAGAGGAGTACCTTAAAGTATGAAACATACAAAACAATCTACTGCCAAAACATGTGAAGTTTGGGGCAGATTGTTGTCCATGTACAGCTGAGTTACAAACCACTTCCTGTTTTGTAGTGAAAGAAACGTGGAAATACGCCGTTTGACAAAAAACATAAACTTTTAAAAACTCTTCATTGTTGAGGTATTTTATACACGTTGAGCAGCTTTTAATTTGTCAATATCGCCCCTTTAACACGTTTTTACACACGTCTCCCTCCACGAGCTGCTCGCTAGCGCCACCTGCCTGCGTGTTGCCCCCGCTGACGTACAGCACGGTGGGGTTGTCGGCCTGCGTGACCAGGCGTCCCATCTCGATGTGTCCGATGCAGTGGTTGACGCCCACCAGCGGCTTCCCCCAAAGCTGGGCCACGGTGCGGGCCACCAGTGCCACGACCACCAGGGGGGCCCCCATCCCGGGTCCTGGGGACAGGAAGACCCAGACAATTCAAAAACGTTACATGTGCAACACTGATAATAACAGATCTTATTATTTATTCCATTATTATTATTGTTATCATCATTATTATAATTATTATTATTTTATTGTATATGAAACATTTTTTCCATCTTCTAGTTAATTTTTGGGTCATATATTGTCAATTGCTTAGACTCATTTTTTGGTTTATATTTATTCTTTGTATTGCCAAATTTGTACTGCATCAGTCATTATTATGTTTACCTATTTTTTTTTATGTGAGCTGCTGTGATGTTATCCATCATCCTCATGTGGATTGAAAAATGATAAATAAAATATTAAAGTGATCATCATCAGTTTATTTTGTTTAAAAAAAAAAAAGAATCTCAAATTGTATACTTTTTCACTGGCACTTTTGTAATGCATCTGTGTTCTGCATGCTGCTCCTCTACTGTACGTGCTGCTCCTGTTGGTAGCGGGGTCCACCACCAGAAGAGCTTCAAGGCAGCCGCAGTGGAATATTGTTGTATCTTCTTCATGTTTATAAGTACTATTTGAGATCATTCAACAAGTATTGTTGCCTTTCATTTTTGGGGGAAAATGTATAAACAAATATTTTGCCAAAGTCACATTTAAATTTGAAAAAGATTATGTAAATAATGTCAGGTTATCATATTTTGCAATATATTCTTGGAGGAAATGGGCATATTTAGGAATGCAGTGGATAAGTTAAAAAAAAAACAAGTTTCTGTTTATTTTTCCACCAAGGCGGAATCTTAAAATAATTAATATATTACAAATACTTGCTTGCTTAGATTTCTATAAACTGTAAACTGTATAACCACATATTTCAGAAAAAAATACATATTTTGAAATATATTGGAAAAACACAAAGATAGACAATGGCGTTTTATTATATTTTGTGGTATATTGTAGTCTGAAAATGTTGAGCAAAACGGGGGCAGTGTCCTTCCACGGTTGTTGTCACTTTTTATTTTTTGGTGCATTCTTCTGGCTGAATCACAATACAATCATATGATATTATAGTTCATTAATTTATTTCCGTGAAATCTCATCACTTTCACATTTAGACATCATCATATCATAATACATCTCATCTAAAGGAGTGGTTTACTCAAAATAATTACCCAAAATCTGTCACAATATTTAGAAATATTTACACACACACACACACACACACACACACACACACACACACACACACACACACACACACACACTAAAGTATTCTACACAAAATACTCTGTTCTTACCTTTGGTGTAGGCCACACAATCTATATCAGCGGGCGTGAGCCCTGCCTGCTCTAGCGCCTCCTTCAGGACGGTTAGTATCACTGCACGGTGGTGCCGCGCCGTCTCGCTGGGCAAGAAGCCTGAATATAGAGGAAAATACAGTTTAGGCGTGGAACACAAAATCTGGATGTATAAACCAACACTAAGGTTTTATGTTATAAAGTTACGTAGGTTTTTAATAGATAAAGGTTTTAAAATCATACTTGCCCGGCCGGGCGGTGTGACGTATGTCCATCCAGTGTTGAAGAGGTTTTAAGGTTATAAAGGTTTTAAAGTTACGTAGGTTTTTAAAGCTGTACGTGCCTTGGCCGGGCGGGGTGATGTACGTCCGTCTGGGGTTGGATAGAACTTCTCCATCCCGGATGATTCCGATGCCGATCTTGTTGGCGCTGCCCTCGAACCCAATCACCACCGTCATGGCAGCTGGAACCAAAACAAGGGGCGATAATGAAAATGTTTGTCATAGTGATAGGAATAAAAACAAAAACAGGAGGAAATACAGCAAGCAGCATTTTCCCGGTTCAAACCTTTTTGCGCTCAACAGAAGGAAAAAGCTCCATTGCTCAAAATGAAAGCCGCAAGGAGCGGGTTTCAGGCTTCACAAAGCTGACCAAAGTCACTTCAGCTACTTTAATTCTGTTTTAAGAAGGAGTGAGACAAGAACTGCGCACTCAAAGCTCTGCTTTATGGCCTATTTCCTGCTAAGCCCCGCCCTGTGCAAAGATATTTTCATCGATGGCGGTCGTCTTTCTCGACCGATCTTGCTCATATATACTAGAAATGTGTATCTCAGTCCCGTGATGTTGTACACCAAATTTGGTGTCCATACAGGCAAACTCAAGAAAAGTCTATTCACATTACTGTTTTTGACGTCATGCAAGTTAGCAACAAATCTATCATGGCAAACTTTTATGGTCCCAGAGGTGTTGTGTGTCAAATTTCAAGTCAATAGGAGTCACAGTGTGAGGGGCGTGGCCTTTCCTTTATTTCTGCTTTTGGGCCTTAATTACAGTGCCAGCATCTGGCCAATTGGGCTCATGTTTCTTGGGAAGCATTTGCACATATTTTCCAGTTATTCACCAAGTGTTATGTTAATAGCTCTCCCAGCTCACGGGTATTTGAGACACGGCATAAGTGAACAAAGAATAATAACCCGGCAAAAATACAACAGGGTTCTACCTTTGGGGTTTGAACCATAAATAGGCATTAAACTGGCAACATGCGGTTAAGCTAAAGATTATTTAAAGGCGCAGTGCGTAGAGTTCAGTTGCATGTAGCAGTGAGGTTGCAGTTGCCAACCAACTCAATACCCCCTCCCTCCCCACGGCGGTGCAACATGGCGGCCTCCGTCAGACGGTGGCTGCGAAACACGCAAAAAGTCCTTTTCTAGAGCCAGAGTGTGGTTTGTCCATTCTGTGCTACCGTAGAAACATGGTGGTGCAACATGGTGGCTTCTGTGGAAGGTTACCCGTTCCCTAAGTAGATATAAACGGCTCATTCGAGGGTAGCGCCAACAGAAAGATTATTATTTATATGGGAATAAACACTAATTTAAACACGTCACCGGCGTGTCTACGCCGGTCTCCACGTCAGTAGCTACACCGGTCTCCATGTCACCACCGTAGCCACGCCGGTGACGCGGATCTCCATGTCGCCGCCGTAGCTGCTGACGTGGAGACCGGCATAGCTGCTCCCCCCACAGTCACACTTGTGAATATTATATTCAATTTCTATCAAGTCTATTCCGTAAATTCTACACACTGGAACTTTAAAACATTTTTTTTTTAATTGCGATACACAATAACCCTAGAAAATTCCAAAGAAATGTACAAATTGGCAATGGGCAATAAATTTAGGAATTAAAAAGTATTTTGAAAAAAAAATTCTATCTTGTATATTATATATACAAGACAGAAAAATTGGCAATATACAACAAAACAAAAAAGACCTAAAAAGTAGAACACATTTATCAAAATACAACAAATCTAATAAAAATACAAAAACATAGCAATGTGCAATTAACTTAGAAATGTACTAAACATATCCAGTTGGCTTTACAATCAGAATCAGAATCAGAAATACTTTAATTATCCCAGGGGGAAATCACTTAAATGAATGAACAATGAACCTAATTTACAAAAGACATGGCATTATGTAATAAATCTAACAATAAATAAACCTCTGTGAGAGCAACGAAGTGAAAATGGAACATTGTGCACGTTTACACACATATATATGTATAGTACTCTGTACACATACTGTGAATACATACATATGTATAGTAAACTCTGCATATGTACTGTGAACACATAAATGTATTGTAAAATCTCTACATATACTGTGGATACATATATATGTATAGTAACCTGTACATATACTGGGAATACATATAAGTACAGTAAAATCCTTACATAACCTGTTGAGATATATATATATATATGTGTGTGTGTGTGTGTATAGTACTCTGTACATATACTGTGAAAAGTATTGTAAAACTGTACATATACTGTGAAAACGTATTGTAAAACCTCCTCATATACTGTCAAGAAACATATGTATATTAAAATCGGTACATATTGTACATCTGGACTGTGAATACATACATATAAAATGGAATTAGCCTGATCTTATATCATGCTAGTGGCCCTTGGTAGAATATGACGTACATCGTGTAGTTTGTGGTAAGACAGAAACAGGGAAAAACTAACTTTTCAACAAGTGTCACTAAAATAAAATAAAAACCCTAAACATGAAGTTAAATCACCTTGTTTGTCACCGATTTGAAGCCAGAATGTGAAGTTTAAACGGAATAAATGTGGAGAAGCTGAGTTTAGAGCTCAATCCCTCCGCGCCGTCAGAAGGACCCAAAACAATAGCGGACCTGTGAGGCGCCTGACTACATGTGTTACTTGTTACTTGGTCTTTTATATTTTGTGAAATGTTTTGTACATCGAAACGCCTTTGGACCCAGATTAGTTTAAAAAAAAAATCAGCAAACCAATATCTTAATCGACGAATGATTAATTACCAGTGGGGGTTAACCAAATTAACCAGGCATATTTTGAGTAAGTCGGAAAGAAGTGCGCATGGGTCCTTCCTGAGAGCTCAATAAATGTAATACATGCAGTTACTGCAACCATGTCATAGATGAAATAATACTTTTAATAAATACAACAACGTTAATAATCATAATATATGTGATGACTATAAAACATTTGGAGAAGGTGAAGTCTGCCACAGAGCGCCCGTAGGCGGTCAGAAGGACCCTAAACAATAGCAGCCCTTTGAAGCGCCTGACGGAAAATGTAACGACGGTCTTACGTATCTGCGTTAGAATGTCTTTTTTATAATGTTTTTAACGTCGAATCACATTTAGCCGCCATTGGTTCCGATTAATTACCAAATCAACCGTTAAACCACTCAAGTTATGCTGAATAACAACGGGAGACGCTAACGAAACAGGCATATTTCTCATGGCCCAGTCGGAGAGACGAGCGCGTGGGTCCAGAAGGCTCCTTTGTTGTGGTGAAAGGTTCGACTCTATTTTCAGAGTCAGTTCCTGACGACTCACTCGGTAAAAAAAAAAAGAGTCGTTCCGTTGGTCCGACTCTGGGTTCGTTGGGTCCGGTCAGTGTAGCGCACGGCGAGCGAGGGAGGACTTCCTGAGCCGTGACCCAGGGGAGGAAGAGTCGGGAGGAATTTGGGTGGAATTATGCAAACCCTGCCCCGGGGAATAGGTTACTGACTCGAAGTAATTAATTGTGGCAGAGAAATGCAAAAGACGAATCACAAATATAATCCACTTCCCTCAAAATTCGATATGTTGGCGGTAATGTGAAAAAGTAAACCAGCCGCGTTGACTCCGAACCGATCCAAGCGCCTCTCCCCACTCATCCACCCGGGCTCCGTGTTTATGTTCCTTTTGGGAGGCGGAGATTCGCTCTTTTTGTCCGAGGGGCTCCGGACCTCCGCGTCGCTTCCACGACTCGTTCAAAACAGACGGCTCGTTTGCGAGCCTCGCGTCGTCACCGCTTCCTTTGTGTGGGACTGAAGCTGCGGCGCCATCTTGCTGCGTAAGTGCAGGAAAAGTGTTTAAAATGTGTTTTCTAACGTTCCGTGTCGTGGAGCCCAACGGGCCCTTTCCAAGCCGCTTGCTTGGGGTTGGTGGAGCATGTTGCCTCTGCGCCGGCGTGAGGGCCAGCGGGCCGCCCGGCTCCGGGGCTTCCAGCTCAGCCTCACGGTGGCAGCGTGCGGCGTCAGACTCCTGTTCAGTGAAAACTGAGGCTTCACACAAACAACATGAAAACATTTCATTCTGTATGTTGTGTGTGAAAAAACAATAATGTCAAGGTTTTTATTTCACTTTCTGATATAATGGTTATTCATTTGTAATGGTGTGTGTGTGTGTGTGTGTGTGTGTGTGTGAGAGAGAGTGTATGTATGTATGTGTGTGTGTGTGTGTGTGTGTGTGTGTGTGTGTGCGTGCGTGTGTATAGTACTCTGTACATATACTGCTGAAAAAAATATATGTGTGTAAGTGTAATATTTAATTATGATTACTACTGTTGATGTTATTGGTGTGACAGTACAAGTGTCTCTAAACACACATCAGGTTTTTTTTTTTGTTTTTTTTTTTTAGTGGCCCAAGTTGATTTAACCCTTGAAGCCACTGCCCCAATGTGTGTGGGGAACCATGCTCATTGGCACAGGTAAACCATTGGCTCTCCATTTTGAAATTCAACCTGGGCCACTCAAAACTCACAACACCTGATATATGTTTATAGACACTTGTACTGTCACCTCAACAACATCAAGTGTAGTAATCCTAATTTAAAATGATATATATGGTCTGTATGTATGAATCATTACAAATGAATAACGATTACATCAAAATGTTAAAATAAAAACAACCCTGACAGTGTATTTCCTTACACCCAATATAATTAATGACATTTGTTTTCATATTGTCTGTGTAAGTACTTGGTTGATCCTGATGGGGCTCTGATAGAAAACCAATTATTCAATCAAAACAGTCAAAATACTTTCTGCACAGAACAGATGACAGAGCAGCTGCTGAGGTTAGCTCTGAATAAGGAGCCAGGCCCCTTGGAAAATTTGAATCAGAGGCCAACTTCAGCTTCGTGAGGCTGTGTGTGTGTGGGAGCGGGTTTTTGTTTGGGCCAATGATACTCATCCCATCAAGTGAAAGAGTGTCATTACCTTCCGGTCCCTGGAGCACGGAGAGCTTGGTGAAGTGTTGTTAATGAGACTTTGCCTCATAATAACCCTTTATAATGCACCTTATGCCCCCTCTCCCCAGCGGTGCGTGTTGCGTGTCTGCTCGGAGGGTTCGGATCCAGAGCAGCTTCCAGGATGAAGAGGGGGAAGAAGAGTGAAGTGGACGCTGCGGAGGGAGAGCAGGACAACGGTACCGGTTCCACACCCGGGGAAATGGAAACATCTGGCAAACTTCATAGTATTTGGGGGAGGGATTGAGGGGGAGAATTGTAATAAACCTGAAATATATTGAGAGAAACAGATCCCTTTTTTAGGTGTCGATTGGCCCGCCCCTACAATGCAGCCCGTTCCAAACAGGCATGTTTTCAACGGGCACAGGTCTAGTACACAATAAACCTAAGTTCAACGAAGGCAATAGAAGAATAAGAATTATAAGAAAATTAAAACTTTTGGCAGAATATAATATATAATTAACCTACAAAGGATGGGCACAGGAAACCTATCAATTAACAGTCAAAGAAAAAAACAAAACAATATATGAATAATAATATTTCGGCAAAAGTACACTTAACCTAATGAGAACCAATAATGCAAACCCCAAAAATTAATCCCCCCCCAAAAAAAAGAAAACGTACAGATTTGACAATAAAGCGGAGATGTACTTTTTGTCTTGCCATGGCAGCAGCAGCAGCGAAGAAGGCGAAGAAGACGAAGGAACCCGAGGCCCCGATCCTCTACGACGACCCCCCTGACAAGATCTATAGCCAAGATGGCCGTCCTGCCACCACCAAGATCACCTCCTGGAACGTGGATGGACTGAGGGCCTGGGTGAAGAAGAAGGGTCTGGAGGTGAGAGGGTGGGGGTGGAACGATAGACTTGAGTATAAATGGATGTGGGATGTGGAAAACGGTCCATCCATCAAACGGACGCTCTGTTTGGCCCCTGCAGTGGGTGCGTGAGGAGGCCCCGGACGTGCTCTGCCTGCAGGAGACCAAGTGCGCTGAGAAGTCCCTTCCGGCCGAGATCACCTCCATGCCCGAGTTCCCCCACAAGTTCTGGTCCGGGTCGGTGGAGAAGGAGGGCTACAGCGGCGTGGCCATGCTGTGCCGGACCCAGCCGCTCAACGTCACCTACGGCATCGGTAAAACCTTAAAGTGACTGTGGGGAAAGTGGCATTTATGACATTTTCACAGCACCAAAAATGTTTTGTGGATGTAATGGGCAACCAAAGCGGTCCCGACTAAACCGTGTGGTCCCCTCCCCCAGGCAAGGAGGAGCACGACAAGGAGGGCCGCGTCATCACGGCCGAGTTCCCGTCCTTCTTCCTGGTGACGGCCTACGTCCCCAACGCTGGGAAGGGCCTGGTGCGCCTGGACTACCGCAAGACCTGGGACACGGACTTCCTGGCCTACCTGAGCGAGCTGGACCGCCGCAAGCCGCTGGTGCTGTGCGGGGACCTGAATGTGGCCCACCAGGAGGTGGACCTCAAGAACCCCAAGGGCAACAAGAAGAACGCCGGCTTCACGCCCGAGGAGCGCGAGGGCTTCACCCAGCTGATGGAGGCCGGCTTCGCCGACAGCTTCCGCCATCTTTACCCGGACCAGGCCAACGCCTACACCTTCTGGACCTACATGATGAACTCCCGCGCCAAGAACGTGGGCTGGCGCCTGGACTACTTCGTCATGTCGGAGGCCCTGCTGCCCGGCCTCTGCGACAGCAAGATCCGGAACCAGGCGCTGGGCAGCGACCACTGCCCCATCACCCTGCATCTGGCCGTGTAGTCCGGACCGCTTCGGACCGGTTCATACTAGTTTACGACTTTTTAGATCTGGTTTATACCGGTTTAGACTGGTTCATATTGGTTTAGAACTGGGCCACACGGCGAGGAAACCTGGTTACCATGGTGACGTGGAGTTTAAGCGTTCTGTCCTGAGGGTTGACTTTGTGCTCTGCTAGAATTGAAACGGCGCCGTGTCTCGACGTCAACACCGTGCTCTGATGTGTTCGGCGTTCCAATATGGCGGCGGTTTGTTGTGCTCTCAGTTTTTTTTTCTGTTGTTAAACTTCTGTACTACTGAATAAAGACTCTTTGTAGAAATGTTGGTTCTTATTTGTTATTTCCACCAGAACGCAGTAGCAGGAGGTTTTAGTCGATTCGTCAACGTTGTGGTAGAAGCCTGAACGGTGTAATAATACCAAGAAGAAACGTTAATTCTGAGAAAACACTGAATCTGCTTCAACTGATCTGATGTAAACTGCAAATTATATTTAGTATTTTGTTCCAACATTTCTCTGTGGCTTGAAATCTCCTCAAAATTGGGACGAATATATAATTGTGAGGGTGTCGTGACATCCATTTAGATTCAGAGGATCACAACGAATCAGTTCCACAACAATCCACCGATAAGACTTATGGAAGAATGACAGAGAAAATAACAAGTTCCCAAAGTGACTGTTTTAATGAACTAAAATCAATTTGAGAACTGATAGTTACCTGCAGGTAAACAGAGAGAGCGGCCTGGGCACAGAAACCCTAACCTTAACCCTAACCATAACCAATCGGAAGATTTATACCACAGAAGGCCGTCACCACTAAAATGACACTACTAGGTCATTATTGCCCCATACAGCATCAACCGGTCCAACTTCTGTAAATACGTCATTATTGTCCCACGCAACAACAAATGTCACCTGTCCGTCACTGTGGCTGCAGCTCTGTTTCCACAGAGAACACAATGAGTTATAAAAACCAGAAGGCTTTGATTTAGAGGCAAACATAACATAACATGAATTTATTGTGTTTGTTATATAAAATAATTACAAAGTTTGTGTTTATTCTTGTTCCAGATGCCTCAAAATAGCAGAAAATCGAAGGCAATAAAGAAACAATTGTTCAAACATCCAGCCTTGATAGACGTCAGTCACACTGTTCTCAAGGAAAATACTAAAGAAAAAGACTTTGAAAAAAAACTATGAAATACAAATCAAAAAAAGACAGAAAAACATAAAAAAATGAAATATTGAAATGACATCGATGAAAACAAATGAAGGTGGATGAGAAGCCTTTAAATATAACTGTTGATTCCCTGTATTCCCGGTGTTGAGAGGCTCATTTCATCAGGATGATTAACAGTTTGGAGACTCCAGGAACAAACAGTGTGCTGCTATCAGTTTAACAGCAGGTCTTAAAAACAAGATCCAGAATGTTTGCACATGGACGCAAAATGGCCTAGATGATGTTTTGATTAAAGGAGCTAATCTTTATCGGGATATAAAAAAGTCTGTGTGAATGGTAGAATTAAAATAAAGATAATGTTCCAGGAAGTGATTATATTGCGGGGTTAGGATTAGGGTTAGGGTTAGGGTTTACATTTCTGGTCCAACATTTACAACTGAATAATTATACATTTTGTAATAAGTGTCAATATAAGAATATTTGTTTAACAGAACCTCGAGAACTTGTGACAGCTAGAATGTACAAATAACTGACCTTTTGTCCCAGAATTCACAGATGATGTCACACTGCACAGCATGAAGATGACTATTGTGGCCGGACAATTAAAATGTTGTTCTATATGACAAATTTGGGTCAGAATCAGGGTGTAGAAGGAAGGAAAATCTGCAAAATGTGTATGCTATATTTATTATTATTATTATTATTATTATTATTATTATTATTATTATATGCACAATGTTTTAGCAGACAGTGTGGGAGGCTATTGTGCTGATGCAGGACACCACAGGAAACATTTTTACAGTTAAGATGAATGTTGACACAAACAAATGTCAGAGAAAAGGTGAGAAATATATTAAAATATCTTCGGTTGTAATTCATTCCCATGCATGCTGCTCAGGGCAATCGCAGTCCACGGCTCTTCTGCCAACAGCGCCGGCGTCTGGGCAGTCAGAAGGTGTGGCCAGAGAGCTGCACAGGGAGTCAGACATATAGAAATGAGCTGCACATGCCTCCCAGACAGTGTGCCCAACTACCAATCACTGATCACCATTTCTTTCCCGCCCTGCGTTGCTCTTTCTAACCTTGTTTTAAACTTCAACTTCTACTGTGCCTTAATTTAGAACGTCATCTTATTAATTTATTTCATATCTACAAGTAATAAAAATCTGAGGTGACCTCTCCCTCGCTGCAACCGACACAACCCCTAAGCTTTATGCAAATGAATGTGTGATGACGACATGAATATGCGAATGAGCAGATGATCTAGTGAGTGTAAAAGTTAAATTGTTATAAACTTTGTTTGTGGACGGACTAATCGTTACAGAGGAAATCAGAGACATATACTTTATGTTAATAAAGTATTTCATCTTGTACAAGAGGAGCAGTTTCAGTGTAACAACACAACAGACGCCACAGAGGAAGTGCTTGATTCTCACTGGAGATCTGAGTTTTTTTACACAGTTTTCTAGGAGCGGCGAGGTTGACAAGTCATTGAGATGTCGGTCAGCAGACGTCGCGACGCCTCCGCAGGGGTCCTGCTGATGAGACAGTTTAGCTGACGGGGCAATTTTGTTGAGACAGATCATCTTTTGAAGTTCCCTTATCTGATGGTCGAGACATGTTGCCTTTCTCCTCTTCACATTAAGGCACAGAAAGTGACTAGTTCATGTCTTTTTTTAAGACATGAACTTTATTTAGCCTTTATAAGAAAAGCAAAGTACACATACCTTGTACAGAAGTTCATGTAAAAAGTACATCAAAACATACACATATAAAATTCTTATAACGGAGACTTTTAGTGACGTTTGGAGCTAGTGCTAGCTGCTTCCATTGGAAAAGGAGCTGGCAGCACTGCAGGAAACAACCATACATATTTATCAGTTTACTGTACTTTCCCATGCTCACCTCCGGGCCTCGGCCTCTGGGGTGGAGTCGGGCAGCTCGGTCCCCCTTGTCTCCGGCAGCAGGAAGACCAGAGCGCCGCTCAACAGGGTGGTGCTGCTGAACACGATGGTGGGAGCA
>NC_137208.1:2911388-2981388 GCF_960531495.2 Zeus faber
ATGACACTCTAAGCTCAATACTTAAATGGTAAAGGAAACACAGTGGGCAGGAGTCCACGGTCGCCGCCTACCTGACGGATGTGGGAAACAGCTCCTGAATGTAGACGTTGCAAATGGACGCACCCCAGACCAAGAAGAAACGTCCTGCAAGGACCAGAACTGTCACAGCGATGGCTTGGTCTGTATAATAAATAAAACAGTGTTAGAAAAAGAAAAGTCTACAGCTGCCGAGGTACCTTTGCATTGTGTAAAACGCCTCGACCTCGGGGAACGGCCGAGGCAAGGCAGAGGGACCCTCCGAGCAGCAGTGTCACCGTGAGGGAATATTTTCTGCCCAAAACCTCCAGCAGCCAGATGCAGAGAATATGCGCTGGGAACTCAGTGAGACCGAACATGAGCTGAGTCAGAAAGATGTCCAAGCCAAAGTTCCCGACGTTGAACAAAAGGCAGAATTGGGAAAGGACTGTTGAAAACCTGAGGCGGAAAAAGGGATATTAACGATGTCAATATTTCACATATTTATTCATATTCATAGAAAGCTGTAAAGGTTATAGTGGTAACACATGCAATTCATCTGATATCCATAGGGACTGCAAAGAGATAATACCAAACCAAATGCCAAAAAATGCATTTTAATTATAAATCTGTCGACAAACACCAACCGGGACCCCAAATACTTTTATGGACTCAATTTAAGCAGTTTTTTTCCGAAGGCCTTACCTTATTTCCTTGTATAGGTGTATGAAAATGTTGCTTACCAGGCCAACGTGATGGCCAAAAAGTATTTCTTAAGTGCAGGTGACTCGATGAGAACTCTTATGCCTCCTTGTTCCACTGTTTTTTTTGCAGAAATCTGAAAAGGAGGACAGAGTTAAACTTGACCTGTTTGCCAAAAATATTTTCTAATTATTTAAATTTAATTTAAAACCTCAGAGAACTTTCTTTGGTATAATAAATCCACTTGGGAGTAACTTACCGTACTTACTATATAATGCAAAAGTTATTGGACTTGTTGAATTGTTAAGGGGCAGATCAGAGGTTTACAGTAAAATAAGAGTTTACCATGCAATATATAATATAATATACCTTTTCCAGGAGAGATTCTGGAACTGTGCGTTTGTTGATAGCCGCTGCTTTCAGAATCAGATGCTTCACCTCCTCGGTCCGTCCTCTGTCCAGCAGCCACCTGGCCGACTCTGGAATAAACCTGGCTCAAAGCAATAAGAAGATGTTCTTCAACAGTTGCCTATAATCAAAACACTGCTGAAACTCTAAAAGGCTCATGAAAGGAGACGTGTGATACAGAACAATGTATATACACACCATATGTAAGTCATCACCAGGACCATGGGAGCTACGAAGACAAACTGGGCCAGTCTCCAGTCACGGATGAAGTAGACGGTTCCGGCCAGGACGCAGTTCCCCACCGCGTTGAAGATCTGGCTTAAGCACGCACCAAGGGACCGCTTGTCCACCGCGATCCATTCAGTGGCTGGGACAAACAAGGCATGAAAATTTAAGAAGATGAAGGGGACGAGAAGCAATGTCATTTCAAAGTCTTTGTTAACACTGCTCTGTTATTTGTTATATTGGGATGAATCTCTCTTAGGTTCATACTGTGCCATTGATTTAGCACAAACAGCATTACAGTTATCAATGAATACTTCCTGATTGTGTCTAAAGACTCTTTCTGACAAGTATTTTTAAAATTTGGTAGATTAAAGGCCTCTATTATACATACAGTAGAAGGGTCCATTGTGCAAAAACAAATGTTATAAGAATGAGTAAAGTGATAAATTATAGTCAATCAAATTTGTTTTACTTTTTACAAAATTTTCATGCAGAACATTCCACTTATAGGAATACGACTCTTCATTGATATATTTGTTCATATACTGTATGTCCCAGTCATATGTTTTTCATAGAGAATTGAACAACAAACACTTTACCAAGTACAATGCTGGTGACCCGAAAGCCTCCACCTCCAATCCCCTCAATAAACAGGGATGCCAAATATGCAGGGAAGTTGGGACTTAATCCTCCAATCACAGTGAATAACGACAACAGCGCCAGCGAAATTTGTGTTGCTTGTTTCCGGCCAAATCTAAAAACAACATGTAAAAAAAAAAATACTTAAACATTTTGGTCAGAATCAGTCTCATGAGTCGTCAGGAAAGGACAACGTGTTTGGCTTTGGATGAACTCACGATTCAGCAAAAGGTCCGAATAAGAGGGAGCCGGCCAGAACCCCAGCCATCGCCACCGGTTGGCCCACTGCAGCCAGCTTGGCTTTGTCACAAACAAGATTGAACTGTAAAGCAAATATGAAATATACGTGTTTGTCAAACTAGATGTTTAGTAAATATAGATAGACAGAAATTGCAATATCGCAGCAACTCACATCAACACAGTGACACAATAATAATTGGGCAATACGATAAAAATATGAAAAAAGAAAAAGGCAATATATGGGAAATTTGGAAAATATACAATAAACCTATCAGTTAACTACGCCCAATAAAAAAAAATAAAAATCTGCACTATTACACTATACCTAATGATGAACAAAAGATATAACCTAAGATAACAGAAAAAATAAAAATAAAATAAATAAATAATAAATAAAAAAGGAAAAATGAAAAACTGCAGAAAAAATGTACAAATCAAATGGAAAGTGAATTATTTTTCCGTCTTTAAAATTTTTATCCCATGCACACTTTAATAAACTTGCAATGCTGCAACACTGTAACTTGTATTTATTGAAGACTTACTGCTACTTGCCCATAGTTAGTGTAGAGCTACTTAATGTTAATTTGTGCAGATAGATATACAGTATATGTCTTATCCCTTGTCTCTATCTTATCTCTTGCCCGTACTGCTGTAACGCCTGCACTTCCCTATGGGGGTTTATAAATCCTTATCTTATTTCAGTCAGGATCATGAAGTGTATTATACGTGAAAAGTAAGGACCCCCCACCAAAAACACGCACAATATCACCATCGTCCGACCAGCGATGGACACTTGGTACCAGGTCCCCGGGCGCGTCGTCGAACGCTGCCCACTGCTCCTGACTGCCCCCCCCGGAGGAAGGACAAGCCAGGATGGGTGAAATGCAGAGGAACCATTTCACCGGCCACCACCCAAAAAAGCATGTGTGTGTGTGTATATGCATGTGTTGTGTTGTAGTGCGCTGTGTCATGTGACAAATAAAGATTCTTCTTCTTCTTATCACTCACATCGGTCACTATGGTGGCCTGGTACATGCTCCTGTCGTACTCCCATCCGTCCTGGCACTGGACCGTTTCATTGAGTCCGTACTCCCGGATGGTGTCCAGGTCCCGGTCCACGGGGACGAACATCAGACACCGGCTGAAGGAGCCCTCCGGGTCCCGGGGCAGCGTCAGATTGAGCCGCTCCTCCCTGGTTAAATTAGGGGCCGCTTTGAGGATCCAGTCTGTGTTGCAGTGCAGGTTCGGGTGGGACTGTATAAAGAGTAAACTTCCAAAGTTTAACGGTATGATGATACTTGGACTGCAAAGAGCAAAGAGAACGAGCTTCTGGAACAATCCAAATTCCCCCGCGCTCCTCAGGATCTCTCCAAAATCAGCCATGATGTTGTGTATGTCCACTTTGCTAAAACCGACCTAACGGCAATTTCTTATTTTAACATAGTCCGTTAATCTTTAAGCCTTGGGAATTCCACGATTGAATGTTGCTTGGCACCTCAACTGAGGAGCAGTGAAATGGATGAAGCTAATCTTTGATTCACTCGGTGACCCGGCCTCATGTCCATGTTTGGAAGGACTGCTCACACTATTGGTCGCACCTCCGACTTAAACTTGCTCTTGAACTCTTGTAGGCATTGTTAAAATGGAAATAAAAAGTCGTAAAGCACATATTAACAAGGCACTGTGGTTCTCTATTGATGTCTCTCAATTAAATATACATCAACTTGCATAATGAATAAGAAGAAAACCTTTAATAAAGGCAGCTTCTGTATACTGTGTGGCAAACGAACAAACCGACAAGTTTCTAGTTCTTACTTCAGACTTTTGTGGCCCGCTGTTATAGAACGTTCCAAATATGTATCTTTAGCTACATTTTTAAATTTCAAGTTAGGATGCATAGGAAAATAACCCATGAAGACACAGGGATCATCAAGGGTAACCTTGAATACTTCAGGGGATCAGTTCCCTAAGATGAGGGGTGTACTGTAGTTGAAGTGAAGTGCATTCAGCATTTGAGCTGCTCTCCTTATGTCGGGGTTTACCATACCTTTATTTTCAATTACAGGAGCAATTTTGTTGTAAAACATTAACAGCTCACATCTGACGGAGCTCTGGTAAAATAATTACTGCAGTCTAGTACATTATAACTTTGAGAGAAGGTAAAGGGATGTGTAAGTGAAATTCATTTGTTGTACATTAAAAAAGACAATGTGGGCCCATGTCATGGATTTGCAAATCTCTACAGTAGTAGATTACGGAGAGAGAACAACCAAAGATGGTGCCCACGTTTAGAAACTGGACTCAAGGATTACTAACCATACCCACAGTTTACTAAACTATACCCACAGTTTACTAACCAGTACCCACAGTTTACTAAACTATACCTACAGTTTGCTAATCCGGACCTACAGTTTTACTAAACCATACCCACAGTTTACTAACCATACACACAGTTTACTAACCAGTACCCACTGTTTACTAACCCAAATCCAGTTTACAAGACTTTACAAAAACCCTATCCACAGTTTACTGAACAGTACCCACAGTTAACTAACTGTATCCAAGGTTTATTGAACAGTAACCATAGTTAACTAAACCGTACCCACAGATTACTGAACAGTACCCACAGTTTGCTAACCCGTACCCAAGGTTTTCTGAACAATACCCACAGTTTACTAAACTGTACCCACAGTTTACTAACGTGTATCCACAGTTTACCAAACTGTGGTCTTGGATTTCCAAATCGTACCCAAATTAATTTTTGTAACCTGATTAGAAAGGTTATGTTATATAATTATCGTCATTAATAATCGAATTTATAAAGGAAGGAATCTCTGACATTCTGTCCTTCGATTATCTCCACAACTGTTCATCTTCACACTTTGTGGGTGTATTGCTGGGGATCCACGGATGTTCAGCGTGGAATTTGGTGCAATGTGGACACGTGACACGTGGAATATTAATAAACTTTTAAAATAAACAGCGAACAGCAAGACGCTTGGTAGGCTGCAACGGAGTCACGACCGCAGTGCAGCCCCGGTATGTCGTCCTGGCGGGCGGCTGTGGTCACCCGTAAACTATGAAGCAGTTGTGGGTTCAGGGTTAGTCAATAAGTCAAAAGTCAAAAGTTGGTCAAAAGTCAGTGGAAGTGTGCGTCCGGTATGGGCCTGCCCACGCTCAGGATAAGGCCAGACTCAACAGCTCATCAAAAGAGCAGAGAGGATCATGGGCTGCGACCTGTCCACCCACCAGGACCTCTATACTTCCCGCTCAGGAACAAGGGCCTAAAAGATGATCAGTGACCTTGGTCAGCGAGAAAGGGTCCCCTCGGTAACCTGGACGGATGTGTTGATTCAGATGTGTGTGCAAGTCTTTATTCCTTTCACATACAGATGGAGAGAGGACTCTTACATGAGGATCATCACACATCACTACAACTCACTGCTATCCATTTGTTTATTCATTTACCAAATTAAGAACTTTTCTTTGAGCGTTCAAACTGTCTCCCTCTGGTCTTGGTGACTTTTGCTTGGTACTTGGTTTGATGATTATCTGAGAAACAGTTAGCAAACGATCCAATCATTCCCTGTGCTGTCCTAGGTAGTGCATTTTATGTCTGGATGCGTAAAAGATTAACCATCTTAGTTCACAGACAATTACAGTATTACTTATCCACTTGTAATATCTATGATGGTTTACAAAGCTCTCACTGGCCTGGCACCAAACTATACTTTCAACATGCTGGTCAGCGATGAGCGACACACACACACAAATTTATATATATTTAATATAGGCTTGTTTAATCTAAGTAAAATAAAATCAAAAGACAGTGATACAATGACAATGAAAAGCTACTACTTAATTCCAGGACCTTTAATTCTCCCTATCACCAAAGGCCAATCAGAATCCCTCAATTAAGGCGGGGTTTTCGAACGCAGTGAAATAGAGCTCTCTGATTGGTTGAGGGGAAAACTCACTCAAAAAATCAATGGGGACGCGTCATCTGGCGTAACGTCCACGAAAACACAAACATCACCCTGTCACAAATACATTTTCACCTAAAAAAAACCCCAAACGTGATTACACCGATTATTCATTCCCAGAAACATGTCCAAACAACAGAAAATAACCGTAAAAGAAGGTATTTCTTAAGCCAGGCCCGCCCCGGTCGCTGAGCGGCGTGGAGTCCTCTGGATGGAAACAGAAGAAGGAATCCAACAAGGAGGAAAAGTCGAGGATCAGTCAACAAAGCGTTATGTGGTTACACTTTTCAAATCAGGTCATGTACACTTTCATCTTTTTCTTTTGTTAGAGTAATAATGCGTGTTAATAATGGAAATAATCCCTACACTGGAAAAGGATTTGAGTCAGTGGATCCGCTTTAAAACGCTCCAATTTGCTGCAAACATGACCGGTTGTTTAGGTTTTCTGGCATTTAAAATGTACACCTTCATTTCTCTCAGTCCAAGTGGGGAAACGCTGGCATTTATCTTTGGTGGAGCGAGACTCCCTTCTAACCCCTCAAAAACATTTTTTTTGTGTGTAGCGTTTGTTCAGGTTTGTGTCTTTTACTCATTTCCCGCAGCCAATGAGAAAAACATGATTCTGTTTTTTTTAATAATATAATAATAATAATAATTTTTAGTAATCCAAAATGGCAAATAGTGTAGATAGATGGATAGATGGATAGATAGCTATAGATAGATAGATAGGTCTGGGGGCTCCCACCCTTTCGGCTGGACCCCAAATAACTCGGTAACTTCCCATGTAACGTGAACGCAGCAGCACAAACGTTTTCGCCGTGTGCTTTTGTTACCTTCTATGTGCTGTTACCTTCTATGTGCTGTTAGCTTCTATGTGTTGTTAGCTTCTATGTGCTGTTACCTTCTATGTGCTGTTAGCTTCTATGTGCTGTTAGCTTCTATGTGCTGTTAGCTTCTATGTGCTGTTAGCTTCTATGTGCTGTTACCTTCTATGTGCTGTTACCTTCTATGTGCTGTTAGCTTCTATGTGCTGTTACCTTCTATGTGCTGTTAGCTTCTATGTGCTGTTACCTTCTATGTGCTGTTAGCTTCTATGTGCTGTTAGCTTCTATGTGCTGTTACCTTCTATGTGTTGTTAGCTTCTATGTGCTGTTACCTTCTATGTGTTGTTAGCTTCTATGTGCTGTTAGCTTCTATGTGTTGTTAGCTTCTATGTGCTGTTAGCTTCTATGTGCTGTTAGCTTCTATGTGTTGTTACCTTCTATGTGCTGTTAGCTTCTATGTGCTGTTAGCTTCTATGTGCTGTTAGCTTCTATGTGCTGTTAGCTTCTATGTGCTGTTACCTTCTATGTGCTGTTACCTTCTATGTGCTGTTAGCTTCTATGTGCTGTTACCTTCTATGTGTTGTTAGCTTCTATGTGCTGTTACCTTCTATGTGTTGTTAGCTTCTATGTGCTGTTACCTTCTATGTGCTGTTAGCTTCTATGTGCTGTTACCTTCTATGTGTTGTTAGCTTCTATGTGCTGTTAGCTTCTATGTGCTGTTAGCTTCTATGTGCTGTTACCTTCTATGTGCTGTTAGCTTCTATGTGCTGTTAGCTTCTATGTGCTGTTAGCTTCTATGTGCTGTTACCTTCTATGTGTTGTTAGCTTCTATGTGCTGTTAGCTTCTATGTGCTGTGAGCTTCTATGTGCTGTGAGCTTCTATGTGCTGTGAGCTTCTATGTGCTGTTAGCTTCTATGTGTTGTTAGCTTCTATGTGTTGTGAGCTTCTATGTGCTGTTAGCTTCTATGTGTTGTTAGCTTCTATGTGTTGTGAGCTTCTATGTGTTGTGAGCTTCTATGTGCTGTTAGCTTCTAGCTTCCGTGCTGCTTCCCTTTGCTTCATGGCTGGATAGTCCAGTCAGGTAAGTGCAGAGTTGCCCAGTTTATTATTCTTAGGGGTCCAGCACACAGGTCTGGATCCCTTACTTTAAAAGTCGTTCAGATTTTTATTTTTTATTTTTCTCTTTGAGTTTTCAGGGTTAAATTGTCCAGAACAGGACGATCGACAAAGGTCATGGAGACGATTGACGTGTCGTTAGAATCGATACGTCACACACATGTCGCAGTCACACAATAAAAATGACAATTCCCCTGGAGCTACTAGAAACAATACAGAGCAGCGTGAATTTTACACACTGTTGGAGAATTGTCTTAAACTCTCAAAACCTTTACTTTGACGACTTGTTTATGTCAATTGGAATGAAGTAACACAGTTGAGCTTTTTGTGATTGTCTTTATTTCATCCAAATGTTGCTCATTTTAAAAGACAACATACATGAATAAAACAATAAAAAAGTTATTTAATTTTTGAATAATGTTGTAAAACTTAGGGGATATGTTGAATTGGTTAAAGACAGTTAGAATAAAATATTCCCCTCAGCTGGAAAGTGGATCCGAATTAGTTACTCCAACTGATTTTAGGCAAATTTTAGAATCAAAGCTTCAATATTGATTCATGTTCAAATAATTTAAATTAAAGTAAAATACATAAAATCCTTATTTTTTAAGCATGTTACCACTTATTTGGAGGAATTTTCTGGTAGTACTACAAGTATTACATCTAATATAATGTGAATTATTTTCTCCATTGACTACAAATCATCTCCCAGAAAACTGAAATTAAAATATTAGTGTGTTTGATTGACAGGTGAGATGATCAGTGGGGCGGGGTTTTCATCGCCATAATTTATACCTGGACAGAAGAATGGGAAGAGTGGTTCCTGAAATGTACAACCACTAAAAGAGTAGAAATGAAGCCTGGACTCCACATCATAGAAGGACACCACACCCTCATCATAATCCACAAACACCCCCACCTTCTGGGGCTTGGTTCTCACAGAGAGAAGGACACGTGGAACAGAAAGAGCCTCGTACTCATTTCCATTACTCAACCTAATAGCCCAGTAGCCATATTCAGGACTCAATGTGATGACACCCTTCCTGTTGATGGACTCTCTGACCACTCCTAAATCCCACTCATTGTTCTCTTCAACCTGAACCTCAAAGTAAAATCTTCCGGAGGAGAAGCTCTGCTTTGTTAAGACACATGCATATTCAGAAAACCTCTCAGGGTTGTCTGGGACTTCCTTCCATGTGTCTCCATCATGAACTTGTTTTCCATCTTCAGACAGGATGAGTTTGTGATGAGCTGTATCAGGATCCAGAGTCAGATCTACGTCATGCTGCTGGAGGCTCTTCAGTTCAGCTTCACGCATCTCCATGTTCAGTGTCTCCTCCAGTGGATCCAGGACTCTCCTCAGGGTCCCTGCGTACGACGGACGACTGAGCTCCACCTCTGTCCAGTCCCTGGTGGGTGGAGGAGTGTTCAGGGATTGGAAGCTCTGGAGGAGATGGAGGTGATCCTCAGTGAGTGAGAGCTGCTTCAGCCCTGACCTCCTACTGGTTAGCTTTTCCATTTCCTGTTCCAACTCTTCGATGAGACCTTCAGCCTGTTTCTCTATGGATTTCAGTTTCCCTTGGATCTTCTCGCTGTGCTCAGCCTGACACTTATCGATGCTGAGCCTCAGAGCAGTGAAGACCCGCGCACCAGAGGCTTCCTCTCTGTCGGCGTCTTCTCTACTGAGCTCCACTGAGAGTTTTATCTCCTCAATCTTTCGCCGTCTCTCCTGGATCATCTGCTCGACTTGAGACTCTGTCATCCCCAGCCGAGCCTTCTTCACTCCATATTCCTCCTCCACAGGAACAACCGGGTGGTGCTTGTGGTTCGATTCTGTGCAGAACTGACAAACACAGGTGTGTTCTGTCTTGCAGAACAGCTCCAGAGGTCGACCGTGCTTCTTACACACTCTGTCTTCCAGATTGTGCTCAGGGTGGATCAGCTTATGTCTTCTCAGGCCTGGTACTCTGTGGTGCGGCTCAAGGTGGGTGTCACAGAACGAGGTTGCACACTCTAGGCAGGACTTCAGGGCCTTCTGCTTGGTCCCAGTGCAGTAATCACAGAAAACTTCTCCAGGTTCAACACACTTAACTCTCACTTGTTGAGCCATCTCCGATATGAAGGTATCGACCCGTAATTCAGGTCTGGTGTGGAAACGCTCTTTACACATGGGACATCGGTACTGGACATCACCATCCCAGCATGTTGTAATACAGGCTTTGCAGAAGTTGTGTCCACATGGTAAGCTTACTGGACTGGTGAACACATCCAGACAAATGGAACATGAGAAATTCTCTTCAGACAGGAGGCTGTTGGGAGAGGCCATTCCTACAGAGAGAAGACGATATGAAAAAAGTGGATCAGATTGAGAAAACATTCATGTTCTAGTCACAAAAGCCTAAAAGCGTTTCAAAATTTCTCTTTGTAGTTAAACTCCATAATCTCATATAATGATATTAAAAATGAAGAGAATAGTCTCCACAGCGGCGATGACCGGAGAGACGCTTTGAAAAGTGATAAAGAGTGAATGTTGTGTGTAGCACTCACCTTGTGCCTTTTACAAGCTGTTTATCTGTGTTTAGTTTCTCCCCCTGTATCTATTGGACACAAGTGTCTCCACTTTAGCGCAACTTGTCATGAACGGCACATGTCGTGTGTCCGGGAGATGACGTCATAAAGTATGACATCACAAAGCCTTACATCATAATGCCTAGCTGAAACTTTTGTGCTGGCTATGCAGACACAGCCACCTTGACGCGCTAGTGACTGGTCCCTGCTTATCAGAATGGAATGAATGGATATATCCGGCAGAAGGCGGCCATTCTGGGTGGCTGGTACTGTCTAATAATAATAATAATGATAACCTTTATTTGCATAGCACCTTTCATACACAATATGTAACCCAAGGTTTCCTACATCAAAAAAGGCTGTCACATAGTGACAATAAAAGCGGAGCAAAATGCATTTACAAAGTAGAATAAAATAATTAAAAGAATGAAATTCTTGAAATATTTTGGATGGCGTTTTCTTGGATTTTCCGATTATGACATCCAAGATGCGCTACATGGCCAAAATCTTCTACCCTGATATAGGTAATTTCATATCCCTATATAGTAATTTTTCTGTATATTCAAATAATAGTTTACTTAAAAAATGACACATGGTAAAGCATCTTTGTGACACTGCGCAGCACAGGAAGACGCTTTTCGAGGCTCTCAAATTCACAGGAAAGGCAAAATAAACAACATTTATATCAAAATATGACTTATTTGCAAAAATGAAGAGCAGACAATGTTGTTCTAATCCATCCAATGAGAAATTTCCCCGAAGTGCGACATCCATCCATGTTTGTTTACACTCGCGCCAGGTGTAGCGTCCTTCTCCCAGGGCTTTTGGGCAACACCTAAGGATGTGCTTTAACGTTCCTCTCCTGAGATTCAAAGGACATGATGGTATGTCAACCTCGGTCCAACAGAAGAGGATGGATGGGCTGGGTAGGACATCATAAACGGACACAATCTAGAACTTGATCCGGTAAGGCTCAGCTTGCCAAAGCTCGGACCAGGAGATCTTGCGGTCCATGGCTTGTTCCCATGTCATCCATGTGCCTTGCTGTCGCATCCCCACCATCTGGCTAGCCTGCAGTTCCTCCACACCAGCTCTCACGTCCGCTGGACAAGTCAGCATCTGTCTTTGCCCAGGGCTTTGTCATAGCGCATGTTTGGAACGCTACCAAGCCCTGCTCGTCCAGATGCCTATGGGCCGACCAGCACGCTGTGACGCAAGCGTGACACAGCCTACTCGACTGCCTCCCGCGCCCTCCACTTCCTCCCAGTCCTTTTGGGTCACTGTATTCCCTGTACAGCAGCACCTCTCTTGCACGGGTAACCATAAACTTCTCATTCAGGCTGTTAATGGGGAGCTTCAGTTTGTTCTTCTGCACGTACAGAGCAATGCTACTCAGGCCTCGTGGCACGCCCTAACTTGTGGACTAGCAGGGGCCACAGAATCCGGGGGAGAACACTGTGCTAATAAAACCAGGCCTTAAATTTGCCAGGCAGTCCAGATTTGTTCACAGTTGTCCGCCACGCCTCCAGCTCCCGATTTATGACCTTGATGGAGGCAACATCCTTTAGGGTGCAATCAAAGGTCTAGCCAAGGCTTTTGATGGGTTTCTCGGTGACAAATGAAATCTGGATGCCGCCAAGAGAGAAGCAGAACTTGTCTGTCACTTTCCCTCTTTGAGCACCAGGGACCTAGACTTTGCAGGCTTGAAACACATCCGAGCCCAAGTAATGATTTCTCAAAGCCCTGGAGGATCCATCTGCACCCCGGCACTGACATTGTTGTAACTGTCAGGTTGTCCATAAAGGCTCTGATGGGGGGCTGGCGGACTCCAGACTTGGTGGGCGGACCTCTGCACCGACTACGGCTAACTTGACCAACCGGAACATGGTGCCGATCCGGTGCTGTTTCCACCAACTTATGGAGAATGGATCCATAAGCATTTGTGAGGTCGAGCCACAGCACTGCTAGGTCTCCTTTCCCTTTTCTTGCCTCTCTGATCAACTGCGTGACCATTCCAGTATGCTCGAGGCATCCTGGAACCTTCAGATTCCACTCTTCTGTACAGAGGTGTCAATGTATTCATTCTTTAGGAGGAACTCCGTCAACCGACGGGATATGATGGTGAAGAATATCTTCCCCTCAATGCTGAGCAGTGAGATGGTCCTAAACTGCTCGATGTTCTTACCATTCTCCTCCTTGGGAATCCAGACACCTGCTAATATCCATTGTTGGGCTACCTTTCCCCTCCTCCAGATAACCCTCAGGATCTTCCACAGCCAGTGAGTGAGTCTGGGACACCTCTTGTAGACTTTGTAGGGCACTCTGCTGGGTCCAGGGGCCGAACTGGCTCTTGCTGCCTTGATGACCTCCTGGACCTCCTTCCAACTGTGCTCCTTGCTGTTGAAGTCCATGGTGGGTCCTGGTGGGTCTATCAAAGGTCTGTAGGGCCTGGATGATGCGGAGATGGTGATAAATTTCCTCGTTGGAACAAGCGAGGTGGCCACCTATTCAATGTCCAAGCAGCTGCTTGGTGACTCTGAAGTTTTTTGCGATGAAGGCAGGTCGTTTCTTGGCCCTCTCTTTCCCCCACCATCTGCACCATTCTGCCCTTCAAAGAAAAGTACATTTCTTCCTGAGGATGCTGAGAAGTTCTGATGGTGCATCCCTCTCTTCTTCTCACGCTTCCTTGTACTGCTGTTTCAGGACCCGCACCTCCGGCCTTATCTGGCTGATCTTCTCTGCCCTACGGTTGTTCACATAGGGGGTCTTGGTACCCAACCTCTCCACTGTACCAAACCTCTCGGCAGCAAGGCTGATGATGATGATTGCCATGGTTTGGAGCTTCCTGTCTGCATCACCCTTGACTGCTGCTTCTAAGATGTGGTCCACATCATCATCGAACTGGAGCCACTGCTTGTCCTTACTGGCCGGAGGCCACTTGGTTACTCTGCCTGGGGCGGGGGCTACTGGTATGTGGAGGTTCCGGGCACAGTTGGCTGACTCTGGGCCCGACTCCTCCTGCGTCTCAACAGGGATGATCTCTGCGCGCTGTACCACTTGCTCCTTTTCCAAGCATTTCATCTTGGCCTGGTGAATCTTGAGGCCATGCAGATTTTTGCATACTTTTCCACAGGCACATTCTGCCATCGTTGACGGTAATGAGTTCGCATTGGTCATTAATTTTAGGTCAGTCCTGTAGGGGTGCCCCCCCCCCCTTTTATTCTAACGGTCTTTAACATATTCAATATATCACCAGAGTTTTACAACATTATTCACAAATTAAATAACTTTTTATTGTTTTATTCATGGATGTTGTCTTTTAAAATGAGCAACATTTTAATGAAATAAAGACAATCACAAAAAGCTCAACTGTGTTCGCATTCCAATTGACATAAACAAGTCGTCAAAGTAAAGGCTTTAAGAGTTTAAGACAATTCTCCAACAGTGTGTAAAATTCACCCTGCTCTGTATTGTTTCGAGTAGCTGCAGAGGAATTACTTGTAATTAACATACAGATCATCTGTTTTATATATTATGGATGCATTTTATTTCTGCTTCATCATAAATAATAATTATAATAAATCCTGGATGTTTGAGCCAGCCTCACAGTTTCAATGGAGGCAAAGGATTTACAGCGTACAAAAGTTATTTTCCTGTTATTATTGGTTTATTTCATTCTTAGGTTTCTGGGTTTATATTTTAGGTTTAAATTTACATGTATTGTTATCATGAGCTTTATCATATTTTTGCCAATTTTAATATTCATTGTTCTGTTTATTTGACTGTATATGTGAATGTTTCATATCGTCTAGTTCATTTCCAGCTTTGTTGAATATTAACATTTAATCCTTGTTTATTTTTGTTTATTTTCCTGCTTTTGGTCCATTCTTGGGAGTTATCACTCGGTTATTGTATTAGCCAATTAGATATATATATATTTTTAACCTTATGTTTATTGTTAGGGTCATTTTTATTGTTTGTTGTACATTCCCTATTTTTCTATCTCTGAGTTAATCACTCGTTGAATTGTATATTGATTATCTTTCATGTGATCCTGAGGTTTATTATATATTGCCCTTTTATTTTATATTTGTTTTTTTACTACTTTATTATTACTGTCTGTCTGTCTGTCTCTACCACTGAATAATAGGAATACCTGTGAAGGTGGCACCTACACAGCATCATTTTTTAACCCTTGAAGTGCCTCCAGCGCCTCATTGATTAGTTTATTGATTTGTAATAGCTTGTCAAGCCTTTGCAATATAATTTAATCATCATTTTTAAAAAGAGTTCATGTGTGTGACAGGGTTACAGGCAAAGCAGGTGAAGAAAAGAACGGTTAAACATGTTGAATATGAAAGTCCCTGAAATTAAAAAAAAAAGGTTTCAACAAAAAACAGTTGAAACTTGATTTACACAACATAGGTCAAGTTTTTTGCAACTTTTCTTTTTTCCAAAGAATGTGACGACAACTGCACAAGAAGTTTACAACGACCCTGATAATCTAAAATAAAATCCCCAAACCTGGGCGAGCTGTTTGCATGTATTTCTTTTAGGATGGATTACCACTTAAAATCTTTGTATGCATTGTATTTCATACAGTAAACATATGTGTAAATATACATATATATACAGTACAGTATCTCTGTAGGTATGTAGGTCCTGAGAAGCTTTTTCTGCATCGGCTTCTGTGGTCGCTGTGTGGAGAACAGAGGTTTTCCCCTTTTTTATTTTTTTTGGTTTATTTTTCACTGCTTTCCATTGACTTCCACTGCTTTGTCGAACCACATCTAAAAAGTCAGTATTTCTTTCTTCTGATGCTCAATGATGTTGCAGCTAAAACCACAGAATGTGTTTTGTTTTCTTTTTATATGTTTGCTTAGGATGTTTCCACCTGCATCATAGTCAAGTCAGAATGTGTTTGACATCCTGTTTTCAAAAGCAAGGCAGTGAATGGAGCGTGGATGTTACAAAGGCTCTGAATGGCGCTCATCTGGGAAAAATAACTCACTGAAGGTATTCTATTGATGTTGCTTTACTGATGGTATTTTGGGGTTTCATTCCATTTTCTAACGTTGTATTGATATTTGTACAGTTGTATTTCAGTATCATATTTTATGTGTTGTGTTGCGTGGTTGTTATTTATGTCGACCAAGAATGGAGGGAAAACATTTACATTTAGAAGTTTGTTTTTATTTTAAGTTTGAAAAATGATGACATGTCGCATGTATCACATGACATGAATTCCATATTTTATTTTATTGAAACAACATCACTAAAAGTCATGAGTAACATGTACTGAAGTACAGACACATACACTGTACATATAACATGAGGCGTCAATGAAGGCGCCGTCCACCAGGGGGCGCTGCGGTGACGGAGCTCCTCCGTTGACTTGAATGACTTCCGCTGGAGCCGGAAGTCATTCATACTGTCTTGTCCGTTTTTGAAGCAACAAGTGGTTTGTTTATTTATGCACCTCTCTGGCCAAAGTAAGATCACTTAATAATATTCCATGTGGCTGATGTTTTGTCCCGATTATTTCATATACTGTTGTAGATGTAAATTCATTGTTGAATTATTGAAATATTCGCGTCGCACTGTTTGTCTGTTGCGACAAATGGTTCGTTAATGATCATTTATGATGTTGTCCACCAGGTGGCGCTGTCGAACAACCCACGTCAATAATCCCAGGTCGATGATTGTAAATCAATGAATTGATTTTACACGTAAAACATGGTTTTACTTCCTCTTTTTTAATGAGAATCACAAACACACATATAGGAGTGAAACTGCTGCTGTGCAAGTGAAGAAAGGTCCTGAAACTTTTAGAAGTAATGTTTTCTTCATGGTGATAGAGACAGATTTGGGGGCGAATGTCAATGATCCATCAGCGAAACATCATGTTGTGAACGCAGCTTTCCACACAGTGACCACAGACGCTATCGCTTCAACTCAGTGACAGTATGTGGATTTCATTCAAGGATATACCCTCTTTCAACAGTGATTTTACAGGTGCCCTTGAGCAAGGCACCAACTATATACTGGTACCACTAGTCCCCTGACCACGGCTGAACTGAATGTGATGAACAGAATTGTTTCCCTTTAATTAGAACAACAACTTCCCTGGAATATTCAAAGTGAATGTAAAACAAAAAAAACGCTGACACAAGCTGCAAACATTCTCTGTTGCTGTTGGGGGCCAAACAGCAACTGGTTGCACAACTCTGCAGGAATTCACAGATTCCGAGATGGCCTTTATTATTATTATTATTATTATTATTATTATTATTAATATTAATATTAATATTATTCTTATTCTTACTGGTATTATAACGACTATAATTAGTACTGTTATTATTACTACTACTACAACTATTAACATCATCATTATTATTAGTAGTAGTAGTATAATTATCATCATTATTATTATTACTATTAGGTGTCCAGCCTGCAGGTTAAGGTCTTGTTGGAACTGTGACGTTTCGGACGTCTTGAAGTTAGCGAAAAGTTGTCGTAATTTCATTAGTTTGTGGAGCGGGCAGCTTTGTGACATCATCATCCGTAGTTATACAAGTCCAAGCTTTGTCTCTTGGAACTCATTCAGCTTCAGCCACTTGTGAGTAAGACATCGAGACAGACAGCTTGAGCCGGTGCTGCGTTTATAGGAAACTCGGAAAACTACAACTCGTGCTGCGTTTTACAAAACCCCAGAAACTATTATGGTTAAAGAACACGTTTTGGCACTGAAGGAAGTTCCAAGAACCATAGGAGGAACCAACCTTTTCTTTTGTGTCCGCACTGCGTCTTTGTCTTACTTCATCTGTTACCAAAAAGCTGCTTCCAAATTGTAAAATAGATATTCTCATTTGACTGAAACCTGAAACCTAACAACAAATGTTGATTGAGGACAACAGAAGGTTTAGCTCAGTGTGAGGTCTGGATCATAGGTTCAAATCCAGACTTAACAAGGCCAAACAAACTCTTAATGTTGTCCGACAGTTGTGTAAATGTGATCAACCGAGCCTCTGCTTATTTGTGCAGAGGCATTAGAGGTTCTGACAGATGATACCGAGTTATTTTGTAACCCTGTACAAGGTTTGCCTTCTTATAATCGTGGCGGTTATAAGGTGGTAAGATGTGTTAACATGTCAGTGTCATGTTGATGGTAAAAGAGAGAGTTTCAAAATCAAACCCCTGTACAGCGTTATGTCAGGGAACACACTCCCAGAGGGATTGTATTCGGTTGATCCAGCTACTGAGACTGAGAGGGAGTTGAACCGGCCACCTCATGTCTGCAGACATATCCAGGGTCTGTGTTAACAGCAGCATCATGCCACCAGGTCCCCTTCACACTCAGCCCTGCTCTACAGGAGCTTTTAAAGACGTCCCCGGGGCCCGGATTCCAAAAACCAACTCGGCATTGAGCCCCAGCTACTGGTCCAGCAGCTCATCTCTTTGAGCCGCTGAGTCTTTCCAGGTGCCTTTGTCTCCTCCACTCATCCGATTAAAGGAACCTCAGCAGTGACTGGGATGGAAAGGTCAGGACTGGAACCCGTGACGGCAGCGTCTGGAGCCGTCACACCACAGAGTCCTGCTGGGCGGAGCTTCTCTGAGATCATCTTCAGTGGCCTCTCTTGATATGATGGTGACTGTTTAGAAAAACAAGTCACAATGTCATCCACCTGCAGGCTGATGCTCTGCTCCTACCTCCAGCTGATTTTTATGAAAACCCTCCAGGGTCAAGTGGATTTGAGAATAAAGGTTCTGAGTTTAAATCTAAAAGCTCCAGATAAGGAATAAACTGAATCCCTTACATTTGAGTGGGATATTTTTTTTCCATCTGAGCCACTTGAAATAAAAAATAAAGTTTTTATTCATATCATCATTTTTTATAGTATAGACATCTAACACTTTTGGGCTGAAAACCACGTTATCTTTTGTCCCTTGGTGTCAGGTTGTAGTATTGGAGATATGGCTGCTCTCTAATGACGGTGCCCTGTTTCACACGGTGTTGGTGCATCTGGACTTTGTGTCTTTACCCACAAGGAAGTTTGCTCTGGACTCAGACCGCCCAAACTGCTGCTCCGTGTACTTGTCTTTGTAGGCGAGGAGGCTGATGAAGGGGTTGAAGTTCAGGACGCTCCCGCAGAGCAGCAGGAAGTAGGATGGCGTGCTGAGCAGCCGCTTCAGCGAGGGGAGGAACCCTGCACAACCAGAACACACACACTGTACTACGTTCTGTACCTTGTGTGTTTTCCAATTTGGGGCGTCCAAAAACTGTATTTATCTTAAAACATAAAAGTTAACATCTGGGGGGGCCCAACATCTTTATATTTTGTATTGCAAAATATATATGTATATATGTATTTCCTCTTCTTGGCTTGGTGCCCCCAGTGGTGATTGGTGCCCTAGACCACCGCCTTTACAGCCTATGCTCATACCCTTCATATCAAGATGAAAACAATGAAAACACAACGTCACATAGAATAAGAAAAAGAGGCATAAAGCAGAAATGAAAAAAACTGATTTTTCAGTTTTTTCTTTTGTTCCTCTTTTTGAACACAGCACTTTATGAACATGTCTCTGGTCACTCACACACGACTGTATTTTCACTAAATATTTCATGAAATCAAAGTGTAGCAGCTGTCCATCTACATCTGTACATGCATCTATACAAGTAGAGCTGTACGGGAGGATGCACAGTGTTTGTTCTCATCTTTAAAACGTGTTTGAATGAGTGTGATGAGGTTTTTGTGCAGCTGCTGAATGAGGATGTTTCACTGTGGGACGTTCGGCAGCGGCACCCGACTGGACGTCGGAAGTAAGTTCCCTTTAAATGCTGGAATTTAGTCTTTTTTTTCTTATTATTGTTTTATTACATATTTATTTACAATTTTTTAATGTATCCATAGATTTTTTTAATTATAACTTTTTCTCATCTGATGGATGAACTCTAGGTTGGTTAATATTAGACTACTTCATATTTATCTTTATTGTGTGCTGCCATATTTGCTGCTATTTTTTAGTTTTATTGCATATTGTCATTTTATTTTGTCTAATTTTTATTCTTATAACTTTATTCTTATTATTATTGCCTATTTTGCTGCAATTTCATTTATCCATCCCTCCCTCCATCCTGTCTTTCTCTTGTGTTTCCAGGTGAACGCCCGCCCACCCTGACCGTCCTGCCCCCCTCCTCAGAGAAGCTGGCCTCAGTGGCGGGGTCCGCCACGCTGACCTGCCTGGCGGACGCCGGCTTCCCCTCCGACTGGAAGCTGAGCTGGACGCTGGACGACAGCAGCGGCACCACCACCGCGTTGGGCGGAGCTTCCAGCGCCGCGACCCCCGGGACACCGCAGGGGGGCGAGGGCAACCTGTACCGCTGGACCAGCACCCTGACCCTCAGCGACCGGGAGTGGGCGGCGGCGGAACGGGTGACCTGCCGGGCCCAGCGGGGCTCCCAGACCCCCGTCACCCAGAGCCTCAGCCGCCAAGACTGCTGAGACCACCACCACCCGTTGCTATGGCGACCACTTCCACTTGTGTATTGATCCCTACATAGACCGAGCCCTAACCCACTAGATTTCAGACAATAAAGACAATAAAGATCTCCTCCTTGAATTCAACTGGTTTTATTTGGTGATATTACAGGTGGCTCTGTGGAATACTCCCTTCTGATTGGTCCAGAGCAGCCAGGTCGGTTGTGGGTTATTTCTGAATAACGACCGCTTGGTTTGACCTTTTCCCTCGTCTCGCTCCGCCCACATGCTAATGCTAAGGCCGGCTGGTGGTGATGGAGGACTTGAAGGAATGAATGCACATATGTCCAGTTGAAGCTGAATATCAGTAAATAGTTTAGTGCTAAGTGAGGAGATGTCACTCTGAAGGGGCTTATTTGACCACGATGCCCGGCTGCACACACCGCCTTGTTATTCATACTTTCATCAACTTTAGCAACGCGCCGCTATTCCACTCACAACTCCTTTAGTGGGCTCTGAAGTACTGCCCATTTCCAAAAATGGCAAATATTGTAAAAGTGAAAATAATGGTTGAAAACCCTCAATATTTTGAATATTAAGTCGTGAGGCCGTTGTCTGAAAAAACAGGAGCATTTGAGAAACATTTTGGATAAATATAATTAATAAATAAAAATAACTAATAATCAAATTTTAAGAAATATTTATTTTACAATTTTATTTTATAAAAAACTATTTACTTATGTATTTAATAAGAAGAAGAATAATAATTATTATTATTCATTACAAGTGATCCTTAAATATCAGAGGCATTAAGGTTTGTGCTAAACTACAACATAATATCTCACATAAAATAAATAAAGCTGAATGTCTGAATAAAACAATGATTTTCACAATAAATAACAAAATAAATATTATTGATCAATAATTACAAAATAAATGAAATACCTTGGTTTCTTATCCGCTGTGTCGTTAAATCCCTGAATGTGAGCGCTGGTGTGTGACGCCAGGGGAGGTTTTTGTACGAGCCTGTATCACCGTGTCAATGTCCAGACGCTCTGGGGGTAGTGGAGACTCTGGCAGTAGATATCTCCAGAATCTTCTGGCTGGACGTCGTTGATGGTCAGCGTGAAATCCTTCCCGGATCCGCTCCCGCTGAATCGAGCCGGGACGCCGGAATGAAGTTTTGTTGTGATATATACCAGGAGTTTTGGGGGCTCCCCGGGGGTCTGGAGGTACCAGCTCAGATAATCTCCGTTTGAATTTCGGTGTACGTCACTGCTGACCTGACACCTGATGCTGACCGACTCACCCGGAGATACAAACTTGCTCTTCGGCGTCTGGGTCAACACGAACTGCCCATAAGACCCTGCAAGGAAATGGATCCAAAAAAGAGCCATAAGACCCATTGTGTTGTTACACTTCATTGAAAGATTCAATTCATGGGCTTCAGAGTCAGATTTGTTTTGCTCTTACCGTGGAGCCAGAGGGACAGCACCAAGCAGACGATGGACGTGAAGCTCATGGCTGCTCAGCTCGATGGGTCGATTCCGTCTAGAACCGGGATTCAGAGTCACCGGCTCTTATTTAAAGGCCTCGGGGGGCAGCGAGGCGTTCACATGCAAATCAACGTGTTTTGACTGCTCCTCTGAGGCGGTGGCTGTGAGGAAGAAAACTGCAAACTACACAATTTGGAACTTTTTCAGGTTCAACGTGTTGCAACGACACCTCACGGAAACATATTAAAATGTTGCTTCCATCATTTAGAACCGTTCAGAGCAGGATCCTCGCTCAACGCTTCACTGCTGAGAAACTTACCACTCTGCTGCAGCTTCTCACTGGGCTTCAATGCAGTCCAACAGAGTCAGAGAGAGTCAGAACGTCTCTATATGTTCTAGTTTTATCTGGTGGTTCCTGGTTTTATTTACTCTTTTACCAAAAAAGGAAAAAAATAAATACTAGAGAGACTAGAAACACAAAGTTGCGTCGTATCCTAATGTCAATCTGCTTGGCCTGCAATCCTTAAATCACATGTTAAGTCTCCTTGAAATGTTAAAACTCCTTTTTAAAAGCAGGAAACTCACATTACAGTCAGAAAGTCTTACATTGCTTTGCCATAAAAAAGGTTATTAACTGGTCTGTCCACCCTCAAATCAGCTGTTCTGCCTCCACCCAGGCCCAGGCAGGGCCCCTGTGACACCTGCATGAAGGTGGATCTGTTCTCCACCTACGTTCTCTGGACAATGAGCATCGTTCAGTTCTTCAACGAGTGGAAACTTTTCATTACAAACACCTTCCATGACGTTTGGGAGAAAGTGTGACCGGTCCTGTCACGGAGGAAAAGCCTTTCCAGTCCTCTGTGGCCCAAGTTAGGCGGAGTTAGACGGAGTATGGCGGAGTTAGGCGGAGTAAGGTGGAGTTAGACGGAGTTAGGCGGGGTAAGCTGGAGTAAGGCGGAGTTAGGCGGAGTAAGACGGAGTAAGCCGGAGTTAGGCGGAGTAAGATGGAGTAAGGCAGAGTAAGACGGAGTAAGGTGGAGTAAGCCAGAGTTAGACGGAGTAAGATGGAGTTAGGCTGGGTAAGCTGGAGTATGGCGGAGTTAGGCAGAGTAAGCCGGAGTTAGGTGGAGTAAGACGGAGTTAGCCAGAGTAATCTGGAGTTAGAGGGAGTAAGGCAGAGTAAGCCATAGTTTAGGCAGAGTTAGGTGGAGTAAGCCGGACTTAGCCCGAGTTAGGTGGAGTAAGATGGAGTTAGGGGGAGTAACCCGGAGTACAGCGAGTTTGGTGAAGTTAGGTGAAGGAAGCTGGAGTTAGGCGGAGTAAGCCAGAGTTAGACTGAGCAAGCTGGAGTTAGGCGGTGTAAGGCGTAGTTAGACGAAGTAAGACAGAGTTAGATGGAGTTAGGAC
Organism: Zeus faber; assembly: GCF_960531495.2. Classification (NCBI taxonomy): domain Eukaryota; kingdom Metazoa; phylum Chordata; class Actinopteri; order Zeiformes; family Zeidae; genus Zeus; species Zeus faber. Next base: position 2,934,495 of record NC_137208.1, read on the forward strand.
AGATTCCTTTCTCACCAAAGTTACAGAAAATCTGTAGGGATTGTATGAACATGTGTATTCCTTATCCAGATAAAACATCCAGATACACATTGTGTTTTAATGGCAGGTAAATGGAGCCCAAGAGACTGGAAACAGGAAGTTACGTTACAACCTTCTGTAGCCAACATTGTAATGTTTTCAAAACGACAAACAAAAAATAAGTAGACAAAGACACGTGGGGCTCTATTGGCAGTTTCCTGCTACTCCTCCCAGAGTAATTGAGCCACGTGGACGTGAAAGACATCAAATGGAGCTGCTCGGTCTCCACTCGCAGGCTACCACTTTGTGGGAGGATTGGACTGACGCTTTCTGAGAAAATCCCCTTTGTCATGGTGGCTCCGCACAGGTGCTGCTGAGGGCGTGGCACTTCCTATTTCTAGAAGCACACAGGGGGGAGGGGCCAAATGGACTGACAGACAGACACTTGTCTGATAGTAGGACAGTCAGGGGGCAGTGGCTCAGGCGGTAGAGCAGGTAGGGTGCTGAAGTGTCCTTGAGCAAGACACTTAACCCCCAACTGCTCCCTGGGCGTGGCTACGAGGGTGGCAGACCACTGCCCCTCGATATGTCAGATACTAGGATGGGGAAATGCAGAGAACTCATTTCCTGCAGAAGGATGAATATCTATATCATTTTTATGAGTAGTAATGTAAATCTTATGGACAGGTTTAAATCCTGCTTAAAGGACGGGGACTACTTTGTGCTTATAGGTAATGACACATCTGAGCGGACAAAACTGACATGTGGAGTTCCGCAAGGCTCCATCCTGGGGCCTCTTCTGTTCAACATCCACATGTTCCCAATGGCTCAGATTATGGAAAACAACTAAATATGCTACCATAGTTACGCAGACGACGCACAAATCTACATAACTGCCAGGTCCAATACAATGACTGAGCAGGTGCATTGAACAAATCAATGACTGGATGTGCCAGAATCTTCTCCAGTTAAACAAAAACAAAACTGACGTCATTGTTTTTGGAGCCGAGGAAGTGACGGGTGATGTCAAAATGCACAAACCAAGACAGAAATTTAAGTGTCGTCATGGACTCGGCCCTAAATTTCAACAGCCACATCAAAACAAGTACAAAGTCAGTCTACTTCCCCCTTAAGAACATATGAAGTATTCAAGGACTTCCTCCTCAGTGGAATTTGTAAAGAGGTGTCCATGCGTTCATCTTCAGTGGACCAGACGACTGTAACGCTGCCTTTACAGCTCTCCCTAAAACATGGATCAGACAGCTGATTGAGAACGCTGCTGCTCCGCTCCTCACTAAGAGCGACCACGTGGGTCACATCACTCCAGTTGTCACGTCTTCACATCGGCTTCCTGAACGTCCAGCAACTGATTTCAAAACACATTTGTGATCTCCTGCCGCGCGATGAAGCGTCCAGAGCGCTCAGGTCGTCTGGGGCAGCTCTGCTTTCTGTCTCCAGAGTCAACACTAAACACGGAGCAGCAGCGTTGGCTTGTCATGCTCCACATATCTGGAACAAAGTCCCAGGAAACTGCAGCTCTGCTGCAACTCTCACCTCGTTTAAATCAAGGCTGAGGTCTCCTTCGTTTGCCCTTTACTCAACCGGATGTTCATTTCTTGCACTGCACCGACACTTTGACTTGATTTTATACATTCTATTTCTTAACTTTAGAATGTGTTCTTCCTTGTACAGTGGGTTTATGTGAGGTGTCGATTTTTTTTACTTCATGCATTCTCTTGGCACTTTGTCTTAATGCTTTTTATATTTGATGTAAAGCACTTCGAATTGCCTTGTTGTTGAAATCTGCCATAGAAATAAACTTGCCTCGCCTTATCAAATGATAATAACATTATATTACATACATGTTTTTTACGTAAAATAATTCCAATCTGATGATAATGAAATATGTAATAATATAAAATCTGATAATAATAAAATACTGTTTAACAATCTGATTTAAAAAATATATATAAACACAATATAATCTGATAATAATTTACTTCTGATAATAATAATAATACTAATACACATAATACACACTAACGGTCGCACAGGGACACTTTACACATTTTCTCAAGTTTTTATTGACAAGACTTTCAGCCTGGAAGTGTAAATGATGGAGCGGAGCTGCCAATATTCATATTACTGTTCATGATATGGTTTGGAGAGGAGGGTAAAGTGTAAAAAAATGAAGATATGAGTCACCGTGGGGACGTGAACATCTGCTGGAAGACACAGGAGACTATTCTGGGCCGAGCCCAGTTATTCAACCCTGAATATGCAAATATGACTTTCAAGCCCAGAAGTGGCCTTCTCCCAGGTGGATACTCTGTGGTTTCCATCCCAGCCAGGTGTGCACACTGGTGCGGTGGTGACTTTTAGCAATTCACCTAATGACATATAGAACATAGATCATAGATAGATAGAGACTTTATTCATCCTGGAGGGAAAGTACATTATCCCAACAGCTCAGCAGCAAAATCATAATAAAGCAAAACAATACAAATATTACAAATAAAACAGCAATATATGGAAACATTTGTAAATATATGATGAAGAGTTAATTGTACACAAAATAAATATAGCAAAATACACGAAACATAATGATAAACAAAAATTTGTACATATAAATATATAATCTAAAATGTACAGAAAACAATCAAAAGTAAAAGATAAAAATGAAATGGTCCTTTACAATAAGTTGAAATGAAGAGTGAAGCAGAAAGATGAAAATAAGATATAAATGGTGATGTACAATAAACCTGACATTAAATATAATGAGCCTTCAACAATAAACAAAATATTTGCAATAAACCTATAAACCAAATAAATTGACAGTAAACATACACTTTGATATGAACAAATTCACATTGTGGTGGTTGTTAAAATGTTTTGTTTTCTTTAAATGGAGGAGTTATGGAATTATAAGGAGTTATGGAATTATAAGGAGTTATGGAATTAAAATTAGCTATGGAATTAAAAGGAGTTATGGAATTAAAATGAGTTATGGAATTAAAAGGAGTTATGGAATTAAAAGGAGTTATGGAATTAAAATGAGCTATGGAATTAAAAGGAGTTATGGAATTGAAAGGAGTTATGGAATTACAATGAGTTATGGAATTAAAAGGAGTTATGGAATTAAAAGGAGTTATGGAATTACAATGAGTTATGGAATTAAAAGGAGTTATGGAGTTAAAATGAGTTATGGCCTTTCCCACATTATGGCACATTGTACTATGGCTCCATCGTTGTAAACTACAAAATACATGGTATCAAAGTTTTGTTGAAGTAAGACACAAATTGAGAGGAAGTTGAGAAAATAGTCTGTGGTGAGGTTCTCTGTCCCTAAAATGTCTTTTTGTACAGTATAGGGTCAGTTACAGTAAGTTACAGTAGATACTGGAAATTGAAACCCAGTGAAGCCCTTAGTGCAGCCATTCTCAACCTGTCGGACGACGTCATCTGGTGGTCCGTGCAGGTACTGCAAGTGGACGCCAACTCATTGACAAAATACAGTATAAAGATTTCAAGATTCAAGATTCAATATTCTGAGGAAAATATATATTTTTTTAATATAAAAAATGTACAAATCCACTTCATTGTATTTTTGTATTTTTGTTTGAAATGTTGAAAATGCAAATTAACATATTTTGACACAATGTGTGAGATTTTCAGTGTAGCATTTGTTAAGGTTTGTGTTTATGGAGCCAAAATTAAGAAAGCTGTTAACTCTGTAACTTCCCATGTGACTTGAACGCAGCACCACTCACTCTCTTCTCTCTTTCTCTTCCAAAAACATGATCAATTGGTATTTTTGGGGGGCAAGCCGAAAGACAGAAATAAAAGTACTACTACACAACGTAAACTGGAAACCCCCCCATTAACCACAAATAATATGTTCACTTACTCAAACTCTTAACGTTTCACAGCTTCAGCGGGGGGGGTGGAGCTTAACTTTTGATACACACCGATGGAGTTCTGCGTCCTGTGTGAAAGTTCTGTGTCCTGTGTGAAAGCCCCTTCAGAGTCATACCCTGCACACATATATTTTCACGTTTGCAAGACAGAACTCACGCCTGTTTGTCAGTTGTGCACAGAGTCGGACCACAAGCACCACCCGGTTGTTCCTGTAGATTCAAGATTCAAGAGGTTTATCCGTCACTTACATATACACACTTTCATACATATATGCAGTGAAATGTCTTTGCAACGCACCTGGAGATTATGCACAATAGCTAACCCAATTCCTCCCTAGCAACTGAAACTAGCTGATTCCTAAAATGTAATGCAGTTAGTGAATAGTATGATATAAATAAAATTAAATAAAACTCAAACAGACACAAAAAGATAATACAAAGTGGGGGAACAAAATAGAAGGGAAGAGTTATGTTTAAATATGGGACATGACTAAACATGGGCTATTTGTATATACAGATATGTGCAGTAAAGTGCATGTGAATAAAGTGTGTGGAGATATACAGTACAGTATAAAACAGTACGACACAGCAATACAGTAACACCCAACAGAACAAAAATACAGCGCAGGATGCAGTAACCCAGTACAATGATACAGTATGCAGTACAGTACGCTACATACAGTACAGTAACACAGTGGGGCCTGTGTGAGTGTCTCAGTGCTTTTTGTTAGGACCCCTGGTGAGTTCAGCGTTGACAGTTCTTATGTCTTGAGGAAGGAACTCCGTCTCAGTCTCTGTTCTCGCTGTGTGGCTGTGCAGGCTCTTGCTCGACTGCAGCAGCTGGAACAGTCCGTTGTTGGGGTGGTGAGGATCCTTCATGATCCTGCAGCTCTGCTACTACACCTCCTGGTGTATAAGTCCTGCAGGGAGGTGAGGGTAGTTCCAGTGGTACGTTTGGCTGAAGGCAGCACCCTCTGCAGGGCCCGCCTGTCCTGAGCAGTACAGTTCCCAAAGCAGGCAGTGATGTTGCCTGTCAGGATGCTCTCCTCCGCTCCACAGGAGAAGGACTTGAGGATCCTCAAAGACCCTGAATTTCCTCAGCTGCGTGAGGTGGTAAAGACGTTGCCTCGCCTTCCTCACCAGAGTGTCTGTTTGTAAAGTCCATGTTAAATCCTCTGTGATGTGAACTCCCAGGTACTTGAAGCTGCTCACCCTGTCAACAGAAATCCCGTTAATCACCAAGGGCGTGTTCGTCCTCGGTTGTAATCCACGCCTTAAGTCCACAATCAGCTCCTTAGTTTTGCTGACGTTCAGGTGGAGGCTGTTGTCCTGGCACCAGAGTGACAGGTCAGCCACCTCCTCACGGTAGGCTTTCTCATCGCCGTCGGTGATCAGGCCCACGACAATGGTGTTGTCAGCAAACTTGATGATGGTGTTGGAGCTGGACCTGGCCACACAGTCATGTGTGTACAGGGAGTACAGTAGGGGGCTGAGGACGCAGCTCTGGGGGGGATCCTGTGTTCAGGGTGAGGGAGCTGGACATGTGCTTCCCCACCCTAACCACCTGGGGCCGGGCTGAGAGGAAGTCCAGGATCCAGGCACACAGCGGAGTATTAAGTCTTAGCCCCACCATTGTCCCCACCAGACAGCCAGTCTGGTGGGGACAATGGTATTGAAAGCTGAACTATAGTCGATGAAGAGCAATCTCACATAGGTCCCCTTCCGGCCATCCAGGTGCGTTAGCGTCGTGTGCAGTACCTGGGAGACCACGTCATCCATGGATCTGTTCTGGTACGCAAACTGCAACGGGTCCAAGGTGCGGGGGAGGGAGGCGCAGATATAATCCTTAATCAGCCTCTCGAAACACTTCATGACCACCAGGGTGAGGGCCATCGGACGGTAGTCATTCAGGCAGGCAGGAGAGGTGCTCTTCGGGACAGGAACGATGGTGGACCTCTTGAAGCAGAACGGGACCACTCATTCAGCCAGGGAGGTGTTGAATATTGTAGTGAACACCAAGGCTAGCTGGTTAGCACAGGTCTTCAGCACTCGTCCAGATGTCTTCACCCGCATCAGAGCATTCCTGACGTCATGCTCGGACACAGAGTGCACGCTCATCCCCAGCGGTGTAACGCCAATTAGCCGGCGAGCTAGCGGTGCTGTTGCCAGACTCCAATCGCATAAAAAAGCAGTTCAGTTTGTTGGCGAGGGAGGCGTCCACTCTCGTGGCTGGGGAGGAGCTGTTCTTGTAGTTCGTAATAGTCTGCAGACCCTGCCACAAGCGTCCGGTGTCCTGTTGCTCCATCTTTTGCTCCACTCCGTCCCTATACATCCATTTAGCATCTAATACATACGTTCATACATATATGCAGTGAAATGTCTTTGCAATGCACCCGAAGATCATGCACAATAGTTACTAAACCAAACATAATAGCAGAGTAATAATAATTCCAGCAAGAGTGAAGGGGAAGGTGTACAGGACGGTAGTGAGAGCAGCCACGTTGTACGGTTTAGAGGCGGTGGCACTGACAAAAAGGCAGGTGGACGAAGTGGAGGTGGCAGAGTTGAGAATGTTGAGGTTTTCATTGGGAGCGACAAGGATGGACAGGATTAAGAATGAGGACATTAGAGGGACAGCTCAGGTTGGACAGTTTGGTGGAAAAGTGAGAGAGGCCAGATTGAGATGGTTGGGACATGTGTGTAGAGTTACGGAGATGGCTTCTGTTGGATGTAGTATAGCGCACAAAATGGCGGCTGATAGAAATAACAGGGCATTTTACTTAAAATGGTGCCCAACATAATCTCTCATCCAAATAGCCTTTATGACGACTTGCCAAATAACCTTTATGACAACTGGCCTAGGAGGATATATATATAGGAGCGTGTCTAAAAGACTCGCTCTCTCTCGCTCGCTTGGTCGCTCTTGCTTTGGGCTCGTCGCCTGGTCTTTGTCGCTGCACCAATAAAGGATCCATTTTGCATCGCACCCGTCTCCATCTTATTGAGGAAGCTCCACACATCAACCAACCTGGGAGGGATCCGTTTTTCTAGATCACAACACTTCTCAGTTCAAAAAGTCTCAACAAGTTAGAGTTAAGTGTGTTCAACCTGGAGAGGTTTTCTGTGATGTCTGCACTGGGAACAAGCAGAAGGCCCTGAGTGTGCAACCTCTGTGTGCAACCACCTTGAGCCGCACCACAGAGTACCAGGCCTGAGAAGACATAAGCTGATCCACCCAGAGCACAATCTGGAAGACGGTGTGTGTAAGAAGCACGGTCGACCTCTGGAGCTGTTCTGCAAGACACAACACACCTGTGTTTGTCAGTTGTGCACAGCACCACCCGGTTGTTCCTGTGGAGGAGGAATATGGAGTGAAGAAGGCTCAGCTGGGGAAGGAGGGGTCTCAAGTCCAGCAGATGATCCAGGAGAGACGGCGAAAGATTGAGGAGATAAAACTCTCAGTGGAGCTGTCGTGGCAAAATCTGTAATAAAGGATCGTGAACAAAATCGTTGTCGTGTGTATATTTATTTTAGAGGAGCAGAGTTTTAGTCTTTGCAAAGAGAGGAGAGGGAGAGAGCGAATGGCAGGACGCAGCCTGTGGTCGAGCTCAACCTGACCTGCTGGATGTAGGAAGAGCAGGCGTTTATATGTGGTGTGATGTGTGGCACTTAAGGCACTTAGGGTGGAGTGTATCTTTACGACGTGCTTGCCCTATCTATGTGATATACTGCCCCGTCCAAGTGATGGGTCTTCCTATCTGTGTGACGTACTGCCCATGCCTGTTGACGGCCTTGAGGTTATCACCTTACTGTGGGCTTTTGTGTGTCCATTAAGTGGGCCACAGGTGTTCGTTGTTTATGTGAACGGGGAATGGGGAGTTCTTGCTTGGAATGTGTGCTGTTAAGATAGTGTTCGAATAACATGTTATTGTAGAAAAGGAAAAAGTAGGATTTTGCCTAAACAGAGCTCAGTAGAGAAGACGCCGACAGAGAGGAAGCCTCTGGTGCGCAGGTCTTCACTGCTCTGAGGCTCAGCATCGATAAGTGTCAGGCTGAGCACAGCGAGAAGATCCAAGAGAAACTGAAATCCATAGAGAAACAGGCTGAAGGTCTCATCGAAGAGTTGGAACAGGAAATGGAAAAGCTAACCAGTAGGAGGTCAGGGCTGAAGCAGCTCTCACTCACTGAGGATCACCTCCATCTCCTCCAGAGCTTCCAATCCCTGAACACTCCTCCACCCACCAGGGACTGGACTGAGGTGGAGCTCAGTCGTCCGTCGTACGCAGAGACCCTGAGGAGAGTCCTGGATCCACTGGAGGAGACACTGAACATGGAGATGCGTGAAGCTGAACTGAAGAGCCTCCAGCAGCATGACGTAAATCTGACTCTGGATCCTGATACAGCTCATCACAAACCCATCCTGTCTGAAGATGGAAAACAAGTTCATGATGGAGACACATGGATTTCTGAATATGCATGTGTCTTAACAAAGCAGAGCTTCTCCTCCGGAAGATTTTACTTTGAGGTTCAGGATGAAGAGAACAATGAGTGGGATTTAGGAGTGGTCAGAGAGTCCATCAACAGGAAGGGTGTCATCACATTGAGTCCTGAATATGGCTACTGGACTATTAGGTTGAGTAATGGAAATGAGTACGAGGCTCTTTCTGTTCCACGTGTCCTTCTCTCTGTGAGAACCAAGCCCCAGAAGGTGGGGGTGTTTGTGGATTATGATGAGGGTGTGGTGTCCTTCTATGATGTGGAGTCCAGGCTTCATTTCTACTCTTTTAGTGGTTGTACATTTCAGGAACCACTCTTCCCATTCTTCTGTCCAGGTATAAATTATGGCGATGAAAACCCCGCCCCACTGATCATCTCACCTGTCAATCAAACACACTAATATTTTAATTTCAGTTTTCTGGGAGATGATTTGTAGTCAATGGAGAAAATAATTCACATTATATTAGATGAAATACTTGTAGTACTACCTGCTTCTTCCATCTGCCACCAAATGTGACCATCAAACAGTTAATGGAGAAATTCAATTCAGATTTTCTTTTCTCCAAATAAATGTTTGTGAACAATATTATGCAATACTTCTATTATTTAATTATTTTTACTTAAGATATATTTTTTTTAATTTTCTATTAAATATTATACGACTAATAAAAAAGCTTTGACTGTAAAATGAAGCAACAATTGGAGCTACTTTTAAAAATCTATCTCTTTCCACTTTCCAGCCGAGTGGAATATTTTATTCTCCTTGTTTTCAATGTATCCAACATGTCACCTGTTTTACAACATTGTTCACTAATGAAATCCCTTTTTATTGTTTTATTCATGTATTGCTGTATTTTTTCTAGTAGCTGCAGGGGAATTACTTCTAATCAACATACAGGTAATTTGTTTTATGTCTTTTGGATGCATTTTATTTCTGCTTCCTCATCATAAATAATAATTATAATAAATCCTGGATATGTTTAAGCCAGCCTCACAGTTTCAATGGAGGCAAAGGATTTACAGCGTACGAAGGTTATTTACCGAGGACTGGATAAAATAGATACCTGTGAAGGTGACACCTACACAGCATCATTTTCAAACTCTTGAAACATTTTGGGATGAATTGATTGTTAAATATTACAGTTGCGTCACTTGACGAGACAACGTAGGTCAGGCTTGTCGACACTTTGCGCCCGCTAGGGGGCGACAGAACTCTATTATGTGTGTTCCTTGTGCGTTCAACAAGATTTATTTTGGCATCTGACATTTTATAACAGTGTTTTGATGCTGACTTGTTGCGGAAATACATGATAGTATTTATTATAGTAATAAAGTACGCACTAAAGTATGGTATTATTTATTGTGGAAGTACCTCGTAGTATTACTAAGGTGCTACTTTAGCTTTTCTGTGAGATGTTGTTTTCATGTCTGTTACAGCCAGACACACGTTGGAGGTTCCCCACGACAACATTGTAATGAAAGGTGTTGATTTAGACAAAGTCAGATCCGTTTTTTTGTTGTATTCTAAATTGTATTCATCAAAGGATTAATTATTTCTTCTTCGATTTGTTGATTAATTTAGTTTTATTTGTTTATTCATTCAAATTGTTGATTGATTGATCCATAGCTTAATAGATGTATCCCTCCATTTGCATTTCTTCTTGATAATTGTTTTGTCCATTAATGCATCTATTTATCAATTGATTATCTAGTGCCACAAATGGGCCCCCACAGTTAACTGTACACAATAAAGATATGGCAATACACACTAAACCCAATGAAGAACAGCAAATATAACTAAAGGTAAAATACATAAATAAATAACAAATAAACTGGAACTTTTGGTTCTGTACAATAAGTATTGAAATACACTTTACAATGAACCAGAAACAATTTGTATTGTACAATAAACCCAACGCTAAACATTAAAATAAGCCTAACATTTTACCCCCAAATATCTTTTTAGGTATTTAAAAAGGTGTAAAATGAAAAAGAAAGGGTAAAAAAAGTATAAAATAAACTGAAATATATCTCCATTGTCCCCGCATCGAGTCGCGGGGTGCACGGGTACCCGCCCCACGGCGCCCCCCGGCGGCCGCCGTCCGAGCCCCGGCTCGGCGCACTTCCGCGCTGGCTCCGGCAGCCGGCGTCGCGATGGCCGCCGCTCGGCTTCCTGCCTCGGGTTCCCCTTTAAGGGGGCACGGCCCCGCTGCCGGGAAACCCACGTCACCTCGCCGCTTCCCCGCACACCACATCCGAATCGATGAGCGCGGCGAGGCGTCCGCCGCGCAGCCCGCTGCTCCTCCTCCTGCTCCTGCTCCTCCTGCTCCTCCTCTTCGAGTTGTTGTTGTTGTTGTTGTTCTTCTTCTTCTTCTTCTTCTTGTTGTTGTTGTTCTTCTTCTTCTTCTTCTTCCGGGAGGGGTTGCGATGGAGGCCGGCGGCAACAAAGAAGTTCGCAGCAGGACGTGCAGTGGATGCGCGGAGCAATCGAACCGCCGCTCGTCGTGATTAGCCGCCGTCCGCCGCCGAGGGGGGAGAAGCACAACAAGGAGGCGAAGGAGGAGGAGGAGGAGGAGGCGGAGGAGGAGGAGAAGTGCAGAGAGAGGGGAGAACTTCGCGGGAGACATGTCCGAATCCTCCTCCGCGTCCGCAAAGGTAGACCAGGGCTCCGTCCCGCTCCTTCGCTCCCTTTTCCTCCTTGTTTTTGTTTGTTTTCTGCTTCTTCTTTACGGTCATCGATCAGCCTTTATAATCGATCGCTTCGCTCATCTGTTGCTTAAAGGCGCATTCCGCTGCTCGCGCCGACGAGCAGTGCAGCGTGAGGTCATCTCACCTGGCTGTTGCTTTTCTTTTCTTTTATGTTTTTTAATTTTAAATGTTGTGTGATTTGACCTTACCGTACACCCCCCCCCCCTCCCCGCCTGGGGGTGGTTTGGTCACGATTACCGTTTCCAATGCAACTCCGGGGGAGAGGTGTTTCTCTTCCCACCACCACCACCATCCTCAGCATCATCATCCTCTGCAGGTCCTTAAAAAAAGAGTCCTTGAAATCCACGAACACCATTTATTTGCCCCAAACATAAGGGCTTAAAGTCGTTGAATGGTTTCACATTTGGATTTATTCTTATTTTCAACATTAAAAAAAAAAATCCAATCATGATGAGGATGATGATGATGATGAAAATATAATCAGACAAAAAGAGCCTGTCTCATTTTGACAATTATTGTTTTTTGTTATTATGATTTTATTTATTTACGGAAAAACGCATAAAATGTGATAATACCCCAACGCTTGACTTCATACCAGACAAACTTCATTGAATAGGAGTGAGGTGGTTTGCCCAAAAAAATCTGCCTTAAATTTCATGGAAGTTTGTCTCAAGATCTGTGTTAAAAAGTATTCTATTCTAAATCTCTAATCTTATATCTAAACTTAACCATCTCTCACATCATACCTAAATTTAACCATCTCTAACCTTATCTCTAAAATTATAAGTTGTTAGACGGAAGTATTTGGGCTGAATAAAACTCAGTCATTAGACAGCGAGTGGTATTTGGGTGGAATTAACCTTTCAAGCTATAAGTGCTCGGACAGAGAGTAGTATTTTGGTGGAATAAACCTTTAAAAGTATAATTTCAAGGTGGCGTAGGGCTGCAGCCTCCTCTATCGCAGGGACATACCGCTGTTCAGTGCCCCTGGCTCACACCGTGGCGTGTTGTCAGACCATGCAAATCACTTTCTTTCTAGAGGTGAGTTGGGCTTAAAAAAGCCCCGTGTAACCATCTATATCGGAGAGGGTGCCAAACTGGTGGTGCGTGGCCCCCTCGTGGTCTGTGAAGCTATTCCATCCACTCACTAATGAACCTCCTGATCCACACAAGCATCCACTCCAAGTGGTGTCCGTGAAAAAAAATTCCATCTATTCGTTCATAACTCTGCAGATTTCCGAAACCATTTCAAAAGAAAATGCAAAGTGGGCTTGCCTTGGGTGCGGGACGCGCTTCGGATCCGAGTTCCCACACAAGCTTATTAGGCGACGGACCGTAAAGCTAGGTTTACGTTTTTGTACGGTTTACGGTTAGTGTTAAGCCCCACCCCCTCCCAGGCACGCGGAGGCGGGCATCGCAAACCGCGTCGCCAGGGCGGGTTCTTGTGACTCGGCGCGAGGGGCGTTCCCTGGTGACTGCGCTTGGAAGCCATGGGAGATCAGCACTCTGCCGTTTTGTTTCATGTTGGGCAACATTGATCCGCAGCGCAGGTCGGATGTGAAGTCTCCCCATTCCTTGGTGACGCTGAGACTCAATCATAAACGCAAACAGCTCCCCCAGGTTTGAGGATTCTATTGTAAACAAGCACGGTCGTTGTAAAGTTCAGTTTGCAAATAAAATGTCACCTTTTTATGAGGGACGTCTCTTACGATGGGATTCCCCCCCGACGTTCAACCGCAAGTTTAGACCTGGATTAGTCGACTAGTCTATAAGTCGGACAGAAACACATCCAATTCTTTGAGTGCCGCTTGAAACCTTGCATCGCATTCTTCAATAAACAAATCGTTTTTGAAATGCTGCTGGCCCAGGCACAGTTCACCGCGGCCCCCGACGAGGGGTCCCTAACGAGGGGAAGCCAAAACCATCTTCCCTTCGCCAAGTTTCGCTCAATCACGTCTGTTCATTTAATTATGCACATCTACAAAATAATAATAGAGCCTAATAAGTTTAACCCACAAGTGTTTTTGGTGCCGACTAGCGCGGGTAGCAACGACTAGTCAACTAGTCGACTAATCGCGCACATCCCTAGTTTCTGTCGGTATTCATGCGCGGCATCTTTTTCGAGTCTTGCACCGAGGGAGAAAAATATCACATTGTGACTCGGTTCCATAGTTCAGTCGGTTCCGATGTAATAAAGTTTCCGAGCACAACATAACTTCAACCCCCTCCGGACGGACAGACAGAGCATTTCCTCATCGCCGCCTTTGTTGGTTTATCACGGTGCGTTTACGCTATTTATCACCTGGAGCAGACGCTACTCGTCGCCACAGACAAGCTGCGCGTGCGGCCACGTTGGCTGTTTGCGCTCTTTGGCGCTTTGTCTCTGCTGCCACCAGCGGTTTCTGAGGATATTGCTGCGCCCAGGCCCGACCAGGGCTGTCGTTTGGTTTAGTCTCCGCCCACTGTGCGCACACACACACACACACACACACACACACACACACACACACACACACACACACACACCACGTTTAGCTTAGCTTGGCTAGCCCGTCTGCGCCTCTGGCTCGCGAACGTCATGCCCAATGCAGAGGTGGCGTTTGGGAACTCCCTCCCCGTCCAGGTGCACTTCGGTTTCCCGGCGAATCACAGCGACGGACGGAGACGAAAGACGTGCGCCGTCATCGTTGAGCGCCGAATGCTGCGTTCCCGGCAACACGTCACACTCCCTTGCGTGACAATTGCTTTTGCCACGTGATTCACGATCACAGTGTAACGTTACGTTGATGAAAGTCCTGTTTCGTATTTGGATTTCGCGATATACCTTCACATGCCTCATTGCTCCTTTTCAAAATTAAAAATAAAATAAAAGGAAATGTGGGAAATATAAAATAACTTTAAAAATAAAATTAGAAACTTTGGGCAATATGCAATAAACAAAAGAAATATGTAGAAACTGTGTGCAATATACAATAACTCTAAAAATATACAATAAACCCTGCATCAACAGTTGACACTGACTCTGCAGGATGAATACAGTCTGTATCCAACACATTCAGTCCAGGGTTAAAGCGTGATTGATTGCCTACATTTCTTTGGAAGTTGGTGCCAGCAGATTGGGGCCTGTGATAACAGGAGGCGTTGGTTTGGCTGTTGGTGATGGTGATTCATTCCCTTGTGGCTGAATTATACCAACCAACAAGTTTCACAACAGGGTTACAAAGTATTAAATGACTGTACATGTATGTTTGTGTATATATGCAGTATATAATTAACATTACATGTTGTGAATACATGTTGTGAATACATTATTCACATTACATGTGAATAATGTAGTTAAAATGGTCTAAAATAATATGGTTTAAAGTTGCATATAATGGAAGTAAATGTCACATCATGGATTTATTGAGTTTAATTCGCAAGTTTCATTCATACTGAATCCGAAAACGCATGAGACAGTCGGATCCTCCCCCTAGCTGCCGTCGGTTGAACTGCGTAGATGCACCGATCGGTCACAACATTAAAACCACCGACTGGTGAAGTGAATGACATTGATCATCTGGTTCCAATGGCACCTGTCCAGGGGTGGGATATATTATTATTATTATATGAATATGAAGCAGCAGGTGAAGAGCGAGGGGCCCAGGGATCATTGATGCACGTGGGGATTGAAGTCCAGCTCGTCTGGTTGGATCCCCCAGAAGAACGACTGCAGCACAAAGTGTTGAAACAGTGAATGTTGCTGTGATAGAAAGGTGTAGAACACACAGTGCAGGACAGCTTGCTGCGTATGGGAGCTTACAGTGTCCATGCTGACCCCTGTCCACCCCTGAAAGCACCTACAATGGACACGTCAGCGTCACAACTGGTCCATGGAGCAATGGGAGAAGGTGTCCCTGGTCTGATGAATCACCTTTTATTCTACATTATGTGGATGGGTGGGTGTGTTTGCGTTGTTTACCAGGGAAAGAGATGGCACCAGGAGGCATGATGGGATGGGCAGGGGGCAGTGTGATGCTCTGAACAAGGTTCTGCTGGGAAACCTTGGGTCCTGGCATTCATGTGGATATTACTTTGACACGTACCATCTACCTTAACATTGTTGCAGACCAAGTCCACCTCTTCATGGTAACAGTATTTAGGTATGGCAGTGGCCTCTTTCAGCAGGATAGTGCTTCCTGCCACACTGCAGAGTTTGTTCGGGAATGGTTTGTGGAACATGACACAGAGTTCAGGGTGTTGCCTCCAAACTCCCCTGATCTCAATCCCATGGAGCATCTGTGGGATGTGGTGGAGCAACAAGTGTATTTTTGGGAACTAGGTACAGTGGGTGCTTTAGGAGACCTGTGCCACCATGAGCTGTTACATAGAATAGAAATCATCTGGGATTTTGGTTATGGTAATATTGTGATCTCATTTGTGTGTGTGTGCGTGTGCGTGTGCGTGTGCGTGTGTCTGTGTGTGTGTGCGTGTGCGTGTGTGTGTGCACGTGTGTGTGCGTATTCATAGCAGGAGAGGAGTGCGTTCAGTCCTTCCGCCAGCCCGCTGCCAAACTCCACTTCCTCCCCCGTCCATGCTCCCGCCGCCAGGCCGGCCAGCCGCATGGAGGACGAGCCTTCCAGGCTGCCTGCGCACCTGCGTGAGTCACACACACACACACACACACACACACACACACACACACACACACACACACACACACACACACACACACACACACACACACACACACAGCCCCAGCGCACGGATGATAATTAATAAGCAATGAGGAGTTCTACTTCCCATGAATTAACTGGTCGCGAGAGGACGGTTGCTTTGCTTTATAAAAGTGTTCCTCAGCCGTCCCACGCGCATCTCTACTCGACCACTACCTCTACTCCACTACCTCTATTCTACCTCTACACTTCCTCTACTCTAGTTCTTCTCTACCACTACTCTTCCTCTACTCTAGTTCTTCTCTAGTTCTACCCTACCTCTACTCTTCCTCTGCTCTAGTTCTTCTCTAGTTCTACTCGACCTCTACTCTACCTCTACTCTACCTCTACCCTTCCTCTACTCTAGTTCTACTCTACCTCTACTCCAGCTCTACTCGACCTCTAATTTATTCAGCCTCTATACGGTGGCTACTCTTGTTGCACTCCACCTCCACCTCGAATGTAGTTCAGCTCTACTCACCTCCGCCCACCTCTACTCTACGGGGGGGCCGATGAGGAAATACCAAACTTTTGTGCACATCTTGACAAAAACATTTGGTTGTTTACTTCCTGTGGTGTACAGTGTCGTTGTTTTCATCCGTCTCAGTCTGCCACATGGATTAACGCCACCAGCAGAATGAGTAGATGACAATGGAGAAAGAGAAACCGTGTGTGGAGTGAGCAGTTGTCTGCTGGGTGGAGAGGAGGAGGAATTTGAGGGCGTGGAGGAGGTGTGAGTCCTCAGAGGTTGGGTTTCGTTCACAATTTTTTATTATTGAGGTGTCACCTGGGGGTTCACCTTTTTTTTAATTAATTTATTTTTTATTTAGGCGTCATTTGGGGGTTTATCCTTTTTTTTATTGAGGTGTCATCTGGGGCTTCATCTTTTTTTTTTTTTTAGGTGTCAAGATTCAAGAGGTTTATTCGTCACATACACCTGGGACTTTTTTTTTTTTTTTTTTTTTTTACACAGGTAAACACAGACTCCAGGACACCTGGATCTGGTTTAGCCTTCTAATTTCCTGTTTATAACCCTGTGTGGCGGGGGAGAGAGCGAGGTAGAGAGAGAAAGGAGGAAGGAAGGACGCAAAGTGAAGATTGACGTGTGACTAAAAAAATATATAAATAATATAAATAATCCATGGTGTTTGGTCGTCGTGTTTTCAAAGTGGGATATGGGAGGCGGTGCGACGGAGTCGTAGTGTGGTGTTCCCGCCGTTGGAGGGTCTGTGGTTGTCAGGTGGATCCAGTGGTTCTGAATGGTTCTTACAGGCATATACATTTCATACTTTCATATACATTTAATCATTTAATATACATTTAATCCAAAATCACTCAAGTCACCTACTATGTCAGTGGACGAAAACAGACAGTAATAGAACAGCATAGTACCTTGTACTAAATCAGTGTGGCGCTCCTCAGAAATGGATCATGGGTCCGTTTTGGGTGGACCATGGGTGTTTGTATGCGTGCGTCATTTCTTAAAACAACATAAATATATATCATATATTTTTAATTACTATTATATATATTTTTCTTTCTCAGTACATGGTGTGAGTGTGCCAAATTTCCGATGCTGGCGCTTTTATTTTGAAACCCAGTTTAAAACGTCGATACAGTCCTGATCATGTTTCACAAATGACTTTGAGGGGAAAAATAGAAATTACTTTTTTTTTTTAATGTAAAAAAAAAAAATGAATATAACTATATAAAAATAGCTCAGGCACAGGTCCAAGTCACATCCCGGCTCAGGTCTGAGTCAGCTGTGGCAATACAAACAAAACAAAAATATCATCAAAAAATAACAACTTAAAAATGATTGTTATTTATTCTAATAGAATACATTTATAAAAACAAATGTAATAGAAAATATATTATATATTTTTATATATATTTTTATCATATTTGGGTTATGTCATAAAGACTAAGGACAAATGAGACCAGACCGGTTCAGTACCACCGGCCCACATATTATTTTACTGTTGTTGTTATTATGGTCTGGATTTGTCAGACTTGGGAGTAGCCGCAGCGTTAATGTCCACCTCGCCGTTTAACCCGGCCAATGGGAGGAGGGGTGTGGCTGGCGGCGGGCCACGGCTGAGATTTCGGCCCCTGGACTGTCAGTGTTAGCCGTCAATATTTAACCAGTGCTTCCACCAGCGACCGGAGCCGTTAACCCGGAGAGCCAGACGCAGCACTACGCCACACTGTCCTCCACCACCACCACCACCACCACCCCCACCACGAGGTATCGGAGCAGGAAGTCCCCCCGCGGCTCACTTCCTCTTTTGGTATTGTAACACAGACGGAAGGAAGCGCAAGCTTCGACGGGTCTGCACTCGTTTTCCTGTAGAGAGAGAGAGAGAGAGAGAGAGAGAGAGAGAGAGAGAGAGAGAGAGAGAGAGAGAGAGAGAGAGAGAGAGAGAGAGAGAGAGAGAGAGAGAGAGAGAGAGAGAGAGAGAGAGAGAGAGAGAGAGAGAGAGAGAGAGAGAGAGAGAGAGAGAGAGAGAGAGAGAGAGAGAGATGTATTAAGGACTGAAAATAATGATCTAAATCAGAAACATACGACAAAGGAACAACATCAGCAGCAAACAGGAAGTAATATTGAATGTAGTTGCTTGACTTGCCCGTTGACTGAGTGATGTGTTGCCGTTGGAGGTATTATCCTTTTCATTTGTACTTTATTTATTCCCGGTAATTCATCACTTGAAACCCAAACCTCCCAAGCCTCTGCTCCATCCCCACGCCGAGGCAAACACCTCCATCCATTAGCCCCCATCCAGAG
This sequence comes from Zeus faber, assembly GCF_960531495.2. Taxonomy (NCBI): domain Eukaryota; kingdom Metazoa; phylum Chordata; class Actinopteri; order Zeiformes; family Zeidae; genus Zeus; species Zeus faber. The sequence continues at coordinate 2,953,115 of NC_137208.1, forward strand.
GGGGGAGGTTTTTTTTTTTTGTTATTTTTTTGTTGTCCTGGGGGGAGGAAGGAAGGAAGGAGGGTGGGGGTGGGGTGGTTGGGGGGGGGGTTAAAAAGGAGAAAAGAGAGGGAGGAAATTGCAGTGTGGGCAGAAATCCGCCTTCTCCATTTCCTGGGGAGGAAGTGGATTAGATTGGGGGAGGGTGGTGCTCTGCTCCTCACCCCTGAAGACTCCTGCCTCCGTCTCCCCCCTCGTTCCTCCCTCACAGCCAGCCATTTGGTTGATCAGCCTTAAATGGATGTGTCCAAATGTTAAGTAGTTGAGCATGATGCTTAAAATACTACTACTACTACTACGACTACTACTACTACTAATAATAATAATAGTTGTAAGAGTGAAATTTAAATGAATACAAAGTGTGTGTGTGTGTGTGTGTGTGTGTGTGTGTGTGTGTGTGTGTGTGTGTGTGTGTGTGTGTGTGTGTGTGTGTGTGTGTGTGTGTGTGTGTGTGTGTGTGTGTGTGTGTGTGTGTGTGTGTGTGCTCAGAGACAGCTGGCTGTGCAGGATGCATGCTTGTGTGAGTGGGTGGATGATGCGAGTGTGTGTGTGTCAGGGTTTCTGTGCACGTGGGCGCTCTTCCCTGTACGATACATGACGGAAACCCGCCCCCTCCCCCCATACTGTACTTGTAAGCACCGGTCTCTGAATTGACGGTTTATCTTTGTCCAGAAGTCACAAACCACCCAGGGGCCGATGCTACGTCACAGGTGGAGCGTCCCCAGGAGACCTCTCAGAGCGCTGGCTCCAACACCGTGGTCATCCACCCGCTCGGTCGACCCGGCTTTTGGGGGCGTGTCTGCACCGCGCGACCAGTCGCAAACATGGAAACAAGTCCACCAGAGCTGTTTAATAATAACAAACAAATATGACGAGTAGAGAAATGTCGTCCAGGTAAATCCAGGCTGCCATAGACGTAACGTTGTGGCGCGCCGCACAGTCTGAGTCGGCTCGTTTGGGCTGCGACCCCCTGCGGTGTGAGGGGGGCTTGGGAGCAAATAGAGAAACAAATGTAAAAACGGGTCAAAGCGGCAGGGGGCCGTCTCGCAGATATTATAAGGAGAACAAGTACAAGGCTTCAGTGCTTTAATCGGGCTCTGTTGTTCCGATGGGATCCATATCTTTTATGTAGATGCTCGTCAGGGCTCAAACACACACACACACACACACACACACACACACACACACACGCACGCTATTCGTGTGCAGGAGGTCCATGGGATCTGCGAGCGATGGCGATGCCATTTTTCCAGGAGGAGTGACCGGTCAGTGGGTGGAGCTTCTACACCTGTTGACCTGTTGTCTCCAACATGACCCACTTCATTTGGTGTGCAGAAGCAGTTGCCATGGCGACGCACCCCGGTAATAAGTCAACCGCCGTCGACACTGAAAACCCTAGGGTTAAACATGAACTTGCCTCACTAACCCCATCGTGTGTGTGTGTGTGTGTGTGTGTGTGTGTGTGTGTGTGTGTGTGTGTGTGTGTGTGTGTGTGTGTGTGTGTGTGTGTGTGTGTGTGTGTGTGTGTGTGTGTGTGTGTGTGTGTGTGTGTGTGTGTTTCTGGGGGAAATTTCCTGTATCTGGAAGCAGCTCTTGTCCTCAGGAATTTCCTGAGTGGGCAGACGGAGCTTCCTGAATAAATGTTGTTTGTGTGTGTGTGTGTGTGTGTGTGTGTGTGTGTGTGTGTGTGTGTGTGTGTGTGTGTGTGTGTGTGTGTGTGTGTGTGTGTGTGTGTGTGTGTGTGTGTGTGTGTGTGTGCGCTTAACCTCCCTCCTTCTCCCCTGAAAGGGAAACTGTTCTCACATGCCAACAACCAAACTGAGAGCACAGCCCCCGACTTCCTGTTTGCAACACACTCCACATGGCATACGTACATTTACTACATACGTACATTTACTACATACGTACATTTACTACATACGTACATTTACTACATACGTACATTTACTACATACGTACATTTACTACATATGTACATTTACTACATACATTTAGTGCATACATACATACATTTGATACATACATTTAGTACATGCTTGTGTGTGTGTGTGTGTGTGTGCGTGCGTGCGTGCGTGCGTGCGTGCGTGCGTGCGTGCGTGCGTGCACTTTAAATAAATGATGTTCCTGACACTATCAACCTGCGGCGCGGGGGCCAAATGTGGCCGGAGCGTGGCTCTGAGCGGCTTTGAACAAGGAAACACATTAACAGGGGGCTGAATCAATCCTCCAAAAATAATGACAATTGTGACTCGACGTCCATTGAGAGCGGCCGCTCCTGCCCTGTAGCCCCGCCCTCTGCCGGCTCAACCAATTAGATTTGGCGAAACTACCGTGCGCCTCAAATGCAGCGTTAACAAAGTTATTTTAACCCCCCAAAAAAAATAAAAAAATACGTAATAGAGTTAAAAGTAAACGAACGAACCGGGCTCCGTGATGAGAGGAGGAAATATGGAAAAATAGAAACTTGACCATCTGAGTGCAGACCATAACCACAGAGATGGACAAAGAAACAGACCCCAGCTGTTTCCCAATAGAAGTATCTGGTCTGTTATTGATCAGTACAACGGGGAGGGTGATGTTCAACGTTTTGTTTCTTAATTTTTCCCTTTCGTGTCCTCGCTGCTTTCAGCCTTTTGTTGGGTTCTCGCGTGTCGCGAACACACCCGGCTTTGTGTGTGTGACACTTTCTCTCAAATCAAGAGGAAATGGTGTGTGTGTGTGTGTGTGTGTGTGTGTGTGTGTGTGTGTGTGTGTGTGTGTGTGTGTGTGTGTGTGTGTGTGTGTGTGTGTGTGTGTGTGTGTGTGTGTGTGTGTGTGTGCGCGTGCGCCTCCCTTCAGATCCACTTTGAAAACGTCTTTTGAAGCTTCTGCTTTTACAGGGAAAAAAAACTTGGCGTTCAAACAAAACCCCCCCACCGAAAAAAAAAAAAAACCAAAAACTGAAAGGAGAAGAGGTGGCAGTTGGCGGCGGATTCAGGAACTAACCTGTAAACCCCCCCCCCCCCTTCCAGCCAGCCGAAAACAGGTCGCTCCACTTCCTGCCCGGTAACAGATTCCTTTTGATTGACGATGTTTTTTTTTTTTTTTTTTTTTTCATGTTTGTTTTCATTGGACGGGAGCCAGTTTGGCGGGACAGGAACAGGCACGTGCACGCTCCCCGGTGGAGGAAATGGGATTTTGGGAGGAGATGGATGGAGGGAGGAAGGGAGGGAAGGAGGGGTGCAAGGAACTACCCCCCCGCAGCCCCCGCCCCAACATCCATCATCGTTGTCCGTGGCCTGGGCTCCTCCTCCGGCGGAGCAGGAACCACGTGGAGCTCTGTGCCGTCAACGTTTTTAAATTTTATTTTAATTTTTTTAATTGTGCTCCCAAAAAAACAAAAAACTAATTATAATAAGGATAATGGAAATTGGCTTTTGTGTCGCCAGATCTAAATGGCAAGGCTGCTGAGTCCATCTAATTCGTCAGTCGTAGCGGAAAACACTCCACTCCGTCGGTCGTGATGGAGGACCTGATGCTTTTCGGTGTTTGTTTGTTTTTTTTCCACTCGGTGAGACCGGTCGCGAGATTAGCGACGAGTGGCGGTGGAACACGCGGTAGACGCCCCCCGTGCAGTCGGGCCGGCGTGTGAACAGCGGATCGATTGCACAATTGAAGCATCGTAGTGAAAGACAGTTTCACCGCCGCTGTGACCTTTTAAAGACATAATCTCATAGACGTGGAGGCAGAGTTGCAGTAAAAAGAAGATAAAGACAGAAGCTGCTGTGTTCCACTCTCGCGTTACGTTGCTGCTACTTTACCACACACCGTGAAGCCAATGTGGCCGCTTTGCGTCTGCACGTCGGCCACGTTGGAACGCTCAAGATCCGACATATGAACATACAATGTGTGTTGAGAGATGCAGACGTCTCTGCAGAATCGACCGTAACTCGCTTGATTCTGAACCAATTTACATAAAATGCAGTTTGCTATAAACGTGAGAAACCGAACACGATACTGGAATTAAATTGAGTTACTGGGGGCGGGTCGAATATTTTTTCATTCACTGCCATTTTTAAAGGAAGGTACAGTATCATGCTTCACCTCATATTGCACTTTAATCTAACGAATATTGAATATATTCGTTAAATATATATAATATCGAACGAGTATTGAATATTTTATGAATTTTAAGATTTTATTTAAACACTGGACATCTTGTTTGTTGTTTTAATTACAGACCATGGGTAAAAGTGTTTTACAGAATAAATGCAAAGCAAAGAAGTATTTGTCGGCCCTTTTTTTTTTTTCTGAGCCGAAAAAGTGATCCGATCGGTGACTCAAAGCCGCGACAGGATCCGAAATGGTGTGTTTTGTGATCTGTTGCCCGCCTCACAGTGAGCGAGGGAGGACTTGAACAGTGGATTATGAACGAGTGTAATTGAATTGAATTTTGAGTTTGTGACTTGAGGACTCTGTCATTTGACGGAGTTGTTCCCGACGAGCGAATCGTTTGCGAGTCGGGCGTGGCCGTGAGGATCAGCGCAGTGATCCGCGTTTCAGACAAAGGTGGTGGCGGTGGTGGTTAACAGGATAGTGGTATAGTGCTGTGGGACGATTCAACCGGAGCGGCCAAAGGTGTGAAACGCCGGAGCAGAGATGACAGAGACCCGGGGGTTCCAACGTCTGGCTTTTGCACCTCGGTGGGGGACACCGGACGGTAAAAGTTGGCGTTTGGTGACGAGGTGCATTGTGAGGTTGGCCCGAGAAAGTCCAGAACTATGTGAAATGAGACATTTCTGGTGCTAAACTGCAGACGATGTGGAAAGTGAACGTTTCTCTTATTGCGTCAGTTTTGTCGTTTGTAGGTCAAACCCTTGACTGTGATTGGCTCCTGGCGTGGGGGCTCACCCTCTCAATATGGTTAAAATATTCCTAGAAAGGCCAACATTCTTACTGTTCCCTCACTCAGTTGTGAGTCAATGGAGTCAGTGATTAATCGTTAACATGTACGAGTGCGGGGTGGGGGTGGGGATGGATGGAGTTTGCCCGGCACGCCCGCCTGAGAGCGACCGCGAGCGATTGCCGGAAAAAGCAGAAGAAGAGCGGCAGGAACGAGAGGAGTGGCGGCGTGGAGACGGCCGGGGTGAGAGTCCGAGCCGAGGGAATGCGAAGCCGCGTCAGCGCCCAAGCCACGGCGCACAGAGGTCATGGCTAGACCCCTCCTCCTTCTCCTCCTCCTCCTCCTCCTCCTTTCACAAAAAGAAGAATATGTCTCCTCCAGAGAGACACCGGGAGCCACTTCCTCCTACTCCTGCCTCCAGAGAGAAGGCAAACGTTTACTGAACGTTTACTGAACGTTTACTGAACGTTTACTGAACATTTACTGGACTTTTACTGAAGGTTTACTGGACTTTTACTGAACGTTTACTGGACTTTTACTGAACGTTTACTGAACGTTTACTGGACTTTTACTGAACGTTTACTGAACGTTTACTGAACGTTTACTGAACATTTACTGGACTTTTACTGAAGGTTTACTGGACTTTTACTGAAGGTTTACTGAACGTTTACTGAACGTTTACTGGACGTTTACTGAACGTTTACTGAACGTTTACTGAACGTTTACTGAACATTTACTGAACATTTACTGGACTTTTACTGGACTTTTACTGAACGTTTACTGGACTTTTACTGAACGTTTACTGGACATTTACTGGACATTTACTGGACTTTTACTGAACGTTTATTGAACGTTTACTGGACTTTTACTGAACGTTTACTGGACGTTTACTGAACATTTACTTAACGTTTACTGAACATTTACTGAACATTTACTGAACATTTACTGAACATTTACTGGACATTTACTGGACAAATGCAGTGACTAACGGGCCCTGAGTCCGGACACCAGAGTGCTTATCTCACCAGTGAGCGGCGGCCCCACGTCCTCCGAGCCCACCCTCGTCCGGGGTGACGATGATGGAGGGAGATGTCTCGTTGATGTCCCCCTTAATTTGACGTTTTTTTATTATTATTGTCAGAATAGCCTTTGAAGAGACCCAGTCCTCCGTAAGAGCTTTGCTGCTTCTGAGATGCAGTGTGTGGTCTGTGCACGTGCAGGATCTGGTGCCCGGGAGCCCGTGGAGCTCTGCCGGCGTCTCGTGTGGTGTGTGTCGCCCACTCGGCGTCCATTCCTCCTCCCTCCTCAGCGTTTATCTTCCCGGGAGCTTTTCCTTGATGGGGTATTCCAAGACTTGGAGATGCTTGACGCTTGTTTTCTATTTTTATTTTTTATAAAAAGCACGAATCTTGCCAAGCCCTTTTGTCTTTGTACTGTGATTAAGGACTTGACGTGATTTGACTTTGCGACGCATTGTTTTGATATCCAAATTGTGGCGAGAACAGATGTGGTCTGGATTATCGTGAGAGGACGATGTAGTCCAACGTTGTGTTCCCCTGGCCTTTAGGAGCGTCACGCTAAACCAGTGTTCTAGGTGTTCACGTGCTCATAATACACACATTTCTAATAAGTCCATGATGATGAGTAGGTGTGTGTTGTTTTTGGGATGGTTGTGCTCCGCCTCGACACAGAGGACGCAAGAATTCCGATGTAATATTTTTGAGAGAGTGAGTGACTGAGAGAGTCTCCCCGTTACGCACGGGGCTCATTTTTGTTTCGTTCAATCAGGAAACGGAGTAAAATAACAGCCCCGCCCGCCTTCTCACGGCCCGGTAGCAAATTCCCCGCGACCCGGCACCGGTCCGAGGCCCGGTGGTTGGGAAACCGGCTCTACGGTGCAAATATTGTGGCGTTACCGATGAAAGTTGACGTAGGGAAGTATGTATCTCATGAATGTCTTGCAGAAGCACGGATATTGTCAAACTATCAATATTGAAGTATTCTTCCAAAAGGATTGCGATACTTGATTTTGTCAGTGTCACCCGGCGCCAATGGCACTCGCCCTTTTTAACGCGAGGCGACCGTCGGAAGGCTCAGACTGCGTCCCGTTGACCACCGCGCATCCAGGAGGTCAACCACTCGTGTGGCCCAGTCGACGGCGTCCGGGTCGATATGGATCAGTACCGTGGATGACGCTCCACTGCTTTTGAAGCCTTTTCCAACGGTGACGGAGGTTGCGCGACTCCCAGCGTCCGAGCCGCACGGCGTCCGAGCTGCGATGGGGAAAATATAACGGGGCTTTGGGGCTTTGGGGCTTCTCATAGACTGTGTCCACAACCAGGAAAAATATTAGTTATAATCATTACACCGGCCTTATCCGTTTTACAACAAAAATCATGAAAGTGAATACTTTCTTTGAGAGAAAGTAATTTCCGTTACTTCCTGTTATTGTATGTCTAATCCTTTTCTGGTTTATGTTTAATTTCCTATCGGTCGAAATTGAGAAAATGAATTTGGGCCAGACAATTTAAAGGGGACCTATTGTGCTCGTTTTGACAGAAGTTAATCGGGTCTCTGAGGTCCCCAAAACATGATTTTGAAGTTTTTTTTTTTTTTTTTTTCTGATAATACCACTTAGCTTATGCATTCTAGCCTTTCTAACATGCCTCTAAACCACCCCGTTCCGAAAGGTGCTGTTTAAGTGGGAGGAGCCGAGGCCCTGAGTTCTCTGAGCCAATGGGGTTTGAGCTGATGTTTGAAAATAAAATAAAATAAATAATATCAATAAATACATCTACAATAAAAACACTGTTTTTATTGGTTTTGTTTGGAGAACGGCACAGCGGATTGTGCGTTGCAGCCTACAGTCTTATCTTCTGCACACTTTATTTAGTTTTTAATTTATTTGTTTTTGAAAGAAACACACAAAAAAAATATTTTCTGAATACTTACATTTCCATCCTCTGCAGTTTGTTCACGACAGTTGGTATCAGTTCCGCTTTCTTTTAAAAGTTTTGAGCTACTCAGATGGGGCCGCTTCTAACCCTACTGTGTCTCAATGTGACGTCGTACTGAGGCACAAATCCCAACGGCTCGTTTTAGGTTTTATGTTTCCCGACACGGACGGCTGAGTCGTTTTATTTCACAGTGTGTTTGTGGGTCGGCCCGTCAGAGAACCAGGCATACGTGCACAAGCACTGAAAAGGTGGATTTTTAGGGGAAGGAGGTCCCCTTTAAGTCATTTAATCACCACAATCAAACTCACTCTGGCAGAGTAGTTAATGTGCGTTAGGAATCTGGGTGAAGTACACAATGGTGCCTTTTAGTAAAAAGGATGACAAAAGAAGAGCGCACTGGCTGGGAGCGGCACTGGTCAACTAGTGGATGTGTCGTGGTCGGTTTGAGCTGAATATGATTTTCATATTCAATATGAAATGTTATGACTGGTTGCACCTTTAAATTCCACGTTCATGTCTGTGTGGAAGTGTCCGCGGGTTCTGAGCGAGATCTGAGTGAGCTCATCTTCTCTCCTCCATTCATCCCAAGTGCCTCGGAGTTGCCCTGGTAACGTGTGTGTGTGTGTGTGTGTGTGTGTGTGTGTGTGTGTGTGTGTGTGTGTGTGTGTGTGTGTGTGTGTGTGTGTGTGGGAGAATAAGCGGGGGCCTGAGAATCCACTGAGTGAAAATTATGTGTCATCAGAGAGGATTAGTAGCCCACGGTTTGAGTCAAGAGCCTGGGATCCTGCTGTCGTGCAGGAGGGTTCCACTGGCTAGACACACACACACACACTCTCTGTAAACCTGAGATGCATTCATAGGCATCGTAGGCATTAAATGACGACAACGGACCCCAAATCAAAACAGATTTTTCTTTTCTAAATCTTTTGTTGTGACACCCGAAGGGGGTGTGTGTGTGTGTGTGTGTGTGTGTTTCACTCAGTGGACTCTCATCCTCTTTATTTATATGTGTGTGTGTGTATATATATATATATATATATATATATATATATATATATATATATATATATATATATATATATATATATATATATATATATATATATATATATATATATATATATATATATATATATATATATATATATTATTATTATTATTATTATTATTATTATTATTATTTTTTTTTTTTTTTTTTTTATACTTTTTTAAAAATTGTATTTTGTATTTTTTATGACTTTTTTTGTCCGAAAAAATACATCCTTAGAGGGGAAAACAATAAAATCCTGCGATCATTGAAAACCCGTGATATTCCCCGTGGAATATCTCTTTCTCTCTCCTCCCTCCCTCCCCTCTCTCTCTCTCTCTCCCCGTCTGTCTGTCTGTCTATCTGTCTGTCTGTCTGTCTGTCTCTCCCTCCCTCCCTCTCTCTCTCTGACCGGTGTTGAACCTCTGCGTCGCTCCTCTAACCTTACCACAGGAAGTTTCCGGTGCTGAAACTGAGCCACGCTGGATTGCTTCCTGCCAGAGTGCGTTGTGGGACATGGTTTGTTTTGGGCTCCCTCCCCTCCCTCCCCCTCCGCTCCACCACCTCCCTGTGCAGATGGCCAGGCTTGGTAGACCGGATCTCTGAGGAGAGAGAGAGAGAGAGAGAGAGAGAGAGAGAGAGAGAGAGAGAGAGAGAGAGAGAGAGAGAGAGAGAGAGAGAGAGAGAGAGAGAGAGAGAGAGAGAGAGAGAGAGAGAGAGAGAGAGAGAGAGAGAGAGAGAGAGAGAGAGAGAGAGAGAGAGAGAGAGAGAGACTGAAATTAATGATCTAAATCAGAAACCGGGAGAGAGAGAGAACACGATATAGCAGTTTTTTCCCTGTATATTCAATCAATATTTCATAAAAAAAAAGGCACATTCACAGGAGGATAAATAAGGGGAAGAATTGTGATGTTGTAATAATCCATGAATGGTGCAATGTGAGGTGTCCTGACCCAACACAAGTTGATGATTAGCTACGAAACACGACACACACTTTCAGAAAGTTGTAAACAGAGGACGCTGGTGTGTTTTTTTTTTTTTTTTGTTTTTTTTTTTCTCGCTCTCTCTTTCGTGTTCAGCGCCGTAATCGATCTGTGAGTTATTTCCCGAAGCCACGTTCCTCCATCTGATTTGCGGCATCGCGATAAAGACGCCATGAAAATATCTATGAAATGTTGCTATCGCCTTACGATCTGCACCGATCAGCCACAACATTCAAACACTGACAGGGGAAGTGAATAACATGGGTCGTCTGGCTCCAATGGCACCTGTCAAGGGGTGGGATATATTGCACGTGGGGAGTTAAGTCCAGCTCGTCTGGTTGGATCCCCCAGAAGAACGACTGCAGCACAAAGTGTTGAAACAGTGAATGTTGTTGTGATAGAAAGGTGTAGAACACACAGTGCATGGCAGCTTGCTGCGTATGGGAGCTCACAGTGTCCATGCTGACCCCTGTCCACCCCTGAAAGCACCTACAATGGACACGTCAGCGTCACAACTGGACTGTGAAGCAATGGTGTCCCTGGTCTGATGATGAAGATTTCTTCTACATCATGTGGACGGGTGGGGTTAGGGTCCGATCCGACGGAGCATCTGTGGGATGTGCTGGAACAACAAGCCCGATCCATGGGGGCCCCATCTCGCAACTTGCAGGACTTAAAGGATCTGCTGCTAACGTCTTAGTGCCAGATACCACAGGACACCTTCAGAGTCTGGTGGAGTCCATGCCTCCACCTCACAGTTGTTTTGGTGGCACCAGGGGGAGCTATACAGTATTAGTGTTATTAGTGGAGGTTTTAATGTTGTGGCTGATCCGTGTATATCGTGGCATAGCAGAGCCCTACACGGGATGTGTTATGGGTGTCGGGGGTTGACGTGACGCTTGTTGACGTGCACGCTCATGCCGACATCTGATTTCCGCCATTTTCTAGGGATGGAGCGTCGATTCCAAAAGAGTTGAGTCGCTTCAAATCACCTCAGTTCTGAGAATCGAAAATGAAAAAAACAAACGGAACTGAGGAGTCGACTCCGTTTGCCGTCTCGACTCCAAACTGTGGGATCGAAGAGACGGCTTGCGCTCAGTGGGTTTGTGAGTCATTTACTTTTATGTAAGCCCATCGATGGCACTCTGTGTTTGACTCCTTTGGTCTGATCCATTGCACCCGTGGGTGGGGGGTGGAATCTGAACGCCCGGCGGCCGGCCGGACGACGGGAGCTTGTCTGCGTGGTGGAAGGTGGAGGAACTCCACAGATGTTGGCAGTGCGGCGGAACTTTCTTTGTTCGCGGACGACACGGAGAAGAAAGTGATGCATTTGCTTTGCAGCACACACACACACACACACACACACACACACACACACACATTGACAAGACCTTACTTACAAAAGCATGTTTGTTATTGGGTTGCTCTTTGTGGTTTCAATGAGCACTTGCAAAAGGTTTGTTTTGTATTTCCCCCCGCTGTATTTCTGACCAATGAATGAATGAATGTCAGTCTTTTGCGAGTGCGTCTCCAGCTCTGCGGAGACGCCCCTCCGGTTGACACGCCCCTCAGAAAATGATATTTATTGTTTATTTATTTATGTATTTATATTTTTTTTGTGGCCGCGTGAAACCGAATCGGAACAAATGGAAAACGAACCAAAAGTATAAATATGGGTCTGATTCAGACTCGCCAAAGGGACTGAAGGCGGAGGCGTTCTTGAAAAGATGCAGCACCTTTTGACCAAAAAGACTTGTTCGGAACCAGAGAAGAACAGCATTTGGCTTCTTTCTGTGTTTTTGGTGCAAGCCCCCTGAGGGGAACTCTCTTTGGTCTTTATCTCGCTCTGAGAGCTCCCCTCGTCACGATTGGTCCAAATGCCCCCGGTGTCCAGGCCACCTCCTTTTATGTTTTTCTTTTTGTTTTTTAATCTCTATTCCACAAGCCGCTCCTTCATTTCAGAAGTCCACACTCGCCCGCCTGCTGTACTGGCTGTTGAAAGTTGCCGTTGCGATTTGAGGCCTTGACGCACACCAAAGGGTTTTGGAAAGGCTTGCTGTGGTGTGTGGGGGGGGGTGTAGTTTAACCAGCAACACCTGTCTTGGGTCTAGGTAATTGGGCCCGGGATCAGGGTGGCTGATCGCCTGTTGCTGGTCAGGTAAACAGGTAAAACACCCATCCCGACACCCACACACACACAGCAGAGCCTCTGTCATGACGTGTGTCCATGTGCTCCCGGCTTGTTACATCCGTCCACGCTCTACAGTAAACTGCTGTGTTTGCACATCTCCGCCTGTGTCTTTGTGCCGGAGGGCCCTGAAAACACCACTCGGGTGGGGTGTGGCAGGCGGAGCGGAGATAAAATGGTAACAAACAGGTTTGAGTTAATCGTGACCCGGCCGATTGGGATCGTATAGAGAGGGGTCTGAAAGCCAGTCTGCAGCGACACTCCCCTGGACTACTCCAACGCCGCCGGATCTCAAATCGTTACCAAATTGGCTTTGGAGATCCCGTAATGTGGCCCCGGTTTAACTTCAACAGATCCACCGCTCCCCCCGTACTTCCTGCAGAACCCTGTGAGCTCGTGCCAAAGGTTGCGTTCTCTTTTGTGTGTGTGTGTGTGTGTGTGTGTGTGTGTGTGTGTGTGTGTGTGTGTGTGTGTGTGTGTGTGTGTGTGTGTGTGTGTGTGTGTGTGTGTGTGTGTGTGTGTGTGTGTGTGTGTGTGTGTAAAGCCTTGTCGCCTAACAAGGAAATGTCGTTTTAATTCTTTCTGTGGTTCCTCCCCCTGATGTGTCTGCAGGCTCCTAAAAATACTTTTTATTGGACCTTGAAAGTCATCGAGTAGCCCTGAAGTTTTGTCTCGTTTTATATATATTTTCTTGTAAATGATTCCAGTTTCCTATGCATTTTAATCCAATGAATGAATTCAATTGAAACCCAGATTTTGGGCCCGACCCGAAAAAAAAAAAAAAAGAAACGAATTATGGTTCTAAAAAATATGTTGCCAGATGATCTGGTGGTTTGAGGTATCGTACCAGTGTTTTTCAACCCTCCCCGATCTGCTCTGGAGTCCGTCCTGGCCGCGGCGACGGCAAATCGCGAGTGTTGAACATGTTGAGTATTTACGATCCGTCTGTGGTTCGTCACCGAGAACCGATGGGGAAGCCAAGCCGTCCTGGAGCTCCATGCTCACGTCATCTCCATTACTCCATTATTCTGTCTTCGCTGTGAAGAAACGTAATGGAATCTGGGATGGGATCAGGAATGGGATCAGATCTGGAACGGGATCTGTTAGTGTGCGCTGCTGTTCGGGCAAATAGTTTCCTCTCCGCACACGGCAGGAACAAAATGGTGTCATGTGTCAGGGTGTGTCAGGGTGTGTCAGGGTGTGTCAGGGTGTGTCGCGTGGGTCTCTAACCTTTTTAAAATCTGTTCAGATTCGAAAAATCCTTGTAGTGCGTGCCGGGTTTCACCTGTTCCCGAGGAACCAAATCACATTACACTCAGCTGTTCTAGAGGAGCTCAACTCGTTTTGGACTTGGACTTTCATACTCACCTGTCGAGAGAAATCCGTGAGAATCCTTAAACTGGCCGCTCGGACAGTGGGACGTTGTGTTTCAGCCGGGGTGTTGGACAGGATGTCGTGTACCGGACGTCGTCACGTGAGAGGATGTCCAACAAGGACTGTTTGGATCCTGGTTTCACCCTTATCTCCCTGCGTATACGGACACCAAACGATAGACGTACCTTCAAATGGGCTGCGTGGCCTGACGCCTGTCACGCTCTGCCTCCCTGACGGGGGAAGAATTTGAGAAGCACTGATCTCGGCCACAACCTACTTTTGGTCCAAAAGGAAATAAGTCTTCCTCCTCAATTTTGTTGAAATTTGTCCTTTAAAAAGTAACTAGTAATTAACTAAAGTAACTAGTAATTTGTCTGCTGGGTTACAGATAACCAGGGTAACCAAGATAATCAGGGTAACCAAGGTAACCAGGTAGCCAAGGTAACCAGGGTAACCCAGATAACCAAGATAACCAGGTAACCAGGACCTCTGGAGCGGACACAGTCTGTGGGCGGGGGGGGGGGTTGTATGACATCATAGAGGGGTTTTTCATTTCATAGAGATTGGCCACGCCTTCAAAACGTCCGTTGCCTGAGGGAGAGCGACCCCCCCCCCCCTCAGGAGGAAGTGTTTGGGGAGCGTTGATAAGTGACACAAGCGGTGAGACACAAGCGGTGAGACACAAGCGGTGAGACACAAGCGGTGAGACAAGAGACATGGGTCATGGGTCATGGGTCATGGGTGTTGTGCAGGCGCTGAACTGAACTTTGAAAAGTTTGGCCCTTGCGTTGACCGCTTGCAGTTCCGGGGGAAACGTCACAAAGTGTGGGTGTGGGGGGGTATTAAAGTGGTAATCCATGAGATCGTTTGGTTTGAAAAGTCTCATATTTGGTGCTTTGTTCCACGTGGGAAGAAACAGCCCCCCCCCCCCCCCCCCCCCCGCGACGGGGTCCGCCTTCCACGGCCACAACGCCAACACCAAGCATGAGGAAAGAAAGCCAAACAAATGAGCAGATTCCAAGAGGGAGAACTTTGGGGGCAAAGAAAGCCACGCAGGCTTCGGAAAAACCAAACGTTGCCATTTTGAATCAATTTGCGGGTCTTGCGGCGCGACCACCGACACGCGAGGTTATGGATCACCGCCTTAAAATCTCCCGAAGCTCAGAGAAACAGCATTTTGAATCATTCTGATTTATCTTTTTATTATTATTTTTTGGTGCTGGATGTGACTCCTGCTGTGATTCAGTGCTCTGGTCACCCACCAGTGCAGATGTTTTTCTCATGTTTTCCCACGACGGAGGAAGAATCACGAGGCGGAGTGAAAGACAAGGGGGCGGGTGCGGGAAAAAGCTGTTATTTCTTCACCGCTTCTGTAATTCTACAGAAGAACACACCAAACTCCAGCTTTTTGGGAAATTCGCTTTTTTTTTTTTTTGCCTAAGTTCACACGAGAAGATCGACACCAGTTCCATCGCATTTCAACAGATAAATAGATAAATAAATAAACAGATCACTATTTTTACCTTTTTATTTTTTACATTTTAAAATAAATTAAATAAATTCTAAATTGAATAAATACATTTTCAAATGTATTTTACAGTTAATTAATTAACTTATTTATTTACTATTTGTGCCCCTTCAAAAGCGACGCACGCTCAGAGGCTCCGCTATTTTAAAACTATTCTCTGCGTAATCCTACCGGGCTGCCCTCCGATATGCCTGTCAGGAATTGGCAGATCGCAGCAGTCAACCGAGTAAATAGACTTTCTTTCTCTTCCCCGAAACAACCCCATCATCTCTCCAACCCCCCCCCCCCCCTTTTACTGCCTTTTCTCTTCCTTTCTCCTCCCACCACCCTTCCCGCAAATCAACCCCCCCCACCCCCACCCCCCGGCGCCATTTTTAAAACTTTTATCTTCACTTCCTCAATGTCTTCTTTACTGCCTGCGCCTCCTTCTTCCTTCCTCCCCTCCCCCGCCCCCTCTCATTTCCTGCCCTCCACCCTCCCTCCACTCCCCCATCCCCCTCCTCCTCCCCCACCCCTCCTTCCTCTCCTTCCTGCTGCCTTCCTTCCTGCCCCCCCCCCCTCCCCATCTCATTAAGCCCCCTCGCACCTCCCCCGAGCCCCTCCGCCCCCTCCTCCACCCCCACCCCCCCCCCCGCCTCTGGTCCTCGCTCTGTTTGCCTCCGTTGGTCCCGTTTCCCCTTTTTGCCTTTTCAGTCCCTCCCGTTCCTCTCCAAACCGCCGCGCTCGCTTCTCCGTATTTATCTTTCGAAAATTGCGATTCTTATGTGTCAATCTTTGGGGGGAAAAAAGGTGATCATTAAAAACCGGTGATTTTGCACCTGGTTTTGTTATTCAGGTATCCAGAATCCAGCAAGGTTGGAAATAGACACTTATAATAGTAGTACGGCAATGAGATTAGTATTAATAATAATAATAATAATATAATAATAATAAAAATAATAATGATAATAGAAGAAGAAACAGTCTTTAATTGGCTTGTCCTTCCTCCGGGGGCACAGCCAGGAGCAGTGGGCAGCGTACGTGGACGCACCCGGGGACCAGGTGATAAATGTCCATCGCTGGTCAGACGATGATGGGTGCATGTTTTTGAGGGGGGTCCTTACTGACGTGAGGTGGAGGAAACCCCATGTGAGCACGGGGAGAACATGCAAACTCCACACAGAAAGGCTCCTGTTTGGGAGATAACCCACCGGAGCACGGTGCCAACAGCGCCCCAGGCGGGAATCGAACCCAGGACCTTCTTGCTGGAGGCAGCAGTGCAATGCACTGCGCCACCGTGCCACCGATATATTATATATTATATATATACATGTTGAATCAACAGACAACGAGACTAAGATTAGATTATATCATATTCCAATTAAGACCACATTGAAAATTTGATAGATTTGTTTTGCGAGAAGTCCTTGAAAATGGAAATAGATGGTGCTTAGAAAAAGTGCTTCAAAAGCCCTTGAATTTCATTTTCGTAACGGCAGAATGAACCTTGACCCCGACCACGCCACGTGAGCGCCGTCGGAGAACGTGCAACAACGACCGCGTGGATCGGCCTCGTTTGGCCGCGACCTCCAGAACAATAGGTTCAATCACATCTAACAATAAAAAGCTGCTGGGATTTTTGGGATCCCAGAGTAATTATTATGGGATGGGATCCGAGGTCCAAATGAAGGACCTCGATGTGGGGGGGGGACTGCGTACAGGCACATCGGCAGCGTCTTCCTTCTTTGTTTGATTCCGTTCTAATCTGGCTCCGTGCGGTCGGACCGGGCTCACCGCTGCTCCCCGCTGCTCCCCGCAGGGCTGCAGCCTGTGTTCTGGAGCCGCGACGACGTGTCGCACTGGCTGCGCTGGGCCGAGAAGGAGTTCGCCCTGCGCCCCATCACCAGCGGCTCCTTCCAGATGAACGGGAAAGCTCTGCTGCTGCTCACCAAGGAAGACTTCCGCTACCGCTCCCCGCACTCAGGTAGAGGGCGCGCACGCACGCACACGCACGCCAACACACACACACACACACACACACGAACATACTTGGCTGTGTGTCTTAATACACACACACAAGCATATGCTCTCATTACACACACACACTCACATTCCCAGCGAACACACTGTCCTGCCCAGAACTGCGCGCACACACACACACACACACACACACACACACACACACACACACACACACACACACACACACACACACACACACACACGCAAGTACTCAT
This sequence comes from Zeus faber, assembly GCF_960531495.2. Lineage (NCBI taxonomy): Eukaryota > Metazoa > Chordata > Actinopteri > Zeiformes > Zeidae > Zeus > Zeus faber. The sequence goes on from NC_137208.1 coordinate 2,970,309, forward strand.
GCACAGATAAAGGTACATGCAAACTCGCACACACACACACACACACACACACACACACACACACACACACACACACACACACACACACACACACACTCAAGAACATACTTGGCTGTGTGTCTTAATACACACACACAAGCATATGCTCTCATTAACGCACACACAAACGCACACAATTTGCACTCATACCGGTTTTGTGTTGCCTAGCAACCACAATTCCCAGATAGTGTTTGAATAAGTGTTGAATGGCAGAAGAATGGATGTGAGTCGGTTTGTTGTGCTCTTCTTTATTATTTTCCTCTATGATAATATGTACATGTTGAAATGATTCATGAAAGTCAGCTCTCTTCTGAGTGCACTGCTCATTCGCCATGAAGCGGTAAGACAGAGGGGAATTTGGGACCCAAAATTGACCTCCTCACGTGCTCTTCTCTGGGCTGTTTTTATTTAATTTTTGTATTTAATGTTCATGGCTGTTTTTATTTCATTTTTCTTTTCTTTTTTTAACCTTTTTTTGCGTTCATTCGTTTCTCATTTTTTACGCAATTTTATTTACCGTCATTTCCGACGCAAAGGCAGGATCGTGTAAAAATCCAAACCTATGTGAGTAACGCGATGCGCAGCGCGCAGGGTTCCTTTTGAGTTTTTACAACATGGCTGAGCTGCTGCAGCTGCGGCGACGCGCCTGCCGGCCTATCTCTGGTGGAGGGAGGAAGAGATACGTCCTCAACGGTTGATCAGGAAGTTAAAAAAAGAAAAAAAAAGCCCTAAAGCGAACAACAAAAGACCACAACTGGAAGTAGAAAACAAACTGAAAACCCAACCGTCACTGTGGGAGCACCAGGGGCCAGATGTAGCGGCTCTGGCCCCGCCTATCTCACTCTTTTTTTTTTTTCTTAAAGTTTATTTTTTTTTTTTGGAAACAAAGCCGCTCAGGGCTATCGCGTTACAGCAGAGTGGGGCCCCGCTTCCATCAAGGTACCAGGAAGTCAACGAGGAACCTTCTGGAACAGGAACCTTATCGCTGCCCGAAATGCTTCCTGGCCGCTTTTCCCGCCGCGCTGAGGAACCGCGGAGATGATGAAAATGGGGAGGAAGTGCCAAAAAACACGACGTGACACTCTCGTCGCAGCTCCGTCGCCCGCCGTCTTCCTCGGGTCCTGGCTCGCCGCCCGGCGGGCCGTGCCGGGCTGAGGGGGTTAGGTGCCTGGCTCGAGGGCGCACACTTCAGCGCGCTGCCGGGGGGAGTTGGGGATCGAACCGGCAAGCTTCCGAATCGATCACTAGAGGAAGGACCCGCTCGGGAGGACCTGCTACGGCGTTTTCCAGGCTCGCGCAACCTGCGTTTGACCAATCGGTGTCGTTCAGTGCTACAAGCTCCGCCCCCAATTGTTTCCCATTCCGCTGAAAAAGTACCACCTCGCTTGCAGGGAACTTTCTCGGGTCCAGGAAGTATCGTAGTGGAACCCTTTTTGGGGACAAATTCCCTCCCGTGAAAGAAAAAGGCGGAAACTCCTAAGTACACGAGTTATGGTTCCTGTGGTGAAAACGCCTTTTAGGGAAGTGTGAAGGAAGCATCCAAGATGGCTTCCTAGATACTGAACGTCAACATTCCAGGGAAGCTCCTCCTTGGTTAGTGTAGGCCATTCTCGCGCTGGGCGATAAAACGATCTATAAAATTTTCCTGATTTAAAATCTTCCACGATAATGATAAATTTATGAGATTAATTTTCCATTGTTATTTTTGAGTCTTGTTTTCCTCGACCTACAAAGACACGACACCAACAGCCAATCGTACGATAGAGAAACAACCATGTGACACCAACAGCCAATTGTACAGATTCTGATTCTGATTATAAATAATTGTATATTATAAACCAGAATTAACCTTCTGGTTTCTTCAGGGTTATGTCCTTGGAGAATACTCTTAAAACTATAAATTGAGGTTTATTATTATCATTATTATTATTATTATGTTTTGTGATATAACCATTTGGTCCTTAATATTTACTTGATTCGCACACGGGATGCCTTGTTTTGAGGCTCTGATTGGTCACTTTCATAGCATGCGGAGAAAGGTGGGGATAGAAAGGTGGGGATAAAAGGTGGGATAAAAGGTGGGATAAAAGGTGGGATAAAAGGTGGGATAAAAGGTGGGCTGTTGATTTGAAATGCTTTGTGCACACGTTTTCCCCTCAAGTTATTTGCTCAGCGCCGAGGCCTCGGCTCGTTTCAGTCTCGTCCATAACCTGCCCGGTTACCACCCGGTACCGCCCTCTTCGCTGTGTAGTACTTACTGTAGTACTTCAGTCTGGTCGACGTCGGTGTAGACGGTGTCTACTTTGCGCTCCGTGTGAGGGAACCAGGTTTTTGGTATTATTCCGTGCTTGACCGGACTTCCTCTTTCCCAGCGCTTCAGTCCAACCAACCCTGCGTTGGAACCCTAACGTAGGATTGTCAGTTGCTGTTGAGTATTTTGGGATGTCTTGATCAATGTCACTTTTCAAGATTGGCAACAAATTCTCCCGCGTGGCCTCGGTTAGTAACTGAAAAAAAGCGCCAACGGAATGCGGCAACGGAATTTGACTTCCCTCCCTTACTTCCCTGTTTCCTCTTTTTATTGTCGCACGGATGATTTGGGGAAATATTTGTAAATCAAAGGGATTTCCCATAATTTCTTAAACTCGTGGATTGTTCCTATTTTTTTTCTTCAGAATAATCTGTTTGTTTCTTTTTACATATTTATTTCATATCACATGAGTAATTAGACCTGGCAGCCAACAACTCAACTACCAACTCCCTCAACTCTAACACCAAAAAAACACAATGTTTGAGTTGTGAATGATTTTATTCTGTGATTTGATTTTATTCTGACAAAAATATTTATTTGCCGCACTGCAAAGAGTAAATCACATCAGTCACCTTCAAAGTCAACAGCCTGGCCTTTTTGTCTTTTTGCCTTGGGCTTTAACTGAGTTCAGTCATTATCATCAGTTTGTGAACTGAACATTATTTTGGGACTCCCGGCTCCCGACTCAGCGATGAGATTTGTTCGCTGCGAACAGATCGTTTGCGAGTCTTGCGTCGGTAATAATAGGCTCGGTCACGCGGTCCCCTTTTTCACGTGGTGACGGAGGCCACACTCCGCGACACTTCCAGACGGTCCAGCCGCCGACCTCTGACCTCCGACCTTGTGCGTCTGCGCAGGCGACGTCCTGTACGAGCTGCTGCAGCACATCCTGAAGCAGAGGAAGCCCGGCGCGTCCTACGCCGCCGCCTACTTCCCCGGGAACTCCTTCCACTCGCTGCCGGAGAGCGGCATCCAGCACCTCAAGCTGGAAGGTCGGTGGCTTCTCGTCCTCCATCAGCTCCATCACATCACTTATCATATCCCATAACTCATCATATGACCTATCCTGTCACTCATCATAGCATTTACAATATCATCCATATAATGTATCATATAATTTATCATATCTATCATTTATTGATATCTTCTTTATCATTTTCATATCATAAAACACATTTTATTGCAGCTCTTTGTATCAGTCACACCATGAAGTTCAATTCTGTTCAATTATTATGAGAAAACAATATTCAAGGCAGTTATTTCGGCAAGTCCTTCACTTTCACAGATATGGGCCTCAAAAGTCGTGACACGTCTTTATTTCCTTTTGACTTTTGTTTACGTACCTGACTGAAACAGTCTGTCAAAAACTATCAAATAATAATGACAATGAAAGCATATAATACCAATAATTAATAATCATAAAAAATAAACTGAGCATAGAGAGCGGAGACTTTGGACTTTGTGTCCTGTCTCTTTCTTTCTCTTCTGTTGTTTGTTTCATTCTTTTTATTTTTTTCCTTATTTTATTATTTTAATTTTTTTTATTTTCTTACTTGGACTCTGCCTCTCCTTCTCTGACCCTGAGGAGACAAGAAGCTGCAGCAGCAGCAGCAGCGGCAGCAGCAGCAGCTGATGCAGCAGCAGCAGCAGCAGCTGATGCAGCAGCAGCTGATGCAGCAGCAGCAGCAGCAGCAGCAGCAGCCGCCTGATGACATGTTTACCCAAAAACCTGTCGCACAAGGAAGCGGCGGCTGCGGCTCCCCCCCCGCCCTGCGCTTCCCTGCAACATGATCAGCTTCTCTCTCCGCCGCGTACTTCCTTGTTTTCATGCGTTTCAACTTGCACATAAACACACGCGACGCTTTGAGGAAGTGGATGAACTGTTAAACTTAACGGGGCTTTTAGTTTTTGAGGTGAGGCGTCTCAAACTGGGTCAAGTTTCTGCATCGAAACCTGACGTGAACGAGAGGAATTGTTACATTAATTCATGTTACATGAATTAATGTAACATTCATGTTACAGTGTTGTGAAAAGACTCACACCACTGTGTTACATTCATGTAACACAGTGGTGTGAGTGTTTGCCCTCGTCCTGATTTTTTATTTATTTGCATGTTTGTCACGCTTAAATGTTTCAGATCATCAAACAGAAAAAATGTAAATATTACACAAAGACAACACAAATAAACACAAAATGCAGTTTTTAAATGGTGTTTATTATTATTATTATTATTATTATTATTATTATTATTGAGGGGAAAAAAATCCATACCCACATGGTCCTGTGTGAAGAAGTGATTGGCCCCTTGGCCCCTAAAGCTAATAAGTGGTTGGGGCCCCCTTAGCAGCAACAACTGCAGTCAAGCGTTTGCGATAACTGCCAAGGAGCGTTTGACAGCGCGTGGAGGAGTTCTGACCCACTCATCTCTGCAGAACTGTTGTAGTTCAGCCACATTGGAGGCTTGTCCAACATGAAGCGCCTTTTTAAGCTCACGCCACAGCATCTCCACCGGAGTCAGGACTTGGACGCGGCCGCTCTAAAGGCCTCATTTTGTTTTTTTGGAGCCAGTGAGAGGTGGACTTGCTGCCGTGTTTTGGATCGTTGTCCTGCTGCACAAGCCAAGGGCGCTTCAGCTGGAGGTCACCAGCAGACGGCCGGACGTTCTCCTTCAGGGGTTTTGGGGAGACTGTAGAATTCATGCTTCCATTCACCACAGCAAGTCTTCCAGGTCCTGCAGCAGCAAAACAGCCCCAGACCATCACACCACCACCACCACCATCACACCACCACCACCACCACCACATTTCTCTGTTGGTATGATGTTCCTTTTCTGAAATGCTGTGTTACTTTTACACCGGATGTCATGGGACACACACCTTCCAAAAAGTTCAACTTCTGTCTCGTCAGTCCACAGAGTATTTCCCCAAAAGTCTTGGATCATCAAGATGTTTTCTGGCAAAACCGAGACGAGCCTTTATGTTCTTTTTGCTCAGCCGTGGTCGTCGTCTTGGAACTCTGCCACGCAGGCCCTTTGTGCCCAGTCTCCTCCTTATGGTGGAGTCATGAACACTGACCCTAACGCAGGCGAGTGAGGCCTGCAGCTCTCTGGACGTTGTTGTGGGGTCTTAGGTGACCTCGTGGTTGGCTGGAGGCCCAGAGCTTTAGAAATGGCTTTGTAACCTTTCACAGACTGATGGATCTCAATGACTTTGTTTCTCGTTCGTTCCTGAATCTCTTGGGATGGCAGCACGACGTTCTGAGGGTCTTTTGGTCGACTTCACGTTGTCAGGCAGGTCCCATTGAAGTGGTTGTTGATTGAGAACAGGCGTGGCAGTAAGCGGGCCTGGGCGCGGCTGGAGACGTTGAACTCAGCTTTCAAGGATGTGATCAACCACAGTTCATTGATGTTTTAACAGGGGAGGGGGCAGCAATCACTTCTTCACACAGGGCCATGTGGGTTTGGATATTTTTTCCCCTCAACAATAAACACCTTCATTTAAAAACTGCATTTTGTGTTTACTTGTGTTGTCTTTGTCTTATTTTTAAATTTGTTTGATGGTCTGAAACATTGAAGTGTGACAAACATGCAAAAAGGTAAGAAATCAGGAAGGGGGCAAAGACTTTTTCACACCACGGTATAAAAATAAATGTAGGCGTTAAACTTCTACAGACTGCTGCACGGCGCAGTAGCTCCACCTAGTGGCTGCTTGGATGTGGTGCAGCTCAGTCAGAGCCGAGCGCCGTGACTGGAAAATACTAAAATATATTATTACTTTCAGTGCAAAAAAACCCATAAAAATCGCATATTTATACACATACAAGTGCAAATCTCCTGAAAAAATTTAATTGACCTTCATCAGTGATGTTGAGTTTTTACATTTAGTTAAAAAAAAAATACAAACAAACAAAATACAAATAAAATAAACATCCAAAAAGAATAGTTTGGGAACCCCATATGCAAGGCAAGTTTATTTTTTACAGCACATCTCAAACACGATGGCGAAAGTTCAAAGTGCTTTGCGTAAGAGTAGTAAGTAAAGGTGTTAAAAAACGTTTACTGATATAAAAACCAATGTGACTATAAATTTGAATAATAAAAGCACAGAAAAAAGGAGAAAATATTGTCAAACTATCCGCATCAAGGCATCCATCCTAAAACCTCATGGTGTTTGATCTTCCTCCCCCTCAGAAACGGTACGCCGCGCCCCCCGCGGAGCAGAGTCCCTCCCCCAGCACCCGCCCACCATCGAGCTGGTGCGGCACCGCCCGCGCTCGCCGCACCACCCTGTGCCTCCCCGCCACTCCCCGCCCGATCTCGGCGGGCAGCGGGTGGGCGTGGCCGAGGACCTGACGCTGCCCGACAGCAACCACCACCTGCCCGAGGACCTGTACCCGCTGTCGGTGTCGCCGGCGGCGCCGCCCAACGGCCGCTGCCCGACGCCGCGGGAGACGCCCGGCAGCCCTGGCGGCCAGGAGGCCCCGCCCCCTCGTGTCATCCAGCTGATGCCCAGCGCCATCATGCACCCGCTGATGCTCAGCCCGGGCCGTGGAGGTGGAGGAGGTGGAGGAGGGGGCGGCGGCTCCGCCCGGGACTACAGGCTGGGCCTCGGGGCGGCGCCCTCGCTGGAGAACGGGCGCGACGGGAAGGTCCACGCCCACACCCACCACCAGCTGGCACTGGCCCAGCAGCAGCTGCTCCACCAGGAGGAGGCGCTGTACCGAAACCACATCATCATGCCGGTGTCCCCACCCGAGGAGCAGGCCATGCCCATCGGACGGATAGCAGGTGGGTTCAGCGTCGAGGAGCCTCCGTCTGCTCCCCCAGCCAAGGCCCCGGGGCCTCTAACGTGATCAGATTCAAGTCTCGGGATCCACTCCGAGAAGATCTTTATTCCTAGAGAAACAGGGTTTCTACCTAGGTGCTGGAGGTGCTTGAATTTTGTCCTTGAAGTACTGGAATACCTTGGAAAAGAAAAGATTTTTGTGCCGAAGTGCTTGAAAAGTCCTTGAAAAAAATGCGATCATTGAAAAGCTGTGGTAATCCTCCAGTTTTGTTTTTCAAATCACAACGTAATAAAATAAATTCCAGAATGGCTTTTATGGCATGCATGATTAATCTACGGTAGCATGGTTAGAAATAGACACTTATAATTGATAATATATATACTTATAAATACAGGCAACCGCCCAGTTATTATTCAGCTTGTGTCAGCTTGAAAAAGATTTGTTATTGACATCCATAAACACACAGACACATCAGCACCAAGGTCTTGGGTGGGCTGTGTTGGCAAGCTGTGGAGAGCATCACGGAGCCATGGTATCTCTGGTGTCATTGCTCTTCCAAACCCTAACCCTTTATTCAAACCCTAAAAGCCCCAAAAGCCCCAAAAGCCCTAAAAGCCTGCGTCCTTCCTCCCAGATTGCCGGCTGCTGTGGGACTACGTCTACCAGCTTCTGTCCGACAGCAGGTACGAGAACTACATCCGCTGGGAAGACCCCATCAGCAAGGTCTTCCGCATCATGGACCCCAACGGCCTGGCCCGGCTCTGGGGGAACCACAAGGTAGGTTAGGACCGCCCCGACCCCGCCCCTCTTCTGTCTAACCCTAACCCTTACCTGCCCTACGTGCCCCATGATGCCCGGCCTGACCCTCATGATAACCCTAAGAAAAAGACAAGTAAGAATTACTGTTCAATTTTTCAAGTATGTTGTTGTGTTGAATGGCTCCTTGTGCCTTTCCTGTCAAACAGAACAGAACCAACATGACGTACGAGAAGATGTCACGAGCACTGAGACACTACTACAAACTGAACATCATCAGGAAGGAACCCGGACAAAGACTCCTCTTCAGGTGAACCATGTCACCATGTCACCATGTCACCATATCCACCATATCACCATGTCCACCATATCACCATGTCCACCATATCACCATGTCCACCATTAGTTTGCCTTGAAATGTTCACTCTGCTTCAATATTAAAATAACAATAAAACGCTGATGACATTTGTAAGTTGGGTATCGAAATTCAAAGTTTTAATTCCTAAGTCGTTCATCTGCTCAGTATTGTTATTGTCTGGGGCAACTGAGCAACCGTTATTGTCCAAGGCAACTGGGCAGCTGTGATAGTCGGGGACACAGGGCAATCGTTATTGTCTGATGCACATGGGCAACTGTTATTCTTTGGGGCAACCATTATTGTCAGGGGCAACTGGGCAGCCGTTAATAGTCCGAGGCAACCGGGCAACCTTTAATGTCGGAGGCCCTGTTTCAGGGCCTTGAAAAGGGTTGGAAAAAATGCATTGAAAAGCGTCGTCGTTGCTGATTCTGTGTTGCCAGGTTCATGAAAACCCCCGACGAGATCATGAACGGCCAGACGGAGCGACTGGAGCACCTGGACTCAGACGCAGAGGAACAGACCTACATCAAGGAGGAGTGCTGAGGGCGGAGGAGAGCGAGACGGGAGCAAGAAGGGAAGAAAGAAGGGAAAGAGAGACAGACGGGAACTCACCCCCCATGAAACTACTTCAGCCGCCGTTGCCTTCCACATGCAGCTTGAACAATCTGAACCCCGAGGGAGGAGGAGGAGGTGGAGGAGGAGGGAGGGAGACACCTCGGCGGATTCTCCACGTTGCCTTTCAGACTTTTCAGACTTGCAGGCTGTGTTCAGATGTTTGTTTTTTTGTTGTTTCTCTTGCAGCCTGTTTTTACTTCCTGGAGTCGAAACCTTTTCTCTTTTATTTTTTATTTTTTATTTTTTTTACTTTTAAATTCCACTGCAAAAGCAAACCAATCACTTTGTGCGTCTGCCGCCGTCTTAGCTGATTCCTTTTTCTTTTATTTTTTTCTTTCATTGGGTTTGGTTTGAAGCCCCCGACATGCGTCACAGCGGGGGTCTCAAGCTCAAACGATCCGGGGGCCGAACAACATGTCTGCCAAACAATAGAAACAAGTCTTTGTTATATTCTATTTTGTATTGATTCATGTTCCGAAAACAAACATGAAGTCAAAATGCATGGATCAATTAAGCATTGTGATTAAAAAATAATAATAATAATAATTTGCAGATTTAACGATATATCACAAGCCTCTTATGGCCTCGTGGCTCGGATGTGGCCCCTGGCCCCTGTGTTATTCTATGGAATTTTGCTCTTTGTGGAAACATAGCGCAGGGTTCTGGTTTGTCGGGAACGGTTTTTACCACAGAATTAAACCTTTTTGATCTTGTACGACCCTGTGGAGGCTTGGCTCATTGCACCGCCGTGCACCGCGCTTCGTCCCATCCTCTGTTCGGGGGCCCGCCGGCGGCTGGCGCCCGGGGGGGGGGGGGGGGGCACGTCCGTTTTGGTTTTCGCCCCCCTACGTCACGGGGTGCGGCCGCTTCCATCGCCGACGTCTCGACTTTCTTTTCCGGTGCTTTCTGGACGGAAGGAAGGAAGGAAGGAAGGAAGGAAGGAAGGAAGGAAGGCAGGCAGGCAGGCAGGCAGGCAGGCAGGCAGGCAGGCAGGCAGGCAGGCAGGCAGGCAGGCAGGCAGGCAGGCAGGCAGGCTGGCGCCGCGGTACCGGGAACGGCCGCACGGGGGCAGCGGCGGACAGCTGCGGAGGCCCCCAGGAGCCCGCTTCGCTTCTCTCACCAGAGTCTTCTCGTGACGAGAACAACACGGTGCTTCATGCAAAACGTGTCAGACGAGATCATTTGTTGTGTAGAATGTAGAGGGGAGGGCGTCGCGTCGGGGCGATTAATTCGGGATTAAAACCAAAGTGTTGGGAGTTGGATTGAAAAAAACAACAATAAAAAATAAAAAGCTTTAAAATTCCGGATCGTCCTGATTCTGCAGGGAGCAGCAGCGGCCAGGCTGCCAGAGGTGGAACGGCTGCTTTAGCGGGTGCGTGTTATATGACTGACTGTGCGTGTGCCTGCGTGCGTGTGCGCGCAGCGGGCTGAGCCGCGCTCCGTCAGTCCGTGCGCACGGCGCTCGGCGTCCAGAGTGGAGAGGCTGAGCTGCGCGGAGCTGCTGCTGCTGCTGCTGCTGCTGCTGCTGCTGCTGCTGCTGCTGCTCCTTCACCTCCATGTGACCGGGGCTGCGGCGGGACCTGGAGAAGAGAAGAAGCCCCTTCCACATTTTAAAATGTCCTCCTCATCTCTCTCCCTCCCTTTTCTTCCTCCTCTTCTCGCGGATTAATTACAGACACAGGGGGAGGAGGTGGAGGAGAAAGCGGCTTTTGGAGAGCAAGGGATCCACGTTGCTGTTTGTTTTCGTTTTTTTGTTTGTTTGTTTGGTTTATTTTTTTTTGGTTGGAGAAAAGAAAAAGCACCACCTCGGGCTTGTTGCTGGACTGTCACTTCCCCGGGCAGGAGTGGCGGGTGCCGCCAGGGAAGCAGGGTGGACAGCGTGGATTGTAGCCGCTTCCCAGATGCTTTAGAGAGGAAGGAAGAGCCTCGAGGGGGAGTCGGACCAGGGGGACACTTCAGGTAGGTGGTGGGGGTGGGGGTGGGGGTGGTGGGGATGGCGGGGATGGCGGAGGCAGAGACGTCAGCTCACCTCTCATCCTCCCCAGGAGTTCCCAAACCCCCTCGGTCCACGGCGTTTGTTTGCAGGGTGCGCTCCGAGCCGCAGCACCGGGTGAACCCGCAGCCTCCGTGCGCCCGGGAGGAAACAAAGCCAAACTCTGGGAAACTATTTGTTTGACTTGAACCAAAATGTCTCTTGCAAAATAAAGGACGAAATA